>NC_140971.1:97128609-97241109 GCF_056783735.1 Eptatretus burgeri
TCTCAACCAACGGTCCTCTGCTGTTCTTCTTCTTGAAAATGTTGAAATTCCCTTTCTGTTGAAAGGGAATTTCCAGATATTTCTGTTGAAAATATCTGCTGTTCTTCTTCTGCTCCAGTCATTTCTTCTGACCACGTGATTGTCAAAATCGACATCTTTCTGGCTCTTATTGGAGAAGCGTGACGTGTCCATTATTGGGAGCCATTTTGTATCCATCGTGCTTGGCTCACTGAACCTGTGAGATGCGTGACGTGTCCATTCTTGGGAGCCATTTTGTATCCATCGTGCTTGGCTCACTGAACCTGTGAGATGCGTGACGTGTCCATTATTGGGAGCCGTTTTGTATCCATCGTGCTTGGCTCACTGAACCTGTGAGATGCGTGATGTGTCCATTATTGGGAGCCATTTTGTATCCATCGTGCTTGGCTCACTGAACCTGTGAGAAGCGTGACGTGTCCATTTTTGGGAGCCATTTTGTATCCATCCTGCTTGGCTCACTGAACCTGTGAGAAGCGTGACGTGTCCATTTTTGGAAGCCATTTTGTATCCATCGTGCTTGGCTCACTGAACCTGTGAGAAGCGTGACTTGTCCATTTTTGGAAGCCATTTTGTATCCATTCTGGACGACGCGCCGAACTATTATGTGTGAAAGGAAATTTGTCCATTTTCGAATCAAGCTGTCTTTCTCCGCGCCCAAAACGAAGATTATATTACTTCACGATTTATTGTTATTCTTCCAACGAGTCACAATAAGCACATCATCGGACAGGGTTGCTTTGAACCTTAAAACATCAGAAAAACCGCGGCAACATGAAGTGTGATTGTGCGAGTGAAGGTTCAGACTGATGAATGTCCAATTCGAGCGAGTGAGGAGAAGAAACACACACAGGTCGTGACAGAATGGAGAAATATGAAAGAAGTGGAAGAAGGAAAGATAGAAATGGAGGAACACCATCCAAGCTGGATGCGCACACCTTAAAGAGAGGAGAGAATATTTCAAAAGATAATTATGGGAATGTAGAGAACATTGTACTTTACGGTAATTCCACATATCGACGGTCCCCTGTGCCAGTGCGCATGCGCAGCCTGAGCCGGAGCCAGGGATGTTGTGGGTGTTTCAACCTGTTCAATACTTGTTTGATTATTGTCGTTCCACGCTAATAAAGTGGTCGAACAAATTGAACTCTGTTCTTATTTAGAATGAAAGAAGGGAATGAACTTTAAAAGATCCATTGATATATTTATTGTGTGCTCGACCTGAGTGCAGGTCCTTGGCTGCTTGATAGGGTTGACACTGGATAGTTTGCCATTGCCTTCCCTGCAGGTCGGGCAGGGATTTGTAATTTGACGAGGATGCCGGTGATAAGTTGCCTCTCTTGGTGAAGGACACCCTGGGATCTTTAACATGGAGAAATTAATTAGAATCTATTTTGTAATTTCAGGAGGGTACTTTGACGTACGTAGAGTACCACAGAGTAGTTTGACGTGTTTTTTCCCAATCTGCTCGTCCATTCCCCAACTGGTGATGATCAAAAGGTTCGTGCATGTTCTGTAATTAATAAATAATGATGAATTAACTCGTTTCCAGGTCTTGGCGGTCTTTTATCGAGTCGGACACAACCGCTGATGACGTCATTAGGACTAGCGCCTGACTAGGCCTCCATGGATGTGTGTGCAATGTCCGTCATCGCGGCCTCCAGGTCTCCACACGAACCGAGCTCATTAATTTCTTCGAAGCTTTTTCTTTGTTCACGATTTTTCTTGTTTTTGAGGACTTGTGCCGTCGGAGTGACGTGCGAATCGGTGACGTGAGGAAGAATAACGGTAAACGATGACGTCACAACCGTGCGGAGTTCCCCGTCACAATCGGTTCCTCGTCGCGAACTTCGACACGGTCCGACACGTTTCCTGCAGCTTCTGATGTTTCCACTTCATCCGGACTTTACTGGCTTAAAGATCCAACTATTTATCAAGAAATCGCAACGAAGGTACCTCGCATTGTGTCATTTTCACAACATCAAGTGAATTTGATCTTTTCATGTCGAGTTTAACATTAATTAGTTATTTTACTCTTCTTCTTCACTCCGCGAGTGTTTTGTCTTCTTCCTCGATCATAAACTGACGATCACAAGCTGATAAGATGGACGGACGGTCATGACCCGATTGATTAACCTCACATTGAACGAAGGACACCGAGGGATGGCACACACATTGATGAATCACCGCACACGCACACGCACACATTGAATCACTACACACACACACACACACACACACACACACACACACACACACACACACACACACACACACACACACACACACACACACACACTGATGAATCACTACACACACACACACACACACACACACACACACACACACACACACACACACACACACACACACACACACACACACACACACACACATTGATGAATCACTACACACACACACACACACACACACACACACTGATGAATCACTACACACACACACACACACACACACACACTGATGAATCACTACACACACACACACACACACACACACACACACACACACACACACACACACACACACACACACACACACACACACACTGATGAATCACTACACACACACACACACACACACACACACACAAATTGATGAATCACTACACACACACACACACACACACACACACACACACACACACACACACACACACACACACAGATGAATCACTACACACACACACACACACACACATTGATGAATCACTACACACACACACATACACACACACACACACACACACACACACACACACACACACACACACACACACAAACACACACATACACACACACACACACACACACATACAAACACACACATACACACACATACACACACACACACACACACATACACACACACACACACACACACACACACACACACACACACACACACACACACAAGCATTTAAAGACCATTTTCCCGGCTAAAGCGGCGGTTAGCCTTGCGGGCCCCATGACAATCTTCTCCACTTTACCCTGTTTTCTGCATCTCCCCTTCTTAATCCCCTTGCCCACATTTCCTCTTCCACCACATTTAGCCAAGTTTTTCTCGGTCTTCCCCGTCCTCTACTTCCGACTACACTCATTTCCAACACTCCTCTCACCCAGTCACTTTCATCCTTCCTCAACACATGACCCAACCATCTCAACCTGTTTCTCTTCACAACCTCCATCACAGACTCTATTCCCATCATCTTCCGCAAGTCATCATTTGTCTTCCTCTCTCTCAACGATACTCCACACATCCACCGAACCATTCGCATTTCCACCCTTTCCAGCCTTTGTTGCTGCTCCATGTTCAGTACCCATGTCTCACTCCCATAAATCATCGTACTCCTCACACATGTAGCAGACACCTTTCCCTTCAGCTTCAACGACACTCCCCTCTTTGTCAGCACGCCACTCAGTTCCCGAAACTTCTTCCATGCACATCTCACTCGAGCAACCGTCGAAGAGTCTGATCCACCTTCTCCATTCAGCATGTCTCCGAGATAGCAAAATGTTTTCACCCCTTCCAGCTTCACACCATCTCCAAGATCCAACTCAACAATTCCTTCATCTGCTGCTCCCTCGATGCACACCTTACACTTGAATGTAGCTGCCACACTGGTTAATGACCCTCTCACACCACTACATTTTCGATGAACCCATTCAGCACACATTGTACACTGAACGGAGTTCACTCCGACACCCTTCCTGCACACAGCACATGGCCACTTCCCAGTCCTTTCCACCTCACCACATGCTTTACCACTTGCCATCACCTTCGTCTTTCCGATATTCACCTTCAAACCTTTTGCCTCCATACATTCCTTCCACTTGTTCATCTTCGGATACTCTCTGCAATCAACACCAGATCATCTGCATACAGCAGCTCCCACGGTAAACCCTCCTTTACCCTCCGAGCCAGCACCTCCATCACAACTACAAATAGAAGTGGACTTGGTACCGACCCCTGGTGCACTCCGTCCCTCACCTCAAACTCACCACTGTTCCCGTCCTTCGTCCTTACAGCTGTGCGTGCTCTCTCGTACATGGCCATCACTACTCTGATCAACCATTCCTCCACTCCAAACTTCCTCAATGCCCATGTCATAACTTCACGTGGAACCCTATCAAATGCTTTCTCCAGATCAACAAACCCAAAAAACAACTTCTTCCTCTTCTCCATGTACTCCTCCTGCAACTGCCTTACAATAAAAAATCACATCTGTCTTTCCTCTTCCTGGCATAAATCCAAACTGCATTTCGTCAATCTTTACCTTCTTCCTTATCCTCTTCTCCAACACCCTTTCCAATACCTTCATTCCATGCTCCAATAACTTTATTGCTCTATAGGAGCCACAGTTTATTGCTCTATAGGAGCCAGATTACAGATCTCTGTCATTCTCTTCACACCCCAACTTCCCGCTGCCTTCAACATATCTCCCACAACTCCCGTCGGCCCTCCTGCTTTTCTACTCTTCATTGCTCTTATAGCTTCCTCAACTTCCTTCTCAGTTATCTTCTCTGCTGGTCCTAAAACTGGGTTACTCTCGATGTTGCTCTCCCATTCATTTTCTACATTCAACAGCCTTTCCATATATCTTTTCCATATTCCTTTAATTCCATCTGAGTCCACAACGATTTGTCCCACTTCATCCTTCAAGCAACTCACCCCCGTCACATCAAATCTCTCTCTCGCTATCTGCTTTGCAATCCTGAATACCGCTCTCTTACCCTCCTCCAAATCCAAGCGTTCTCCGAACATTTTCCTATGGGCCTCCTGCGCTTTTGCAACCTCTTTCTTTGCAGCCTTCTTGGCTTCCTTATAACTTTCATGTACTGCCTCTTCTTCCACCGTACCCTTCGTCTTTTGCCATTCCTTGAACTCCTTCCTCTTCTGTTCAATCGTCTTTCCAACTTCATCACCCCACCACCATTTTTCCGAGTGCCTCGGTGGTCCTTTTGTCCATCCACATACCTCACCAACGGCTCCCAATAGACTATCTTTCATTGACATCCAACCACTTTCAAGCTCAACCACATCATCCTCAACCATACTCAGCCTCTCTCTTAATGCTTCCTTCACTGTCGCCTCTTTCAACCTCCACACCTTCATCCTCGGTTGGTACTTCACCCGCTGAATTCTCCTCTCACCTTTCACCCTTATATCGCAGACAACCAGGTGGTGCTGTGAAACAGTCTCCTCCCCTGGGATCACCTTTGTGTCCCGGAGGTTTCCCCTATCTCGCTGACGCACCATCAGGTAGTCAATGGTTGTCGTCGACCCACCTGACATGTATGTAATAAGCTCATTATCTGCTTTCTCGAATTGAGTATTACAAATCAACAAATCAGCTCCATCAGCAAACTTCAAGATCCTTTCACCTTCTCCATTTCTCACACCATATCCATAACTCCCATGGACTCCCTCAAAACCATCTGGAATCCTTCCCACACGTCCATTCAAGTCTCCTCCAACCACAACAATTTCATCATCTTTCACATTTTCCATCAACTTCTCTATCGTACACCAGAACATGTTCTTCTCTTCATCGCTTCAACCGTCCTACGGGGCATATCCCGAGATGACGTTCACCAAGAGCTTTCCGATCACGATTCTCACCATCATCAACCTTTCACTCACTCTGGTAACACTAACTCACTGCACTGTCTCCAAACTCCTCAGAAAACATGACACCAACACCATGCATGCCTTCCGGGCACCCTTGCCACATAAACTTGTACTTCTGCCCCTGCCTCCCCTTCACCATTCTCACACCACTTCCCTTCCATCGTGTCTCCTGCACACAACGTATGTCCACTCTTCTTCTGACCAATGTTTCAACCACTTCTCCAGATCTCCCTGTCATTGTCCCTACATTCCATGTACCAAACCTCAGAAACCGATCTCCACGTGGGGCATCAGACGATTGGTCATCATAAATGGAAAAATTTCCTCCCTTGCTTCGATCGGGTTCCCCACCTTGAGTTTTAACGAGAGGGGGCGAGGACCCCCACGCGGTACTTCGGGCTGTACCCTGCCCATCAGTTGTACTCATCATGGTTTCCTTTTGAGGCGATGTTTTTTTTTATGGCCGGATGCCCTTCCTGACGCCAACCCTTTCAGCCGCCTCTTACGACACGCAGGGATACGGTGTACCTATTCTAAGCGGGTCACACACCGGGAATTGATGAATCACCGTGCCTGTGAAATACCAGGTTGACAGTTTATAGCTTGGTCGGGATTCGAACCTCGTCTAGATAGTGGCGTGGTGGGGGGGGGGGCAAGTGGACACCTGTGGGATTTTCATGATGAGAAGGTGCCACCTATTTTCATTCATTATCTACTGTGGGTACCAAAGTACATGAAAATGCATGTTGCCATTTTTGGAAGTGCGACAGACTGCAGCCATCTTGGATTTCAAAATGGCCGATGTTTTGCCACTATTTTTCGCTTGGTTTGTTTCATTGAAAGTATTTTACCTCAATTTTGAAAGCAAAATGATCGGTTTTCATTGTTGTTAACACTTCAAAATCAATGTAAGTAATATTTTGTTCAAATTACGTGCGATATTGGAACACCGGGTCCGATCACATCCGCATTTAACTGACTGTGTGACGGCATCTGGAACTGGAGGCAAATGTGTCATCACTGGTGTGAAAATTCCATCGACCAAGTTCCAGCCATAGTTCTCTGGGGATGGTATTTCAGGGAATGCAACAATGTCATTATACCATATCATGGCTTGATAATGTGCTCGGGCAATGGCATGTGTGAGTGAAGCTTTAGTTGTGGGAATATTCTCTGCTTGGGCTTGTTTCTGCTTAAAGAGCCACCATCTTGCATCTGCAACGTTTGTTATTTTTGTTGTTCTCGGAAGATAGAGCTGACATACGTAAGCTTCAAGAGCAGCACTTGTTGCTTCTGAGACAGTGCCTGTCGCACCAACTTGGGACAATGCTACAACGATGTCATGGTTGTCATCCAAATGATCTAAAACCTTCCAGCATGTTATCTTGCCTTTACCTGCAAACTTTCCGGTAATATCTGCCCCGGAGAATGCATAGAATCCAGGAAGTGCTGCTGCTTTTGATGGCCCCAAAGTTTTATGTATTGGTCCAAGTTTGATTACTCTCTGGTTGTTTCCTGCACCAGTTACCATAATAGTATCTGCTGCAAGATTTGGATAGCACCTAATTGCTAGAACCAAGACATCCATATCAGGAGAATAGATTCTCAATGAGGTAGCACCGTTGTTGGTGGCATCAACAGTATGTAGCATGAGCTTGGTATCTGCCTCTTCTTGGGAACTACTTAATAAGTCAACGCTCCTATGTGAACTTTCTGCTCTGTCACGCCATGCAACTACAACACGCTTTCTGTCCAAGATGGGTCGTCAGTTCACTGGAAAAAACAAACAAGCATAAATCCATAATATGTGTACTGGGGTAGTGTTTTTGTGTCCATGTGTGGTTATGTGGGTCAGTGATTGGAAGTATTTCTCCATGTTGGCATACTGTGTTTTAATAGTGATATATTTTAATTAAAAAGTTATCCAGAGTATCCCATACGGCTTTCCGTAATTACCAATTTGTTGCATTGTTGACACTTTGTTGGCGTTGTTGCCGTATTTTATAAAAATACAATTTGTTTAGAATACTATTGAGGGAAGATATGTACAGACATTTTATGTTTATATATTTCAGTCTATTGTTACAACGTGGCCAATGGTTATAATGGATGATATAGGCCTATGGGTGATGAGCTTTCCACATTAATTCATTAGCTTCTCATAAAAGCCTTTCTTTCAATTTTTTGCTGATATATTTTCAAAGCTTTCTGGACATGTAAGCACAATTAAAAACAAGTACTGTCACTTAAATTTACCTTAGTAACAATATATACTTTGATCACTTTGCACGACAATACAGCAGAAACTTCTGTCCAATGCCACGTGCTTTTGGATGTCGTAGAGGCAGCAGGTAACCCAGATGCTGCCCTCTATAGCTAATTATTTGTTACGGATACTCAAAAGGGCCAATTTATTTAATATATTATTGTCTGTTCGAAGTAGCGTCCCAAAGTTTCTTAGAAATAAGAAAAAAAATACTCTTATTTCAATGGATTTAGAAGAATATTCAAATAAATAAACAGCTCATTTCAAATGTCGGCCATTTTGAAATTAAAAATGACCTCATAATTATTTTAAATACGCATACAATAAATCATAATGTCTCTCCTATTCATGTTCACTCATATTATGGGATAAAATGTTGATATTATTTTTAAAATATGGGCAATAATTGTATTCATTGAAGAAAAAAAGCATGATCATGGCAGCCATTTTGTTATTCAAAATGTTTGTTGCATCTTTGTTGCAAGTAGAGAGACCTGCTATGCGTGAACTATCGGGTGGCAGTCCAACTTCCGGTCTTTGTCTGGAAGCAACTACAATGTACATTCAAAAATACTTAAAAATACTTCTTAAACCTGTGAGAACCGTGACGTGTCCATTATTTATTGGAAGCCATTTTGTATCCATCGTGCGTGGCTCACCGAACCTGTGAGAAATGGCAGCCATTTTGTTATTCAAAATGCCGCCATTTGACAGCTCCAAAATTGGCAACATCAATTTTCCTGTTCCTAGACGTATGTAGAACATATCTAAAGAGGTGGAAACTTCTCATCATGAAGGTCCTACGGGCCCATTGTCTCGGACCACTTGCCCCCCCCCCCCCACTAAGACAGCCAAGAGGCGAGTGTGTTCACCTCTCGGCCTTGCTGCTGGCCCTCCCTGTGATTACAGGTACATTTGAGAATAAACCATACAGGTGTCATAAAAGGTCACTGAAATACCTGGGTGACCCAACTGTTTGTCCCGAGGACCAGGAACAAGTGACAAATGGATGGATGATCAGATGTTTCCGCCATTTCAGAAGATGACATCGTCAGACTTTAGGTCTTCATTATGAAGAGGAACAAATTGATTTAAAGCTCAAACGAAGAAACCCTTTTGTGAAGTTTTAACAACTTACAAAAGGTACCGATGATTCGTCTTGAGCTTGGTACGCTCACGTCTGGGCTGTCTTGCCGGGGTTTGAATCTCGACCCAGATATAAACTGCCGTCCTGGTGTTTTGCACGTGTGGCGAGGTATCATTGCGTGTGCTGTCCATCTGCAGACATTAATCTGGAAGACTCAACCAATACCGGTCGTTGGTGGATGTTAAACGATGTTTGGTTTAGAGTTGGTGGGTTATCAGATCGGCATCCAGAACATTCCACTGATGCTAACCTAAATTGGGGGTTGAAAATTGCCACGTGTGATTTGTGTTTGAGTGTTTAAATGTTTGTGGAGGTTTAAAGGTGTATAAAAAAAATCCGGGTTTACCACCGTTTTACCCAGCGTCTATTACATCACCCGATCGAACACGTCACATTAGTTATTCGTGCCTCTTGTTTGTGTCCTTTATGACGTCATTAAACAGTAATTTTCCTGCTTGGAATGATTTTCTATTTTGTTTGACTTGTCATCAAGGTGGACAGAGTAAAAATATCTCATTCCTCCCTGCGCATGCGCGATCAGGACAAATTCAGAGCCAAAGTACACACAGTAAAACGAGAAACTTGTCTTCCTATTCACATTGTGATTCGTGTTCAAAATACGAGCAATCGCCGTGACGTCACACAATCCGGAAGTTGTTCGCCGGGTGGCATTCCGACTTCCGGTACACATGTCACAGAATGTCGCGTCTCTAAGTACGGTGCATATTACCATGGCTTGTGGTGTCCATACAATGAAGTCGCACTTTGCACACTTACAAACCATCATCTGTGTTTGTACCTGGGTATAATATTTGTGGGTGTTTTTCAAGTTACCGAAGCTATCCAAACAGTTCTGTTGATCGCCTATGGCGCTCGGGTCGACTGGCGAGTCGCTCCTGTACTTGAACGGACATTTGATTTCAATTACTGAAGTTCCATGGCATGTGTACATCCACTAATCCCGTCCGGTGACCCAGCTATGAATGGAAAACTACCGTCGATCACTAAGCCTGCCTCCTCAACCTTAAAGTTGTCATGGATTTGGCACATGTAAGCACCGTACTAGTGTCTGGCTGTTGCTTCGTTGTCAATACCCCATTTCACAGGCGGCACACAAGAAATATCTGTTGCATCGTGCTTCATGATTTGGTTCATGGCAGTTTTCGGATCTCTACATTTGAGCACGGTATGAGCGATGCTGGCAGTTATGCGGCTACGGCGATGTGCATGCCACAGGGCAGAGTTGGCCTGCAGCTTTGTCGCATCTGACAGCCTGATGACTTGCTCCGTTGTGGCCAATGTTCGCTTAACCACTTACTCCACCGTACACGTGTCCATCGCTGTAATTTAAAAAAGAAAGTTTAAGAAGTATTTTTGAATGTACATTGTAGTAGCTTCCCGACAAAGACCGGAAGTTGGACTGCCACCCGATAGTTCGCGCATAGCAGGTCTCTCTACTTGCAACAAAGATGCGAATAACACACGAAAAACCAGCCCATATTTCAATAATTTATTTGCACGATTTTTGAAGGGTGATGACTCCATTTACATCTCACTCTCCGAAAACATGGACCAACTTCTATCTTCTCATCCCAACTCTCTCTTCCTAATATTGTTGTGGGCCGGGTTCGGTGGCGATAAACGACTGCTAGATGGAGCAGTAGAGTCGGCTCCACCGAACACCCGAAATCTAGATCGTACCTTTCCGATAACTCCGAAGGTACAGGTCCCTTACAGGACTGTGAATCGTCAATAAGTCAGCCGCGTGGGACAGGATTATTTGTCAAACTTCAAAATATGTTGAGGCCCACGTGGCGAGTTACCGAGGAATTCACACCCTCGACGGAGCTCGAACGGGATGAGCCGTTTCGTGCTCGACCCGTGCGTGACCCGAGCGGATGGTTACCGATGTCCCGTCGATCCAAATGCACAACTACGGCAGCACCGGCCTTTTTAATCACCCAACACGCACGTGCTTAACCAATGAAGGAAAGGACAAGGACGAGCTGAAACATTCAACAATAGGGGTATTTATTAATCATAATCGGGGGAACTAGGGAAACATGTAAGGGCAGAGTTATCACGACGAAGCAATGCAAGTATGTACAAGGCACTTAACAATTCCTACTTATAGACTGGGCCCACAGACACACACACGCACACAAATACCCAAAAGAAACAGACCCCGATGGTCTTTATTTGAGGCTTCCAGCTTGAGGACAGGTGAGCTGGAGACCAGAGATATCTCGGACCTTGCTGCCTCGTGCGGTCTTTGACGTCCTGGATTGGCGGGACTCGAACCCGCAACTCAATGCCACTGCAAGCACCGAGTACGGAGGGCAGCGTCGGCTCCCGCACGCGGGGAGACCAAAGCCAGCGACGAGACGAGAGCAGACGCCGGCGACAGGACGAGACCAGAAGAACCAGCGAACCGCGCCGTCCCATTTATTTCTTCCCTCCATGTCGTCGGGGTTGGGGGGGACGTGTCTCACCCCTCTGCACACCTCATTCGCCGGGGAAATCCGTCGTCTCTCCATCATTGGTCGGGGGGGGGGGGGCGTGTCGTGGCGTCTTGATTCCCCGCCCCCCGAAGAGGCTTTGCTTCTCTTGGAGCCTGCTCTGCACCCATTGGCTGAAAAATGACGCATTCTCTCATTTGGCGCCAGGCTAAAACGAAACGCTTCGTTGGGGCGCAAAGAGTGCGGACAATGCCGAGGGCAGAGTGTCAGGATGGAGCGAAGGTGTAGGTGTGTTGTTGTCATTATCGTTGTTGATGTAAAAATCCTATCTATAAAATAACTTCGCAGCGCATGTACACTTAATTCCCATTAGACATAGGGGATGGATTTCAACTATATACACATACTTATCGAAATAACTAAGCTACGGGGACGGCTGTCTGTCTGTGTGCGCAAGGCTTCCAAATTCGTAACAATAGGTGGTGACTTCAACTGTCATCATGCCAGTTGGCTGGGTGTGGATACCTCCCTCACCTGCCATGAAATTTCAGAAAAAGACTTCTGTGACTCATTGGGACTGACACGATCAATCAACTCTCCGCTCCGGATCTCAACCAACGGTCCTCTATCTCTCCTGAATCTGATTTTGATATTTTTCCTTGAAAATATCTGCTGTTCTTCTTCTGCTCCAGTCATTTCTTCTGACCACGTGATTGTCAAAATCGACATCTTTCTGGCTGTTATTGGAGAAGCGTGACGTGTCCATTATTGGGAGCCATTTTGTATCCATCATGCTTGGCTCACTGAACCTGTGAGATGCGTGACGTGTCCATTTTTGGAAGCCATTTTGTATCCATCGTGCTTGGCTCACCGAACCTGTGAGAAGCGTGCCGTGTCCATTTTTGGAAGCCATTTTGTATCCGTCGTGCTTGGCTCACTGAACCTGTGAGAAGCGTGCCGTGTCCATTTTTGGAAGCCATTTTGTATCCATCGTTCTTGGCTCACCGAACCTGTGAGAAGCGTGCCGTGTCCGTTTTTGGAAGCCATTTTGTATCCATCGTGCTTGGCTCACTGAACCTGTGAGAAGCGTGACGTGTCCATTTTTGGAAGCCATTTTGTATCCATCGTGCTTGGCTCACCGAACCTGTGAGAAGCGTGCCGTGTCCGTTTTTGGAAGCCATTTTGTATCCATCGTGCTTGGCTCACTGAACCTGTGAGATGCGTGACGTGTCCATTTTTGGAAGCCATTTTGTATCCATCGTGCTTGGCTCACCGAACCTGTGAGAAGCGTGACGTGTCCATTTTTGGAAGCCATTTTGTATCCATTCTCGGCGACGCGGCGAACCATTGTGTGTGAAAGGTAATTTGTCCATTTTCGAATCAAGCTGTCTTTCTCCACGCCCAAAACGAAGATTACATTACTTCACGATTTATTGTTATTCTTCCAACGAGTCACAATAAGCACATCATCGGACAGGGTTGCTTTGAACCTTAAAACATCAGAAAAACCGCGGCAACATGAAGTGTGATTGTGCGAGTGAAGGTTCAGACTGATGAATGTCTAATTCGAGCGAGTGAGGAGAAGAAACACACACAGGTCGTGACAGAATGGAGAAATATGAAAGAAGTGGAAGAAGGAAAGATAGAAATAGAGGAACACCATCCAAGCTGGATGCGCACACCTTAAAGAGAGGAGAGAATATTTCAAAAGATGAAATATTTCAAAATGAAAGAAGGGAATGAACTTTAAAAGATCCATTGATATATTTATTGTGTGCTCGACCTGAGGTGCAGGTCCTTGGCTGCTTCATAAAGGTGACACTGGGTAGTTTGCCATTGCCTTCCCTGCAGGTCGGGCAGGGATTTGCAATTTGACGAGGATGCCGGTGATAAGTTGCCTCTCTTGGTGAAGGACACCCTGGGATCTTTAACATGGAGAAATTAATTAGAATCTATTTTGTAATTTCAGGAGGGTACTTTGACGTACGTAGAGTACCACAGAGTAATTTGACGTGTTTTTTCCCAATCTGCTCGTCCATTCCCCAACTGGTGATGATCAAAAGGTTCGTGCATGTTCTGTAATTAATAAATAATGATGAATTAACTCGTTTCCAGGTCTCGGCGGTCTTTTATCGAGTCGGACACAACCGCTGATGACGTCATTAGGACTAGCGCCTGACTCGGCCTCCATAGATGTGTGTACAATGTCCTTCATCGCGGCCTCCAGGTCTCCACACGAACCGAGCTCATTGATTTTTTCGAAGCTTTTTCTTTGTTCACGATTTTTCTTGTTTTTGAGGACTTGTGCCGTCGGAGTGACGTGCGAATCGGTGATGTGAGGAAGAATAACGGTAAACGATGACGTCACAATAACCGTGCGGAGTTCCCCGTCACAATCGGTTCCTCGTCGCGAACTTTGACACGGTCGGACACGTTTCCTGCAGCTTCTGATGTTTCCACTTCATCCGGACTTTACTGGCTTAAAGATCCAACTATTTATCAAGAAATCGCAACGAAGGTACCTCGCATTGTGTCATTTTCACAACATCAAGTGAATTTGATCTTTTCATGTCGAGTTTAACATTAATTAGTTATTTTACTCTTCTTCTTCACTCCGCGAGTGTTTTGTCTTCTTCCTCGATCATAAACTGACGATCACAAGCTGATAAGATGGACGGACGGTCATGAACCGATTGCTTAACCTCACCTTTAATGAAGGACACCGAGGGACAGCACACACATTGATGAATCGCCACACACACACACACACACACACACACACACACACACACACACACACACACACACACACACACACACACACACACACACACACACACACACACACACACACACACACATTGATGAATCACTACACACACACACACACGCACACACACACTGATGAATCACTACACACACACACACACACACACACACATTGATGAATCACTACACACACACACACACACACACACACACACACACACACACACACACACACACACACACACATTGATGAATCACCCAGCCTATGAAATACCGGGATGACAGTTTATAGCCGGGTCGGGATTCGAACCTCGGATAGACAGCCAAGATACGAGTGTGTTCACCTCTCGGCCTTGCTGCTGGCCCTCCCTGTGATTACAGGTACATTTGAGAATAAACCATACAGGTGTCATAAAAGGTCACTGAAACACCTGGGTTACCCAACCGTTTGTCCCGAGGACCAGGAACAAGTGACAAATGGACGGATAGAACCAATTGCTTAACAGCGAGAGGGGAGGGGAAGGGGGGAAATGAGAGGGGAGGGGAAGGGGAGGGTAGGCAGCGTACCAGGGCATTACCGGGGTGATACAAACGCCCAAACAGTGTTTTCTCTTTCACCCCCATGTTCAATAATATCTAACCGGGCAGAAATGTCCATGTTCTTCTTCACTTACAATAATGTGAGTCTCCTTCAATCCCGTTTGTCATGTTGATTAGCTTCAGAAAACGCTGATGAAACAACGCCTTTTAAAACATCACAAAGTGGGTCTCTCTACTCGCAACAAAGATGCGTATAACACACGAAAAACCAGCTCATATTTCAATAATTTATTTGCACAATTTTTGAAGGGTGATGACTCCATTTACATCTCACTCTCCGAAAACATGGACCAACTTCTGTCTTCTCATCCCAACTCTCACTTCCTCATATATGGTGACTTCAACCATCATCATGCTTGTTGGCTCGTTGTGGGTACCTCTCTCACCTCCCATGGAACTTCAGCAAAAGACTTCTGTGACTCATTGCGACTGACACGATCTGTCAATTTCCCGACCCGGATCTCAACCAGCGGGACTCTATCTTTTCTGAATCTGATTTTGATAAATTTCCCTGACAATATCTGCTGTTCTTTCTCTGCTCCAATCGTTTCTTCTGACCACGTGCTTGTCAAAGTGGACATCTCTCTGGCTGTTATTGGAGAACCCCCTCAGTGCCATCGAGTCTGGCATTTTAATCAGGCCGACTGACAGGGACTTCCAGCAGCCATTAAACTTCTAGACTGGTCTCCTATCACTACTTTCTCCAACATCAACTCATCCTGGGAATTCTTTCTAAGAAACTTGCTCTCCCTCATAAACAGATTTATCCCATCTCATCTTCAGTTGTCCTCCCCTTCCTTCCACCCATGGTACACTGAAGCTTGTGGCGAGGCAGTTGTTCTGAAACAACTTGCCTTCACCTCATGGAAGGCAAATCCAACTGAGGGTAATCTCAGTTCCTTCCACAAAGCTCGGAACAAGTGTGTATCTACCCTGAGGAGAGCCAGGAAACAACATCTTTCTAAGCTCAAGTCTGAACTCTCAAACCTGTCTCTCTCCTCCAAATCCTGGTGGCATCTAGTTAAGTCTGTTTCTGGTGTATGTTCCCACTCCATCTCCTCCCTTACTTTAAATGGCTGCACAGCTGACACTGCCACATGAAAAGGCTGAATACCAAAACTCGGTGTTTGCTTTAAAATCATGTGTCCAAAACTCATCACTTTCTGTACCCAACTTACCCAGTCGCACCCAACTGTCCCTGGACTCTGTGTCCTTTTTTCTTGACAAGGTGGAGAGTTTGTTGTCAAACCTCGACTGTGATTCTGCAACCGGTCCAGACGGCATCAGCCCACGTGTCCTAAAAACCTGCTCCTCTGCTCTTGCTCACCCTCTCTCTGTTCTATTCACCCTCTCATTTGCTCAAGGTCATGTGCCATCTACTTGGAAATCAGCAAACATTCCCACCCTGCATAAAAAAGGCGCAAAAACAGATCCCTGCAACTACCGACCAATCAGCCTTCTCCCAATCATCAGCAAGGTTATGGAATCCATCATCGCTTTAAACATTAAATCCTTCCTCTTCTCCAATGGCTTGATTTCCGATCATCAATTTGGTTTCAGACCAGGTCACTCTTCCCTGGATATGCTGCTTCTGCTCTCCCAACAAGGGATGGAGGTCCTCAATGCCGGACATGAGATCCGAGCCGTATCCCTAGACATATCACATGCTTTTGACACGGTCTGGCACCCTGCCCTGCTCACCAAACTCTCTTCCTATGGTATCCAAGGCCATCTCCACTCATGGCTCACAGACTTCCTCTCCTGTGGCAAACAAACAATGATTGGGATGAAGAAGCCCTCTCCACTTTGCCTGAAGATGGTTTTCCCCATTATCTTTGGTGAGATTTCTGACACAGCCATCATGTAACAAATTACACATTACTGAAAGCACCCGCTCCCTGCGGGAGAGGCCGGGCGGGGGGAGGGGTAATGTTATTGTCGTTATTCAAACGTGTAATACAAATGCCTCTCTAAAATAACTCTTTAAATGTGAAGTTAAAAAAATACCTCGCTGCACTGAAAAACGTGGGGACAGGAATACCGTACTGTGAAGAGTGGGTCTTACGGAGGCGGCGCCACACGATACACACTTACATAGAGAATTTGCAACCGCACCTTCCCCTCATTCCCCCCCAAGACCACCAGCAAAGATAAAAACATCCCTATACATTAATTGGGGTCATGCTGATCCTTTATAGCAAGTGTGGATGTAATTGAACCAGAACTGTAGGAGTAGCCTGTAAAACACAAACACACAAACACCGGTCCTGAATTATAGTAAGGATACCCAAGTTCCGCCGACATTATGATTACAGCACAACACGTGATTGTACACACATGGGAATACAGTTTACCTGGCACAGAAGGCACTCCGAATTTGGGCTTTTAAAAATGCCCGTCGTCGAGGGGCCCTTCAGCTAGTACCACCAATCCTGTCAACGAATACAAAGAACTTTGAAGGGGCCATTCCTCCCATCATGCCTGCTGTTAATGAATAACAAGTTAATTAAATTAGTGTTTCTTTACTTATCATTGGGAACGTGAGGAGAAGTGGGGGTGTTGGTGTGGGTGGAGGGGGGGGAGGGTAGGTGTTGTGTATGGAGATGTGAACTGTTGAGGATGTACAGGAACATCCTCCACATCGATGTTCCTGTATACCTCCTCCACAGTTCTCATCCACCAGTCTCGAACATATTTGTTTTGTTCATTTTTACACCTTTTACTGATATTGTTTTTATTTGAAGTGGTTTTTTAGTGGAGGGGACATTGTCGTGTCAGTCATTGAAAGGGGAGATTTGTTGAAATGGAGAATGTATATGATATCCGGTTTATCACATTTGTGTGAAGTTGTGGATGAAAGAAGAATTCACTTTTCCAGGAAAGCAATGATGGACAAGTCACCTCGTTCAGAAGCTGTTGGTGTGAATAAGTCACTGCCACCTACCACACCGAAGGAAAAGAAAAGCACTCTTTGGCGGCGTATAAAGTAAATAATTTTATTTTCCCCTTCTACCCTTTTTAAAATCTTTGTGGAAACACCTACATCAAGAAAATGTACAAGAAATTGACTTTACAATCTTTTTCAACTTAGGGACCTCTTCAGAAGAACTGAGAAAAAAGGGAAGCGTTGCGACAACGTTCCGCATGGCATGTAAGTAAGATAACGTCTCCTTTAGAGATGTCGTGACGTGAATTGTGCTGGAAATAGAAAATGTCTTCCTTTAAGGAAAATGAAGCGAAACCTGTCGTATTTCACATCATCTTCCATCTCCTTGGTACTCTGCTTTCATCACCTTTGCCAGCCAATCTTGTTCCTTACATATGGCGTGAGACAAAATCACGTTCTCTCCACTGCAAAGCTGCGTTGCATGATTTGGTTTGATGCTCTGCTTAAAATCAATGAAATTAAACATTTTCTTGTTCGCTGACGGAAATACAGAGATGTGAGAGAGAGAGAGAGAGAGAGAGAGAGAGAGAGAGAGAGAGAGAGAGAGAGAGAGAGAGAGAGAGAGAGAGAGAGAGAGAGAGAGAGAGAGAGAGAGAGAGAGAGAGAGAGAGAGAGAGAGAGAGAGAGAGAGAGAGAGAGAGAGAGAGAGAGAGAGAGAGAGAGAGAGAGAGAGAGAGAGAGAGAGAGAGAGAGAGAGAGAGAGAGAGAGAGAGAGAGAGAGAGAGAGAGAGAGAGAGAGAGAGAGAGAGAGAGAGAGAGAGAGAGAGAGAGAGAGAGAGAGATAGATAGATAGATAGAGATAGTGTTGTGGTTACCAAATTCGCAAACCACCATTCAGGTCCCTTAGGTGAGGTATCTCGGTAAGTGCATGTGTAGTTAGGCCCAAACCCGTTGTCTAGTGGGAATACATGTCATTTATGCGTGCTGCGACTCTTCAGGATAGCCGTTTTTCTTTTACTATCTTTAATTTGGACCAACCGCCATGATTACCACCACAACCACAACATCAACCACCAACCACAACGCCGCTTCACCACAACCGCCACGACCTTCACGTCACACCTCGCAACCGTAGCATCGCCACCGTTCTTGCCCCGCTGTGGGTACCGGTGTTGGACTCGTGCAGGGCGCGCGTCGAACAGCGTGTACAAAATCACGGATTTTGTGCTTCAAAAACGGATCAAAAACGACACACGCCCACTTTTTGCCGTCCAATCGGTGAGCGAGGGGCGATTTGGCCCCGCCTCCAGGACGATCGATATATGCAAATTTGTGGATCAAAAAGCCTTCACGCCCACTTTTTCTCGGGCCAATGGGGAGCGAGGTGAAAGGTCAAAGGGAGGGGGTCAAAGGCGAAGCTACGGGGGGATAAAAGGACCGTGTTCGTCAGTCAGTAGAGTAGGAGAGTCGGGGAGTCCAGAAGTGGAGAGGCGGAAAGGAGAGTCGGAGAGTCGAGAGGCGGAGAGTCCAGAGGCGGAGAGTAGGAGAGTCGGAAGCAGAGGGTCAAGACGTGCCGCGATTCGAGTTACGTGGCCGTCAGCACGCCGGCGGGCGCGAATCCGCAACACTGGTGTCAGGTCGTGCGATACAAATTCATCGCCCTCCTCGCGGCACTGGTATCGGAGAACAGGAAAACAGGCTCTCCTGTCTCCGGCTAAATTCACGGGAATCGGTCCAGGGGTGAGAGAAGCGACCCCCGATTCCCTCCAAATTACGAGCGAGCGAAATTAACCCTTCACGAGAAGCAAGATGGTGTCTCAAGGCGAGCGGGAGCCGGGGGTATTAGAAATGGATGTAGAATGTGGAGGATCCATGGTCCAGGATGGAATCCCCGAGCAGGAAATGTTGATTGTGCAGGAACACGGACTCGCCCAACTGAACCCAGAGCCCGAAATGGGTGCGGCAGCGGCCGCAGTGTATGACACCTCCCCCCCCCCTCTCCACCAAAACCCTTCCCCAACCCTTGCCGAAACGGCTCAGCTGAGTGCATCCGACATGGCCCAGCTATGCGCCATGCTGGCGGCAATGAACGAAAAGATGAATGCGAAAATGATCGAAAAAATGGATGCGAATATGAAAAACGAAATGAAAGACATGAACAAGCAAATGAATGAAGTGAAAACGACGATGGATGCGAATACACAACAAATAAACGAAAAGATGGATACAAATACAAACGAAATGAAAGGCATGAACGAAAAGATGGATACAAATACAAATGAAATGAAAAACGAAATGAACAAGCAAATAAACGGAATGGAAGCAAACATGAAGGAAGAAATGAAAGAGCTACGGGGTGAGACGCAGAACATGGGCCGATGCCTGCAGGCGGGCATGAAGGCCGTGACAACGGAAATAATAGTGGAGACAAGGGAGGTAAAGGGTGAAGAGTTGGCAGTGACGGTAGCCGGGAAGGGAACGATAGAGGAGAGACTGCACGGTGAGGACGGGGTAAGTGACGCACACACACACACGGAGGTAGTGGAGGATAAAGGGGGTGAGCTGGCGGACTGGGTTGAGACCCAGTGCGAGCACCTGGATGGCCTCCTCCAGGAACGAGGGGAGGGAGTATGCCCCCTTGAGGTGAGTCACGACCAGGTGAGTTCGGTCGTGCTTTGCGAGGTTGAGGGGACGGGTGCTGTGGACGGGTGCACGGAGAGCTTGGGGGGTATAGAGGCCCCGGAGACCCTTGTGGGGACACAAATCCCCAGTGTGGTTGTCCCTGTGTGTGTGGTGCAGGGTGTGAGTGCGTCCCCGTGTGTGGAAGCGACCCCGTGTGTGAGTGGTGTGGTGGCGATGGTGCCGGAGTACGTGCTTCCCAGCACGCCGTGCGTGGGTGAGGCACCGTGTGTGAGTGAGGCCGTGTGTGTGAGTGAAACGGCCAGTGTGGATGAGGAACCGCGGTTGAGTGCCCCCGCGTGTATGAGTGAGGCACGGAGTGTGGATGAGGCACCGCGGGTGAGTGCCCCCGCGTGTGTGAGTAGTATGGTTTGTGTGAGTAGTGAGGCACGCGTGAGTGAACGGCCGTGTGCAAGGTCGCTGTGTGCAAGGGAGACCGTGTGTGTGAGAGAGCGGTATGTGAGGGAGATGTCGGTTGGCATGCGGGAGCACGCAGCCGCGTCTCCCGGTGTGAATGTGATGGAGTGGACTGTGTGCGTCGTAACACGCAGGTATGCGTGTGTGGAATGGAGACGGAGACGGCGTCAGAGGAGAGAAAGCCGAGTAGCGGCTGTAGTTGTTTCGAGGACCGTGCCGGGTTCACCCAGCAGTGAGCACGCGGTTCGTGCTGTGCAACGCACGAGACCACCACGTGCTCGCTTGCGAGAGTGAAGTCCCGGTCCGGAAACGCACGCGGTGGATTTGCCGATCCCGCGGACGGACAAAGTTTAGGCAGGTAAACGGATTTGGACCGGACGGGTTCTCCACGCGATCGTGTGTGTTAAGCTCCAACGGGCAAAGCACATGTGTTCGCGTGGGGAACCCCTCGAGACGTGGGGCTTGTGGTTTTTTTTTTGCGCACGGTGACGTCATGGCTGCACGTGTGGTTGGAATCCGGCAGGAGGGGTATCTCTGCCGGATGGTAGCGTCCAAGGAGGGACGAGGAACACGTGCAGCTGCATGACGTCACGGGCAGGTGTAAAGTGCGCGAGCTCTGAGTTGCCGCGCAGGTGCTGCGCATGAAAAAAAAAAAAAAACAAGCCTCACTTTCGGGTGCACAGGATTCCTGGGCAAGGGGTGAAAGACCCCCTTACCGGGGCACAGGATGGAAACTAGTTAGGGGGAAGGGTTAGCTTAGTTAGACCGACTTCATGGGGCAGGGGTAAGTCCTCATGGAGTCCGTGGAATGGATTAGGTAGAGGGATTTAGATGAGCTTTAGGTGGGGAAATAAAATGATTTTAGAGATTTGAGGACATGGACAGACTTGTGAATGTGTAGCGGGGACGTAGCTTAGCTACATAGTGTTAAAAGGAACGTGCTATAGTTTAAGGGACGACGTGGGAGCACGAGTTAGTTAGGGGATGCAGATAGAAGGATGGCAGAGTTCAGTGGTGTGGGTGTTGAAGAGTTGGTGAGTTGTGAGGTGGAGACATGAGTGAGTGAGGCCAGCGGGTCTGTGTGTATGGAGCGAATGGGGAATGCATGGTGCGATGAGTGATTGGGGGGAGGAGTGACTCCCGCCCAAGGGACCCCCGGGGTCAGTGTAGAGTGAGTTAGCTGGGTTAGTCAAATTGAAAAATGGAGGTCGTTTTGCTGTTGGTGGGAATGTAGGCTCGAAACCCATTTGGAGGGGTGCAGGAGCCCTGTTGACGGGCTTGGGAGCGTGGCTGCGAAAGGTGAGTATCGCTGAGTGGGTACCCCGGGCACCAGGCTAGTCGGCCGCGGTAGGCCATGGGCCCATGGGGGGCCGGGATAGAGTAGTGGCCACGGGTGCGCCTGCTTGGTGCGGGGGCCCGGGGCGCCATTAGCCGCGTGGGCAGTGTTGTGGGCACGGGTGACCCTCGGAAAGGGGCCCGGGAGGCCGGCCTGCCACGTGTGCGTTTCAGGGGAGGTGCCATGGGGGGCACTCCCCGGTGTTAGGGAGCTGGTAGGCTCGGAGGCAGTGTAGTGCCCGGGGGTGCCATAGCGGGAGAATCGGCAGAGGGTCGTGCCTGCCAAAGGGAGCCACGTGTCCCAGCCAGGAGACCGTGTGAGGGCACGGAGAGAAAATTGGGGGGCGAGGCCCGAAATTGTAAGGACACCAACACAGGCGACGGGAATCTGGGTTGTTAGAACCAATAGTTTAAGCGAGAGGCGCTTGTTGAAAGCCCCGGGGTAGTTTAAGAGTAAATGGTAAGGGTAGATTAGGAGATGTACCCCTCCGCACCATCCATCCCCTCGCTGTCGTTGTGGGCCGCTGGACCCACTTTGGTTATAGATCGCCGAACTCTGGGGAGGCCATTCTGAGGCTTGAGTTGGGCCTCGGCACAGGACGTTAGCTCTCCCTTGTTCCCCTCCGGGAAGGGAACGTAGGGGTTGGGAGTAGGCTAGGTGACAGAATAGGTTAGCCGAACAAGGACGATAAAGGGGGTTAGGGGACGATTTATAGTGGGGAAGTAAAAATAAAAACAACAAAAAAATAAGTTGGGGCTAAATTGGGGTTTGACAAATTAAGGGAGTGGGTATGTACAGTGACAGGCAAAGGCGATAGGTGGGAGGGAGACAGGTAGGTAGGTCCGAGCCCGCCTTCCAAGTGGCCAGCACCACCGCACTCCCTCCACCAACCTCCACTGAACGGCAAAGGCTGGCCAACTTCATCGGCTGGCCGTGTTTTTCTTCAAGGCGGAGGCCGGCCAACTTCATCGGCAGCTGTGCTGCAAGGCCTGTGCCGGCCCAGTTCATCTGCTGGCTGTTTTTCTTCGAGGCCTGTGCCGGCCAGTTCGTCTGCCGGCTGTGTTTGCCTGCAGCGGCCTTCTTCTGCGGGCTGTGTTTGCCTGCTGCCTTTGCCATGCCATGCCCACTGCCCACGTTTACCAGCCCCGTTCAATTTTTGCTTTGCCCCCCCCCCTGTTCGTTTCCATGTGCGCCAGGATCAGAAAGCAACAGTTTGCAAGCTGCAAGAACTGCCCTGTTGGCAGCTACAACACGGGCCTGCAGTGGCGGCCCGTGCACCGTGTTTGCGTCCATCCATTCATCCATCCATTCATCCATCCATTCATCCATCCATTCGTTGTGTTCATTGCGTGTGCCACTTGAGCTGGCACGGAGACTACGTTGTGCAGCCCATGCACCGTTGTGGTTCACGGCGTTCAGTTCAAAAGGGAAGGCCTTGGACTGCGTGTGAGCAGCCAGCCACGTTCCCTGTCACCTGCATTGTTTGAGCCAGAGACTGCATGTGGGCAGCCTGGCTCCCTGCTAACTGCTTTCTTTTTGCAGAGTTCAATGATCCTGGGCCATGGTTTAGTGTAAAATTTGTAAGTTAAGGTTAAGATGTACTGTAAATATGAGTGCGCCCCCCGGCATGTCTGTCTAGCGCCGGCAATTTTATTTAAGTCGTCCGTGTGAGTGAGTTTGTTTAGATAGTTACGCAGCCCTCAGGTTATTTATTTTGGGGACATGAATGTCGCACTCAGGGATCCGTAGGTAAAATGTACTAGGGGAAAACTACACATGATGGCACACGAAAATTTGACGACTCGGGACGAGTCTGTAAAAAGGGGAGGGGGTAGTGTTGTGGTTATCAAATTCGCAAACCACCATTCAGGTCCCTTAGGTGAGGTATCTCGGTAAGTGCATGTGTAGTTAGGCCCAAACCCGTTGTCTAGTGGGAATACATGTCATTTATGCGTGCTGCGACTCTTCAGGATAGCCGTTTTTCTTTTACTATCTTTAATTTGGACCAACCGCCATGATTACCACCACAACCACAACATCAACCACCAACCACAACGCCGCTTCACCACAACCGCCACGACCTTCACGTCACACCTCGCAACCGTAGCATCGCCACCGTTCTTGCCCCGCTGTGGGTACCGGTGTTGGACTCGTGCAGGGCGCGCGTCGAACAGCGTGTACAAAATCACGGATTTTGTGCTTCAAAAACGGATCAAAAACGACACACGCCCACTTTTTGCCGTCCAATCGGTGAGCGAGGGGCGATTTGGCCCCGCCTCCAGGACGATCGATATATGCAAATTTGTGGATCAAAAAGCCTTCACGCCCACTTTTTCTCGGGCCAATGGGGAGCGAGGTGAAAGGTCAAAGGGAGGGGGTCAAAGGCGAAGCTACGGGGGGATAAAAGGACCGTGTTCGTCAGTCAGTAGAGTAGGAGAGTCGGGGAGTCCAGAAGTGGAGAGGCGGAAAGGAGAGTCGGAGAGTCGAGAGGCGGAGAGTCCAGAGGCGGAGAGTAGGAGAGTCGGAAGCAGAGGGTCAAGACTTTGCGGGCGGTGGAGCTGCTCGTCGTGTGCGTTGGAGTCGGAACGGAGGGGACGAGCTGTGGAAAGGCGGCGACACCAGACGAGGGGGTGCTCGCGTCGTGCAGGGAGCTGCACCCGAGGGAGGCCGACGGCGCGACCTGGCCGAGGTGGAGACGCACACCAGGGATAATAAAGATCCTCTATACCCCGAGCATCAGCAACCCCCTCCTGTTTCCCCCCCGCGCTGAGATAGTGCGACCAAGGGGGCCCCTTTCCCACCCCCTACCAGACACTGTCCGCGAGGCCGCGGGGTTGGGGCGCCATCGCCGCTCCGCGTCTCATCACCAGACGGGTAGGCGCGACCCGGTCTCGGCCTCAGGCCCGCCTCATTCTTGGGGGTATTCGTTTCCTTGGTTTTGGGTATGTGTTGTCGGCGCCGTCTGTGAGGTAGAATTGTATAAGTGTTGCCGTGTGCTCGGTAGTCGGTATTAGCTCTGCATTGTGTTTTCGCTTTTACATTTGCTTGTTGTGTAAATTGCATTGTGTCTTTTCTGTGTGCATTTGGTGGAATTGTATATGTGTGCTTCCCGTGTGCCGCGAATAAATGTGCTTTTGTGTTGAACTGTTTCCCGCTTCGCTTCGTCATTTCTCCCATTGAATCCCCATCTTGCTTCACGTAAAGGGTTGGTAGTGGGCTGAATACGCCCGATAATTAATCGAACCGTCGAGGTCGACGATAACACCGCTCGGTTATTCTGATAGTACGGAACGGGTCGCTTAAGTGGCCCGTGTCCGAAGTCGACCTGCGGCGAGGTGCGATCGCCCGGTCTACCCTCCGCGTGGGTACTGAGGTAGGTCGAATTTGGCGAGCAACCCTATCCCACGCGGGGGCTGATTGGCTCGATCGCGGTGAGACCGAAAGGTCCACCCGTGACTGGTTCCCGGCGTTAGTCCGAGAGGGTCACGACTGGATTGTCCGTCCGGTGGGCGACGTGCCGCGATTCGAGTTACGTGGCCGTCAGCACGCCGGCGGGCGCGAATCCGCAACAATATATATATATATATATATATATATATATATATATATATATATATATATATATATATATATATATATATGGGGAAGGGAAGGCAGCATGAGGTGAGAGGAAGGGAAGGCAGACGTGAGAGATGAGAGAGAGACAGAAACAGAGACAGAGAGCAACAGAGACACAGAGACATATGAGATAGATATGAGATAGCAGAGAGAAAATGTTATGCTTTATGAACAACACACACACACACACACACACACACACACACACACACACACACACACACACACACACACACACACACACACACACACACACACACACACACACACACACACACACACACACACACACACACACACACACACACACACACACACACACACACACACACACACTATATACAGTGGGGAGAACAAGTATTTGATACACTGCCGATTTTGCAGGTTTTCCCACTTACAAAGCACGTAGAGGTCTGTCATTTTTATCATAGGTACACTTCAACTGTGAAAGACGGAATCGAAAAGAAAAATCCTGAAAATCACATTGTATGATTTTTACATAATTATTTTGCATTTTATTGCATGAAATAAGTATTTGATACATCAGAAAAACAGAACTTAATATTTGGTACAGAAACCTTTGTTTGCAATTCCAGAGATCAGACGTTTCCTGTAGTTCTTAACCAGGTTTGCACAGACTGCAGCAGGGATTTTGGCCCACTCCTCCATACAGATCTTCTCCAGATCCTTCAGGTTTCGGAGCTGTTGCTGGGCAACACAGACTTTCAGCTCCCTCCAAAGATTTTCTATTGGGTTCAGGTCTGGAGAATGGCGAGGCCACTCCAGGACCTTGAGATGCTTCTTACAGAGCCAATCCTTAGTTGCCCAAGCTACACCGAGTGCTAACCAAGCTACACCGAGTGCTAACCAAGCTACACCGAGTGCTAACCAAGCTACACCGAGTGCTAACCAAGCTACACCGAGTGCTAACCAAGCTACACCGAGTGCTAACCAAGCAACACCGAGTGCTAACCAAGCAACACCGAGTGCTAACCAAGCTACACCGAGTGCTAACCAAGCTACACCGAGTGCTAACCAAGCTACACCGAGTGCTAACGAAGCTACACCGAGTGCTAACGAAGCTACACCGAGTGCTAACCAAGCTACACCGAGTGCTAACCAAGCTACACCGAGTGCTAACGAAGCTACACCGAGTGCTAACGAAGCTACATCGAGTGCTAACGAAGCTACACCGAGTGCTAACCAAGCTACATCGAGTGCTAACCAAGCTACACCGAGTGCTAACCAAGCTACACCGAGTGCTAACCAAGCAACACCGAGTGCTAACCAAGCAACACCGAGTGCTAACCAAGCTACACCGAGTGCTAACCAAGCTACACCGAGTGCTAACCAAGCTACACCGAGTGCTAACCAAGCTACACCGAGTGCTAACCAAGCAACACCGAGTGCTAACCAAGCAACACCGAGTGCTAACCAAGCTACACCGAGTGCTAACCAAGCTACACCGAGTGCTAACCAAGCTACACCGAGTGCTAATGAAGCTACACCGAGTGCTAACCAAGCAACACCGAGTGCTAACCAAGCTACACCGAGTGCTAACCAAGCTACACCGAGTGCTAACCAAGCTACACCGAGTGCTAACGAAGCTACACCGAGTGCTAACCAAGCTACACCGAGTGCTAACCAAGCTACACCGAGTGCTAACCAAGCTACACCGAGTGCTAACGAAGCTACACCGAGTGCTAACGAAGCTACATCGAGTGCTAACCAAGCTACACCGAGTGCTAACCAAGCTACATCGAGTGCTAACCAAGCTACACCGAGTGCTAACCAAGCTACACCGAGTGCTAACCAAGCAACACCGAGTGCTAACCAAGCAACACCGAGTGCTAACCAAGCTACACCGAGTGCTAACCAAGCTACACCGAGTGCTAACCAAGCTACACCGAGTGCTAACCAAGCTACACCGAGTGCTAACCAAGCAACACCGAGTGCTAACCAAGCAACACCGAGTGCTAACCAAGCTACACCGAGTGCTAACCAAGCTACACCGAGTGCTAACCAAGCTACACCGAGTGCTAACGAAGCTACACCGAGTGCTAACCAAGCTACACCGAGTGCTAACCAAGCTACACCAAGTGCTAACCAAGCTACACTGAGTGCTAACGAAGCTACATCGAGTGCTAACGAAGCTACATCGAGTGCTAACCAAGCTACACCGAGTGCTAACCAAGCTACATCGAGTGCTAACCAAGCTACACCGAGTGCTAACCAAGCGTCCAGCAGCTACACCAGGCTCTGTGTGTTGCTTAAGAAAAAATGTAAAAAACAGAGGGATGAAATCTCAAAAAACACAACCAAACAAGGTGGGAACGAACTCTTATGGATGACCATCATGACATCTTTCGACATTTTCCTTTTGTTGTGGGATTTTGATGGATGATGGAGAAGATTGAAGAAGAAGACGAATAACAATGAAGAATGACAGCACATTACGATGCCCCAACATGACACAACAATCCTGCTCTGGTTTTGCATCACAATATCTTTTGACATTGTTCCATCACAATCCCACAACAAAAGTAAAATGTCAAAATATATCTGGGAGCGTGAGAAGGGGGGGGAGGGTAGGTGCTGTGTATGGAGATGTGAACTGTTGAGGATGTACAGGAACATCCCCCCTGCATCGATTTTCCTGTATACCTCCTCCGCAGTTCTCATCTACCAGTCTCGACCAAATTTGTTTTGTTCATTTTTACACCTTTTCCTGATATTGTTTTTATTTGAAGTGGTTTTTTAGTGGAGGGGACATTGTCGTGTCAGTCATTGAAAGGGGAGATTTGTTGAAATGGAGAATGTATATGATATCCGGTTTATCACATTTGTGTGAAGTTGTGGATGAAAGAAGAATGTACTTTTCCAGGAAAGCAACGATGGACAAGTCAGGTGGTTCAGAAGCTGTTCGTGTGAATGAGTCGCTGCCACTTGCCACATCGAAGGAAAAGAAAATCACTCTTTGGCAGCGTATAAAGTAAAAAAAAATTATTTTCCCCTTCTACCCTTTATAAAATCCCTTTTTGGAAACATCTATGTCAAGAAAATGCACAAGAAATTGACTTTGCAATCTTTTTCAACTTAGGAACCTCTTCAGAAGAACAAAGAGGAAGGGGAAGCGTTGTGACAACGTCCCGCATGGCATGTAAGTAAATTGTGCTGGAAATAGAAAATGTCTTCCTTTAAGGAAACTGAAGCGAAACCTGTCGTATTTCACGTCATCTTCCATCTCCTTGGAACTCAGCTTTCATCACCTTTGCCAGCCAATCTTGTTCCTTTCATATGGCGTGAGACAAAACCACGTTCTCTCCACTGCAAAGCTGCATCGCACGCTTTGGTTTGATGTTCTGCCTAAAATTTATGAAATTAAACATTTTCTTGTTCAGATTTCAACATCATTGTAATGCTTCATATATAGTTGTTGAAACGTTCTTTTGTGAGCAAATGATGGTTTTTAATACCGGCTACCACTATGTGGTGCTGTATGAGACACATTTATCTGGAGAGAATTGGGGGCTTCTCCCCACCTTGAACTCCCTCCTCCGGATACACGACCCAGACAGAAACCGTTCTTGGGTTATCCTTGGAAACTTGCAAAATTTGGTTGGAGTTTTTGAAGCTTATACAAGTATATTTTTTTTATAGATCCGAGGTTCGGGGCTCGCCACAAGGGTAAGCACTTGGGTTCCTCCTGAACACCGTTGTCCTGAGGCCGCCAGGCACAGATAACTCTGTGTGCCCTGTGAGTTGCTAAGCAACCACAAACGCCGATTGGTACCGCTAATCCTAGCAGGTTTACACTACTTCACCTGTTACTGTTTCCGGTGGATTTACCCCACCAAGCGAGTTTTGTGCCCTCAATGTGTACACCGGGGAAATACAACCTAACCAACGCATGCCCCCAGCGAACAACCCCTGACAAGGGACCAAGGACGATCTGCACAAAGTCTGTAGAAATAACTAATTGTTGGGTCACCTCCATGCCTAGTGTTGGCTTAATGCTTAGGGTGGTGGGCTTGGGATCCTAGGATACTGAGTTCAAATCCTCCTTGGCTGTTGAATTAATACCAGGTGGGGTTGACTCTGCCTGTCATCCTTCTGAGTTCAGCAAAATGAGTGCCAGCTTGCTGGTATCCTGTGTCGGAGTGGCGACCCGTCCAGGATTGTGTCCAATAGCCAAGGAGACTGCTTTGGCAGCACTAACGCTCTGCACAGAGTATGTTTCCAATGGATGGATGGGTCACCGACATGGCCACGTATGCTCTCCCCCTGGGGTAAGTTTCCAAAACCATAACAATATAAAGTGTTTGTGCGTGTGTGCGTTAAATTCCATTGAAGAGATAATAACAGTCCCAGTGCTGATTCCTGAGGGACCCCGTTACTTACATCCTTCCGGGCAGACATCCTCCCATTCATAGCCACTCTTAGGTTTCTATCATGAATCCAGTTAGTTCTTCGTTTAGGCTTCTCAAAGCCGAGCTCGCCTACTTTTCGCGAAGGACACTGTGGGATCTTTAACGCCCACCGACTAATTCCAGCAAACGGGACGGCCGTTTAACGGCAAACCGAGGGACAGCGAACACACACGTTGATGAATCGCCCTGCCTGTGAAACACCAGGATGACGGTTTATATCTGGGTCGGGACTGATCGGAGGCGAGTGTGGGAGCTTGGGACAACAAAGTGAAAGAAAAATGTTGTGTCGGTGATCTTCAAACCCACTTCGCCCATGTGTCATTTCTTCGCTTCATTGTAAACTGTGTGTGAAGTTACTTCGAAGGGTAGCAGTCCAGCAGTGTTGTTTGCTGTCTGAATGTAGAAAATACACGGAGATCTGATGCATTCTGATTCTCACCGACCCGATTGCATTTTTATTTTGACATTGTTTCTTATTTGTAACTTTTTAAACTCCAGCTTAACAAAATGTTTCTAATTTTTCTGCAGGAGTGCTAAGCCCAAAACGGGAACACGTCTTGGGGAAAAGGTGCGATCTGGTGAGTTTTGAAAATGAATCTTTTCTTCAAAGAAATCAGTTATATTGGTTAAAGGTATTTTGTATGTATTTGGGTGTCTCAGCACCTGCAGGAGGAGAGACCTGAAAATGGTTGTCGTTTAATTTCTTCTGCCTTTTGCTGGAGGTAGGTTGTTCCTCATGACAATGACACGAACGACCTTCCATTCCCCGCAGCAACCATTGCCATGTGTGCTCCGAACATTTCATATGATCCTCCATTAATGCCATGGCAGTGGTTGAACAGCTTTTCACCCTCGTCCTTTTTAGCGGTTTTAGTAGCTTACCTCAAATTTAATATCTCTTTCAGCAGCTTACAATTTTTCATGTTTTTTCATGAAAAAAATATAGATTTTTTTTTCAATGGTTATGGTTGCCGGCAATAACTCACCTCTTTGTAAAAATATATTGTTGCGATTGTGGGAACGCACCCTGGGGAGAACATTCATGAACACGTCGCAATTCCTTAGAGTAGACAGTTATTTCTTTAGTTTGTGTGTCGGTAGATCCTTTCCCTGTGCCCCCGGGTTTTGGGGTGGAAAATGCATTGTGAGATTGGCTGTTCTCATCCCCGGTGTGATCTTACCCTTCTCTACCCACTTTCAACCTTCTCAATCCACCATCAACATGCTTAAACAATTTCAATCCATCAGTCTTTTTAAAAAAAAAAATCCATCATCTGACATTCTTTCCCGAAATGCATCGTCCGACATTCCGACCCTCACTCTTTTATTCATGGCACATTCGGTCGATCTGTTCATCCATCCCTCATAATTCCAACCCCTCTGTTATTATTCACAGTCCACTCTCTGTTCATCCGTCTGTCCATTCCTTATTCCCCGGCCTCCATGTCAGATCAGGTATGGGAGCATGCGCCGGAGCAGCACGTCGCTGCGTCCACTTTCCGCCGATACTCCAGGGGCCTCCATCTAGCCACCCCCCAGGCAGATGCCTGGACCATCCCAATCTCCTTGAGATGCCAATCAACCTGTTGCAATCACGAAGCATGTGGTTGGTCCGTTGACCTCCTCCACTCAGAAGACACCTTTGCTGAGAGAATCTGGTGAGCAGGATCAGCGTCAGGAAAACGAGTCACATGTCCATACAGCCGCAGCTGACGCTCACAGACACCACAGGAAACAAATCTCATTGGAGTCTCTCTCAGCAACCATTCGTCGGACACAAAGTCCGACCAGCGATAGCCAAGGATTCTCCGAAGAGACCTGCTACTGAAGGAGTTAAGTCTTCGACTCAGATCCTTTGACAGAGTCCAAGTCTTACATCCATAGAGCAAGACTGGAAGCACCGAGAACCTGACGATTTCGACTTTCGTCCACCTGCACAGGTACCGACAGCGCCACACCTCATGATCCAGTGAATCCATGACCAGGCCTGACCCAAACGTCAATTGACCTCTGGCTCATAACCTGCGGAGACGTGAATATCACGGCCGAGGTAAGTGAATCTCTCCGTGACCTCAACATCCTCACCACAAACAAGATAGCAGCATCCAAGATGTCACTGAAGGCCTGGATCTTAGTTTTGACCCAGGAAACCCATAATCCCAGCAGCTCCGACTCCTTATTCAGCACCTCAATGGACCCCAAAAGGATATCCAGAGTCTCTGCAAAGATGACTGCATCATCTGCAAAATCAAGCTCAGAGACTTTGACATTCTCAAACGATGCACCACAGCTTGATCTCTCTGACAACCTCCCGAGAATCCAGTCCTTAAAAGCAATGAAAAGTGTGGGGGCCAGTGCACACCCCTGACGAACTCCAGTAACAACTGGAAATAAGTCAGGGATGGAACCACCACATCACACAGCACCCTCAGTACGAGAGTAGAGTTCAGATATCAGATCGATCCATTTTGGTGGCACCCCACTAAGACCGAGAATCCTCCAGAGGGCATCCCGATTCACTGAATAAAACACTTTACAGAGATCAACATAAACTGCAAGCAGCCCCTGCCGAAACTTTCGTTTGCATTCGGTGAGGACCCGAAGAGCAAGGATACGGTCATTCGTTGACCTCTTTGGTGTAAAACTATCTGATCTGTGCACTGGTGCTCAAGGAGATGGTGGCGAACACGATCAAGAATTATCCGAGCAAAGACCTTGCTCAGCACTGAGAGCAGCGTCACCCCTCGGTAGTTGTTGCAGTCCTGGTGATCACCCTTCCCTTTCCAGAGAGGGACAACAAGGCCCCTCTTCCAGTCAGTTGGGATGATGCCTGTGTTCCAGGCAGAGCATGCAACAACATGAGTGCAGCATTTCCACCAGCCTTGAGAAGTTCAGCATGGATGCCACAGATCCCTGGAGCTTTACCCCCATTTTAACCGGTTCACCGCAGCCTGTTTCCACAAACGAAGGTGGACCACAGTTGATTGGAGGATCAGCAACAGGGAAAGTAACACCCCTCACTTGCAACTCAACAGCTGGTGGATCAGCCTGGTACAGCCACTCAAAGTCACCAGGCCAGCGGGCCTTCACTTCGGACTCCTCTGTCAAGAGCCTACACCCGCCGCTCTAACTGCAGGACATTGAGGGACGGGCTTGGATGAACGCAATGCACCAATTCCTCTGTAAGCAGGACGAGAATCACTTGATAACAGATGATGCTCTACCCCCTCACAGATTCCTCGTACATCGGCCTCCTTGTCCACCATTAGTACACGTACAGTTTTACGCCTCTACTCCCTGAACAGCTCAGCTCTGCCATTCAGCCTGACCCTGTGACTCCGGTCAATGCTATCCAGTGTCCCTTGAGAGAGAAAATTCTTCTACGCCCGACGGTGAGTTCGAAGACATCTGCTGACAACATCAAGGATGGCAATCTTGAAGGCACTCGACAACTTTTCAGGATTCCCCAAAGCATCCAGACCCCCCTCCCCCTGTCCCATCCCGTCCCGAAGGTCCCGAAGGCTTTTCCCCAATACCGTCATCCGGTGAGCTGCCCTGAGGGGAGGGCAGCTGTACAGGAGGTACTCCCACGGAGTGGGTTTTCAGTTTTCTTTGAGTTTTTTTCTGTGTTTTGCGGGATGAATTGTTTTACGGTGGCTGGAGTGCAAATTTTGCCACCAACCTCCTACAAAGAGGTACAAAACATCTGCAGACACCGTTTTAGGCACCAGTTCTGCGACAGCCAAAATTATTATTGACGTGATTAGAAAATATGAAAAACTATTTGACTATTCTCCAAAAGTATTGCACCCATTTCTCCCATTTGAAAAAAGTAACCCAGATGGATGTTAATTATAATACCTACAAACAAATATTAAGAGGATATCTATACTAATGAATGTCAATGTGTGTGTGTGTGTGTGTGTGTGTGTGTGTGTGTGTGTGTGTGTGTGTGTGTGTGTGTGTGTGTGTGTGTGTGTGTGTGTGTGTGTGTGTGTGTGTGTGTGTGTGTGTGTGTGTGTGTCCTGCATAACTCCAAAACCATGAAACCTCTCAGCCTGAAACTTTGCATGCATACTAAGGGAACTCTAAGGAAGTGCATGACAGAAGATTGGGTGATTGGATTAATTAAAACATCCCTTTTCAAGATAATTAACAGCCTTTTTTTTTGTATACCTTGTCGAGGCTCGTATGAGAGCTAACATACAACGCACATCAAGGGGGGGCATGAGACAAGAGGGGTGGGAGTGGGAGGGACAAAACAGTGGGGAACAGACACATTAGGAGATCTGTGGAAGGGAGAGGGATGGGACGGAGAACATGGGCAATAGAAGATGGACATTACAGGGACTTTCAGGAAAGAAAGCAGGGGAATTGAAGGAAGTGGGCTTGGGTGGATTATCGGGGGTAGAAAAGATCGAGGATTTGGATGGGGGATGATAAGAGGTAGTGGTGAACAGCTGTTTTGAAAGCCTGGAGGTGGAGGGAAGAATGGGAAATAATAGAGTGAGGGAGTTTATTCCAAAGGCGGGAAAAAAGAGGAATGAAAGTGAAGGTGAGCAGTGATTCGTGATTTTGGTAGTTTTACCAGAAGGGGGTTGTTGGCGGACCTTGAGCGCCCTGTGGAAATGTGGTGGGGACAAATCGCAGAGAGAGCAGGGGGGGAGCAAGGCTGGAGAGGAGACGGTAGAAGACAGAAAGACCACCGACCAACCTGCGGTGATTGAGTGAGAGGCCCAAAGACTCAGCTTCATTGCGGGAGATGCCGATGATCCTAAATGCCCTGGTTTTGACAGCATGAAGCCGAGAAAGGTGGGAGGCAGGAGCACCAGCCCAGAGGGGAGAGCAGTTCTCCATCAGGCTACGGACAAAAGCTTTGTAAGTGGTCAGGAGCTCAAGAGGGCCGAGGAAGGACTTTGCACGACGGAGGATTCCCAGTCGGCGACTGGCTTTGGATGTGAGGTTGGAAATGTGACTTTCCCAGGAAAGGTCATGGCAGATAGTGAGACCCAGAAGCTTGAAAGAAAAGACTTCTTCCAGAGGATTGTTGAGAAAGTGGATGGGGGGGTTTTCTAAACAGTCCTTTCGAAGAGACATAGTGAGAGTGTGAGATTTGTCCGGATTGAAAGACATGTTCCACGTGTTGGACCAGTTTGTGATTTTATCCAGATCTGCAGTGAGTGAAGAAGCTGCTGCTTGCCGGGCTGAGGGATGACAGATGGTACGGCAGAAGGTGGAGTCATCAGCAAAGAGATATGGAGGATTTTCCAGAGAGTCGGACAGATCATTGATGAAAACCAGAAAAAGAACAGGGCCCAGAACGCTACCTTGAGGAACTCCAGCCTGGACAGGAAGAGGGGATGAAATAACTCCATTTAGGGCCACACGTTGACTGCGACAGGAGAGGAAGTCTGCGAGCCATGAGTGGAGATGGCCTTGGATACCATGGGAAGAGAGTTTGGTGAGCAGGGCAGGGTGCCAGACTGTGTCAAAAGCACGTGATATGTCCAGGGATACTGCTCGGATTTCCTGTCTGGCATTGACGACCTCCATCCATTGATGGGAGAGCAGAAGCAGCATATCCAGGGCCTTATTTAATTACATCCTTTATCTGGTGTATCCTCGGACACCTCGCTCTCCCGAGTCTTCAGGTGTTTCATGGGTTACCTCGCTGGGGTCTGAAGCCACCATGTTTTTTGTCTTACTTAACTCTGCCTTGACTTGGAACAGGCCGCAACGATTTCTGAATGATAAAGTTATTTTTTTCCACTTTCCTCACTCATATTATCGAATGCCTATTCATCATAGCTATGAATCGCTCGGTACATTGCTGTTTTTTTCCCCTCCTCTTCCTCCCCCCCACCCCCCCCACTCTCACTCTCTCACTCTCTTTCTCTCTCGCTCTCTCTGTATGTCTGTCTGTCTGTCTCTCTCTCTCTCTCTCTCACCCCCTCCTCACACCTCATCTCCTGCAGTGTATAGCAACATTTGGTGAGGCATCGCTCCCCCTCCCCCTTTCTCGCTCTTTCCCCCTTCCGAGCTTCCACTCCCCTCCCTCTGCCCTCTCCCCTCCCCTCCCTCCATCCTCTCCTCTCCTTTCCAGTCCCCCCTCCCTCCGTCCTCTTGGTTCCACTCCCCCTCCCTCTGTCCTCTCATTTCCACTCCACCCTCCCCCTGTCCTCTCCTTTCCACTCCTCCCTCCGTCCTCTCCTTTCCACTCCACCCTCCATCCTTTCTCTCCTCTCCTTCCCCACCCTCCCTCCATCCTCACCTCTCCCCCTCCCTCCATCCTCTGCTGTCCTCTCCCCCGCTCCCTCCGTCCTCTCCTTTCCACTCCACCCTCCATCCTTTCTCTCCTCTCCTTCGCCAACCTCCGTCCATCCTCTCCTCTCCTCTCCTCTCCTCTCCTCTCCCCCCTCTCTCCCTCCTATCCTCTCCTCCCCCTTCCTCCATCCTCTCCTCCCCTCTTCCCCCTCCTTCCTTCCTCTCCTTTCCACTCCCTCCCCACTCCTTCCTCTCCTCTCCCCCCTCCCATCATCCTCTCCTCTCCTCTCCCCCGCTCCCACTGTCCTATCCTCTCCTCCCCCTTCCTCCATCCTCTCCTTTCCACTCCTCCCTCTGTCCTCTCCTTTCCACTCCACCCTCCCTCCTTCCTCTCTTTCCCCTCCCTCTGTCCATCCTCTCCTCTCCTCTCCCTCCTCCCTCCGTCCTCTGCTGTCCTCTCCGCCGCTCCCTCCGTCCTAACCTCTCCTCCGCCTTTCTCCATCCTTTCCTTCCCTCTCTCCCCTCCGTCCTACCTCTCCTTTCCACTCCACCCTCCCTCCTTCCTCTCCTCTCCTTGCCCACCCTCTGTCCATCCTCTCCTCTCCTCTCCCTCGTCTCTCCGTCCTCTGCTGTCCTCTCACCCGCTCCCTCCGTCCTATCCTCTCCTCCCCCTTTCTCCATCCTTTCTTTCCCTCTCTCCCCTCCTTCCTTCCTCTCCTTTCCACTCCCCCTCCTTCCTTCCTCTCCTTTCCACTCCCTCCCCCTCCTTCCTCTCCTCTCCCCCTCCCGTCATCCCCTCCTCTCCTCTCCCCCACTCCCTCCATCCTATCCTCTCCTCCCCCTTCCTCCATCCTCTCCTCTCCCCCCTCCCCTCCCAAATGTTTGTTTCTATACAATTGTTTCTATACAATCCAGGGGAGACAGAGAGCGACAGAGAGACATGATGTTGGGGTACGAGCCCGTCAGGAAGAGCAGTCTCCATTGAGCTACCCATAAAGGTCTTCTAAACTGAGTAGTTGTGATTTTTCAAGGAAAGACTTGAATCGACGGCGGATGCCCAGTCTGCGGTTGGCTTCGGAGTCCAACTTTGCTGGTTGACCCAGGAGAGGTCATGGCTGATAGTGAGCTTTAGAATTTCCAAAGACTGAACCTCTTCCATTGGCTGACCATGTTATAGATAAGTGAGTTAGCTTGATCCTTCTTGAGCGATGTTGTGAGACAGATATTTTCTACGATTGAAGGACGTGTTCAATTTGTAAGAGCAGCATCGAATCAATTGCAGATTGGCAGAGTGGCGCAGCTGCACTCTTCTTATGGGGGTGATCGGTGGTCCTTCTGTGTACATATCTCACTTTTTTTTTCATGTGCATGTTTATAAATGTTCTGAAATTTCTGTTCATTGTGTGTTTCTCAGGTGCAAGTGTGAAGGCTCTCCTTTCCATGGACAATTCTGAACTGATGAGGTACCTTGAAGATCACCTTGACGTGGTGAATGAGTTCCTTCACTCACACTCGAGTGTGGTGTGTCAGTACCTTGACGGTCACAGAGGTGTGCTGAATGATTACGTGGATGAATATATCACCTATCACTCAATAAAGTTCTGGCTGGCTGAGCGGAAAGGTGAGTTCCAAAGGCGCACTGTGAAGTTGGGGCACAGAGGCTTTGCAAAGAGTGGGCAACGTTCATCAGTCCACTGGACGATATTTTGTTTTCATGACATTTGATCTTTGTCTCCAATGTAACAGCATTCTGTTGTTTATTTTTTTGTTTCTTCTAATCCCTTCATTATGCAAACCTGTCCTGGAACCATTTTGATTGTTCTTGCTTGCACTGCTTTGTCTGATTCGAAAACATGAATCCCTTTTAACATACACCCACAAACCTAAATTTAATTTCTTTGTTTCTGACCAACACTGTTTCAAGTGTGTTTGTTTTTTTTGTTTGTTTTTTTTTCCAAATTTATTCCTTTATCCATTTACAGAACAGAATCCCCCGTTCATAAACGGATCTGTGTCCGACAGGGTTGTACAGACTTAGCGAATTTACTTCTGCACTGTGCAGTCTGCTCTGATTCTCATCCTGACCGTACACTGTCCCATGAAGAGCTCGTCTTGCTCCTGAGGGCCGGTGTCGTAACTGTTTTGTTGTTTTTAGTCCGACGAAGGTTTGATGCCAGAAACGTCAGCTTCTCCTCGCTTCTAACGGCGGACAGCGTCGCTCGATCATTGTCCTTCCTGGCGATTCCATCGCTGTTTCATAAAATCAAATTGGTGCTTCGCAGCTGGGGCATTTGGTCACAAGTGTGCAGTCCCTCGGATGAACCTTGACCTGAGTGTCCCGTCTGGTCGCATCAGTTTGGAGACGTTAAACATCCGTCGGTATGTTTCATGAAGATATGGCAGGGTATTGTTGACACACAGAACGAATTACAGATTCTTGCCTTGACCAACTCCAATCATGTCAGGCCGGGCCAACCGCTTCCTGAAAGACCCAGGCCAATCGTACATGTTCTGAGCACTCGACCTCTTACTCGAGGACATGGTAGACGAATAACTGGCCGGCGAGTGAGAAGAAGAAGATTAATTCACGAAACCAACATCTCATTTCCAAAACACAGACACACACACACACACACACACACACACACACACACACACACACACACACACACACACACACACACACACACACACACACACACACACACGGTGGTTTTCTGTTACAATATCTGTCTTATCTTGATTTTGCTTTGTCTTTCCAGGTTTTCATCTCAGTGATCGTAAATATGATGAGGGTGGTGACATCAAGTTCCAGGAATTGAAACAGTTCAAGGACAACATTTCCATCGTCGTGGTAAGAAAACGATTGCATTACCTACAGTGATGTTCAAAACTCTGAGTCCACTTACATCGATGCTAAGGAAGATAGAACACGGTAGATGGACACGATTTAGGGACACGTGGAAGAAAGGGACGGGGAGATTCTCCTGCATCTGAATTCGGCTCCTTTGTGTCTGTTGAGATGAAAGATGTTTTTTCTTTCGACTTACAGACCCCACATCATTCCTGCGGAAGATTCCATCATAGACGTAACTACAAGGAACATACTAGAACAGCACTCGGTAGAGCGCCGACTTCCACTCGGCTGAACAGTTTACGTTATGTTTCCCATTGATAGCTCGGATCTGGATTCGGACCTGAACCAAAATTTAATCGGTTTGTTCTTGTCACCTAACCAACTCGTCCACCACGTTTCGTCCGAACTCGTGCACAACTTTTTGAGATATCACGCTATATATCGCTTTTAGCCCAATCTCTCAATGGTGAAGAATCTTCAATTTCACAAGTAACGAACAGACAGACAGACAGACAGACAGACAGACAGACAGGGGTGAACACATAATCCTTACTTCCTTGCTACAATTCACAGAGTGATGTGTGTGAAGCATAAGTAACCGAGTCGGCCTTTCAGAAGTCTCTAATCAACACCAAAATGGCCAGGAGTGGCATCTCCAACAATAATAAAAGAGATGACCAATTAACACATCACTGTGTGTGTGTGTGTGTGTGTGTGTGTGTGTGTGTGTGTGTGTGTGTGTGTGTGTGTGTGTGTGTGTGTGTGTGTGTGTGTGTGTCACACGACTCCTTTGGGCTGATTAAATCTAGACTTGCTACATCGGATCAGCATGACCCTAATCGATGTATCCGGGGTGTTTTTATCTTTGCCGGTGGTCTCGGGGGGGAGAAGGGGGGAGAAGGGACGCAAATTCTCGATGTAAATGTGTATCATGTAGCGCCACCACCAGGTGGGAGAAGGCATAACAAGTCTCCACTCTTCACAGTACAGTATTCCTGTCCCCATGTTTTATCCTCGGTTGATGCAACGTTTTATCTCGTACAGAGAGTTCTGTATAAATCGATGTAATTTTATCGTATATCAACAAACACCAATATCTTATTTTAATAGTTTCCTCACATTGTATCTAAGATGTTCCAACATGTCCTTTTGTTCTCTCTTTTAGGTTGCATTGAGGAATGAAATGCCACTTAACGAAGTTAGCAAAGTAAGTTTGCCTGATTGTGGAGATAACTGTGTTTTAATTACTCAACCACTTGTTTAATTTAACCCTGAACTGTCCTGATGGAACTTTTGTTCGTGATCGATCTTTGCCTTTTGGCCCCTGAGGCTGTGAGTCCCTCTGCGTGAGTTACAACTTTGTGGTTACTGCTGTGGGGTCAGTTGACCTTAATACGGGTTATTGAATGAATTTGTTAAATTTTCTCCTCTTCTGTTTATTCTTTTTTGCAGGAGAACTTGAAAAATTCCATAATTGAGATGCTTGATGATCCAGCCATTTCCATCGGTAAGTGTGGATTTCACTCGAACTTATCACTCAACCATCGACTTTTCTTAACCTCAATCAAACCAGAGTTCAGGTTTGCAAACACCCTTTTGGAGCCTTCTCTTTATACTGTCACAGAACGTCGGTGCCATTGAAGCAGCTTCCTGAGAAAGGGTTACACTGGGTGGTTTGCCATTGCCTTCCCAGCAGGGGTTAAGGCAATAATTTGTAATTTGTTGAGGGTGCTGGTGATGGCTCGCCTTGTCTTTGTGAACGACACCGTGGGATCCTTAATGTGCACCAGCTAATGTCTGCAGACGGGACACCGGTTTAACGTCCATCCGAGGGACGGCACACACGTTGAATCCCCCTGCCTGTGAAACACGAACCAGTGGATGACCATGGTAATAGATAAGTGAGCTAGCTCGATCCTTCCAGAAATATGTTCTCAGACAGATATTTTCCACGATTGAAGGACGTGTTCCATTTGTAGGACGAGCTAATCAATTCCAGATTGGCAGAGTGGAACAGCTGCACTCTTTTTATGTGGCGGGGGGGGGGGGTGGGGGGTGGTCCACGGTCTTGCTCTGTACACATCTCACTTGTGTATATGGGGTGTTTTTATCTTTGCCGGTGGTCTTAGGTGGGGTTTGGGTTGGGGAGGGGGGGGGGGTGGAGGGGTGTGAGGCACCTAAATTTTCCAAATAAATGTGTATCGTGTAGCGCCACCTCCAGGTGGAAAAGGGTATTACAAGTCTCCCATGTACAGTGCAGTCGTCCTGTCCCCACGTTTTTCAGTCCAGTGAGGTGTTTTTGCTTCATGGTTATTAGTCCCCTACCGGTTTCACAGGAGGGGATTAGAGGTTTGCTCTCTGTTTGTCCGTCTGTCCGTCCGTCCGTCCCATCTGTGGTTTTTGAGGTTTCCCCTCCCCCCCCATACCCTTTAACATATTTACGTGAAACTTGGTACGTGGCTTTATTATGAGATAAGTTACAGAACAAGTTCGGGTTTCAGGGCGTTTCATCAATTTCTCACAGTTGTGCCCTTTTTGGACTTAGAATGCATCACATCGGTAGGGGACGTGTTTTTCAAAGCAATTCTCACTGTTGTTTTTAAAAAAAATTTTTTAAATTTTTGAGAGCAATTGAGGCAGCTTTCAGTTGCCTATACACCGCCAAAATAAAGGTATGTGCCAGGAGAACGTGTTGATGCTTGGAACAAGATTGCCCGTCGAGCGTGTACTCTGCTGGTGTTTATTAATGTTCTGACGTGTCTCTTTTTTGGTGTGTTTCTCAGATGAAAGGTTGAAGACTTATCTGAGGTCTAACCCTCATGTGATGGCTGCGCTCATGGAATTTACCCAAACTCCACAGTTGCTTCAGAAGCTTTTCTCTCAATATCATGAGATACGCAAGTACATTGCCTGTCACAGAAGTGTGCTGAGTGATTACGTGGAAGAGTATATCATCCTCCAGTCGATAGACTTCTGGCTGGCTGATCAGAGAGGTGAGTTCCAGAAACACTGTGAAGTTGATGTCCAGAGGCTTTGGAAAGAGCGGGCAACGATCATGTCGGTCCACTGGACGATATTTTTGTTTTTATAACATTTGATCTTTGTCTCTAATGTAACGGCATTCTATTATTGGCCCCCCGTTGGACTTAGTTCGAAACGGGGGCTCATGGATTTGGTTTCAATTTTCGTGTCTGTGCGCACGTGCATCCGCAACCATATCTCAGACACGTACGGCCCAATTTTGTTCGCACTCGGCACACGGACAACACATGAGGGTACACATAAGCACATCATTTTGTTTCGCGATGCGCTCAAAGACGGCCGACTGGCGGCCATTTTAGTTGTAAAGAAGCCCGATGTTGGGCACTTCCTCAACCATTTCTCGGACATGCATTTACCGATGTTGTTCAAACTTGGCACACAGATGATGAATGATGGCTTACATATGTACGTCATTTTTGTTTGAGATCAGATCGAAGACGGCTGACCGGCGTCCATTTTCTGACTCAAATGTATCCCCAACCATTTCCTGAACATGCATGGCCCGATTTTTGTTCAATCTTGGCAAATGTCACATGTCACAAATGTTCTTCCATGTCACATGACCAGTCAAGCCAGTTGCACATCCACACAAATCTTGTAAATATGGGCTCGCCCTTTAACTCCAGACAGATAAATTACTAAAACCACAGGGGCTATGAGATTTTGTCTTTTTCTCCTTGTTTTTTTTTTTTTGTTTTCTTCTTCTAATCTCTCTTCATAATACAAACCTATCCCGGAACCATTTTGATTGTTCTTGCTTGCACTGCTTTGTCTGATTCGAAAACATGAATCCCTTTTAACATCCACCCACAAACCTAAATTTAGTTTCTTTGTTTCTGACCAACAATGTTTCAGGTGTATTTGGGTTTTTTTTTTTTGTTTTCCACATTTATTCCTTTATCCATTTCCAGAACAGAATCCCCCATTCATAAACAGAACTGTGTCCGACAGGGTTGTACAGACTTAGCGAATTTACTTCTGCACTGTGCAGTCTGCTCTGATTATCATCCTGACCGTAAACTGTCCCATGAAGAGCTCGTCTTGCTCCTGAGGGCCGGTGTCATAACTGTTTTGTTGTTTTTTTGGTCCGACGAAGGTTTGATGCCAGAAACGTCAGTTTCCCCTCGCTTCTAACGGCGGACAGCATCGCTCGATCATTGTCCTTCCTGGTGATTCCATTGCTGTTTCATAAAATCAAATTGGTGCTTCGCAGCTGGGGCATTTTGTCACAAGTGTGCAGTCCCTCGGATGAATAATGGTCCTGAGTGTCCCATCTGGTCGCATTAGTTTGGAGCAGTGCCGTATATAGAGAGAGTCTGACCATATATGGTACTGTGTTGGTCCCCTGCGACCCGTGACCCATTGAGTGCACAGTCTGAGACACATGGGAACCATTGCGCATACTCGTACAAACATGTTTATCGCTTCAGATCTAGAACATTTACAAGTATGAAACTTGGTGATATCATGAATAGACATTTTTTATCTTTTCAATGGCATCCAAAGATGATATTTTCAGTACTTTTTTGTATTCACCGATTGATTTCAGCACACACCGGCTGGCATTCGGCTCCGGCGAAATTCAGAGCACTACAGCTGTGATTCAGCACATCAAAAGGCCAGCTTGGACATCATTAGAGAGAGAGAGAGGTAGAGATAGATAGGTAGAGAAAAGAGAGAAAGATAGGTAGAGAGAGAGAGGTAGAGAGAGAGGTAGAGAGAGAGGTAGAGAGATGTAGAGAGAGAGAGAGAGAGACAGAGAGAGAGGTAGAGAGATGTAGGGAGAGAGAGAGAGAGAGAGAGAGAGAGAGAGAGAGAGAGAGAGAGAGAGAGAGAGAGAGAGAGAGAGAGAGAGAGAGAGAGAGAGGTAGAGAGAGAGGTAGAGAGAGAGGTAGACAGATGTAGAGAGAGGTAGAGAGAGACAGAGAGAGAGGGGTAGAGAGAGAGGTAGAGAGATGTAGAGAGAGGTAGAGAGAGACAGAGAGAGAGGGGTAGAGAGAGAGGTAGAGAGATGTAGAGAGAGGTAGAGAGAGACAGAGGGAGAGAGAGGTAGGTAGAGAGCGAGGTCTTTCGACCTCTCTAAAGTAGCGCTCTCCAGCAATGAAGAGTTTTATTCCTATGTCCGAGCAATGGGTGAGACATCCTTCCTTGTATTGCTGCAGCACAGTCAGAGCCGTTCAAATGGGGGGCAACATGGCGCCTTCAAACCACGTGACTGCGATCGGCCAATCACAGCGCTCAATGTAGAAGACAAAACACGGTCAGACTCTTTCTATACGGCACTGGTTTCAAGACATTAAACATCCCTTGGTGTGTTTCATGAAGAGATGGCAGGGTATTGTCGACACTCAGAAGGAATTCCAGATTCTTGCCTTTACCAACTCCAATCATGTCAGGCCTAGCCAACTGGTTCCTGAAAGACTCAGGCCAATCGCACATGTTATGAGCACTGGACCTCTTACGAGGCCCTCGGGGACATGGTATACGAACAATTGGCTAGCGCAGAAGAAGAAGAAGAAGAAGAAGAAGATGACTAATTTTGAAAACTGACGTCTAATTTCCACAATGCACGCACGCGCGCGCGCGCGCGCGCACACACACACACACACACACACACACACACACACACACACACACACACACACACACACACACACACACACACACCTGAAGTCCATTGATATTTTTCTGTTGCAATATCTGTTTTATCTTGATTTTGCTTCATCTTTCCAGGACTGCTTTCGAAAACCCTCGTTACTAAAGGGAGTAAAGATAATTACAGTGAGGAGATGCAGTGGCATCGTAACGGGGAATTTCAGGAGCATGAACAGGTAAGCAAGCTATTGGAATTAGCTACAGTGGGGTGCAAAATAATGAATGTGTCCAATTCAATCGATGCCAAGCTTTCTCATATCACAAATTTGTCATAATGAAGATATGTATGTACCCCTATTCTTTAACATATTATACTGTCGTTAGTATTGATTGACAATATGATGATTATTGAGTTGATGTGCAATAATCATTTAATCACAGCTGTATTATTTCTCTTATGTTCCATAAGCGTTGTTGTGAAGCTCTGTTTGTGCTTTTATCAGATCGGGAACTGGGAGGTCATCGAGAAAATTGGACAAGGAGGCCTTGGATTTATTTACAAAGCAAAGAACGTCAACTCTTCATTGGAGGTACGAGTTTGTGGTATACTTAATGTCTTCCTTTCACTTTTCGGGAGCCGGAACAGCTCCTGAGGGAGCCAGATAGTACACGATGGAGGGACACGTGGAAGAAAGGGACGGGGAGATTCTCCAGGATCTGAGTTTGTCTCCTTTTTGTCTGTCGAGATGAAAGATGTTTTTTTCTTTCGACTTACAGGCCCCACATCATTCCTGTAGAAGATTCCATCATAGACGTAATTACAATGAACAAACTAGAACAGCACTCGGTAGAGCGTCTACCTCCACTAGGCTGAACAGTTTCTGGTTTGGATACCATTGACAGCCCGAATCTGGACTCGGACCTGAACCAAAATTTAATCGGTTTGTTCATGTCACCTAACCAACTGGTCCACCACGTTTCGTCCGAATCCCTGCACAACTTTTTGAGATTTCATGCTCCCGGAGAGATAAACAAATAAGGAAGACGTCGTGCAGAGCACGATACTTGCAAAATCCCAAAATCAAATTTGACCTTAAAAATAATTGGTGGTTGAATTCAACGAGCAAATCCCCTTCAAATTTCAAGTCAATCGGATGAAAATTGACGATTTTTAAAAATTGACTTAAGTTGTTGGCCTATGTTGACCTTTTGACCTCAAAAATCAATGGGCTTCTTGCACATTTCTACTCCGACCTTCATGAAACTTCACTGCCTGGTGGAGGTAGTGACGAGCTGGAAGCCTATTGTTTTTGAGGTCAAAACGTTCGATAGGCCAAAGGTCAACAACTTCTGTCAAATTTCTAAAATCCTCAATTTTCATCCCATTGATTTGAAATTTGAAGAGGATTTGCATATCAGTCTCACTGAATTCCAACCAACAATTATTTTTGAGGTCAAATTTGTTTTGGGGATTTTACAAGTATCGTGCTCTGGGGTGGGAGGGCGCAAATTCTCGATGTAAATGTGTATAATGTCGCGCCACCACCAGGTGGGAGAGGGTATGACAAGTTTCCACTCTTCACAGTGCAGTATTCCTGTCCCCACGTTTTCCAGTGCAGCGAGGTGTTTTGAATTACACAGGAGAATTATTTTAGAGAGATATTTGTATTACACGTTTGAATAACAATAATAACATAATTATCGCATATCACCAAACACCAATATCATATTTTAATAGTTTCCTCACATTGCATCTAGGATGTTCTAACATGTCCTTTTGTTCTCTCTTTTAGGTTGCTTTGAAGAAGTCAAGATATGTGGAGGGTATAGCCGAAGTAAGTTTGCGTGATTGTGGGTGATAACTGTGTTTTAATTACTGAACCACTTGTTTAATTTAACCCTGAACTGTCCTGATGGAACTTTTGTTTGTGATCGATCTTTGCCTTTTGGCCCCTGAGGCTGTGAGTCCCTCTGCGTGAGTTACAACTTTGTGGTTACTGCTGTGGGGTCAGTTGACCTTTATACGGGTTATGGAATGAATTTGTTAAATTTTCTCCTCTTCTGTCTTTTTTTTGTTGTTGTGTAGCTCAGGTACGAAGCTGAAATAATGCGGAAACTTGAGTGTCCAAACATTGGTAAGTGTGGATTTCACTCAAACTTATCACAGTATGAACAAAACAAGTTACAGATTGTGTGTCTCTGTGGCATGGATTTATCACTCATCACTCAACCATCGACTTTTCTTAACCTCAATCACACCAGAGTTCAGGTTTGCAGACACCCTTTTGGAGCCTTCTCTTTATACTGTCACAGAACGTCGGTGCCACTGAAGCAGCTTCCTGAGGAAGGGTTTCACCAGGTGGTTTGCCATTGCCTTCCTAGCAGGAGTTAAGGCAGCAATTTGTAAATTGTTGAGGATGCCGGTGATGGTTCGCCTACTCTTCGTGAAGGACACCGTTGGGACCCTTTGCGTACACCAGCTAATGTCTGCAGACGGGACACCGGTTTAACGTCCATCCGAGGGACGGCACACACGTTGAATCCCCCTGCCTGTGAAACAATATCTTGTCACAATGTTGATTACTCGTCATTGGATGGGTCTCATGTTTGTAATGTTGTTCGAAGGTGTTTGATTTCAGGTGAGTTTCGTACGCCATTTTAAGTTGTGCTTCACTATCTTGTTTCCCCGCAGTGAAGTTGATTGACGTCATTGAAAATGGAATGTTTAACGAAGTGGTCCTCGTTATGGAGTATCTGTCTGGAGGTGAGGTTTCTAAAGTGATTTTGCTGAGAATCTACTGCTTGTGTCCACTTTTACTTGAGCACCAAAATAACTTAGTATGGTAATTGATAAATGTGAATTGTTGGGACTTTTTAGTGGCTCAACAAAAAGAGCAGAAAAGATAACATTGACATATTTATTTTAATCTTCTCATGTTCACAGTCTGATGTTCTAACCAGTTGTGTCGAGCTCGACCATGAATGTTGATCCAAAGAGGAAAGTAACGAAATTGCGTTTGAAGCCGAGGCCTGTTGCTCTGATAAATGGAGCATCTTTCAGTTCTTACGAATTTCAGTCTCACCGTCATTCTCGCAGGATTGTCAAAACAGCCAACCGACGTATTTCCATGTTCAGACATGAGAAGTGGTTCGGACTCTTGACTTTGTATGCCTCACCATCAGCCACGACGTGGATCATACATCAAAGCTGTCTTCCAAACTGAGCTGCAGACTCCATAGTTCAAAATAATTCCTTAAGCTCAAAGTCAACAAGGTGTGTCCGTGTTGTTCAAGGAAGACGTCTTGAGAGCTTTATATTTCACAGAATCCAGGGGACCTGCAGTTTGGGATGAGATGGTAGCTTCACAAACTGATCTCCTGGATTCTGTGGAATATAAAGCTCGCGACATTGTTAGCATATCACGTGATGAAGCTGAAACACATAGCCAGTTCCTCTCCCCTGGCAGACGGCGTGGCTCCTCTGATTTCTGCGGCCTGTCAAAAGAACAGAGGGTCTTGGAAAAGTGAGTTGTCAGAGGGTAACACTCTATTCAGGAAGATGAACAGGAAGAGAAAAGACAGCTGATAGGATATTTCGCACACATGGAGCAACATGTCTAATGTTCCATTTTTGCTGATTCACAGTCCAGCTCCCCCTGCTCTTTCACCCCTCTGACCACCTCATGTTCCTTCAGCAGCCCACCGGAGTTAAACTCAAATTTGACACTTTCCATACACACCTCCACTCATTTATTCCTCTTTTCCATGGGTGGAATGGACCACCTGTTGCCTGGTCGGAACCAAGCGGGCCGGTGTTCTGGTTGGCCGGTGGGCCACTGCCAATCACATTTTGGGCGAAGGAATGACTGGTCTCGTGATCCGACCGACAGAACGAGAGGCTGTGACACGGGCCGATCGGCGTATCACACACACAGCATGTATTCTCGCACCCATCACGCATTACATACATGCTACAAGTTATTGTTGGCACCACCAGTTTCCCAGGTAGCATGAGAGCGGAGTTTCTCCAAATTTCGTTTCATCAAACATCGCCTCAATAACTCGATGTCACAACATCGTCTTGAAGCTTCATGTCAATGTTAACGGAGAATGATTTCCTCAACGGCATATCCACACATTCAGTCGTCGATCGTCTGTCCAAAAAGAATGAACTCTTAGACCGTCCTCTGAACTATATATGTGACTGAGAATCGATCGACTATTTGACCGTTTGACAAAGACCTATTGAATCCTCAGTTTCTGCGAACCCCGAGCTCAAAGCCTTGGCAGTGTGTTTGTACTTCTTGTCGGACATGTGGACAGTTTGCCAAAATCTCTTCATCCTGCAGTTCTCGGGGGATTCCATTGAAACGTGCTACTCCCCGCTCCGTTTTCATATTGCTAAGTCAGCATCTGTAGCAAAAAGTAATCTTTGTCCATTGGAATCTCGTTCATGGTTCAAAGTCATTTTCTCTTTGCTGCCAGACTTTGCTGTATGATCTCAGTGAATCTGTCCTTCTTCATCTGTCCCTTTTTGGTTCGTCGTCAATCGGTTAAGATTTTCATTAATTAATTCATTCTGTGTTGAATAATCAATCAATCCCTTCTGACAATATCAGTATTTTTGTTCCGATCAATAAAGCATGCGATATACGTCCATTATATGACGTATTATCGTTCGTTTTTGTGCTGATGCTGAATCTTGTCATCAAACGATGCACGGAATCCATCATCATGAATCGTAATGCCATTTCTTCCGTTCTCATTCGGGCTATTCTTGTTAGTGTTCTTATTTCCCCCATCTCACCGAAGTGTCATTATTTGCGTTCGTACAACTCAGAATGAATGTCCCAACTAGTCTTGAATTATAATTGCTTCGGTGGCAAAATCGAGTTGAGATAGACGTGTGGGTCAGAAGGTAAGAATCATGCATTTTTCAGCTAAAAATCTCTTCCCCAACAAACCGCGCCATTATCTTCGCACTTTCAGCACTCGCGGTTATTAGGCCCTGAGTGGCCAGGTCCAAGGCACAGGTACCAGGGCCGGTTGATGTACCCAGTCCGCGCCTGCTCTTTTCTCCCATTTGTGCAACTGCCCTCCGGAAACTATTCAATCACATTCTCCGCCCCAAGACTTCAAGCTGATGGTGCAACCACCATCTCATTTCATGCTCCATCCTTTCCTCAATATTTTTTTCTTTCCCCATGAACACTCTTTACACTCTAACTACTCACTTCCAGTTTCCTGTGTCTATTCCCCTTTTCTTTCCACTCTTCCTGTTCATTTGCTCCCTTCTTGTGTCCAACTGTGGCCGTCTGTGACAATGCTTTTCCATGATGTTCGATTTCGCAAACAAAATTTGTCTTCATGACTTGGCAATTTATTTATTTTTTATTTATTTGACAAGTATGTTGATCACTTCCGTTTGTCTGTCCGCTCACCTTTAATCGGCAACAGGTCACGATTTTAAACCATTCTTCACGAAACTTCACCATATGGTAGAGTTGGTGGTCTGCCAGAATCTTATGTATTGTTGAGGGCAAAAGGTCATCATAGGAAAAGGTCAACAACTTTTTCGAGTTTCTAAGATTGTCAATTTTCATTCGACTGACTTGAAATTTGAAGAGGGTTTGCATATCAGCTCACTCAATTAAACCACCTATTTATTATTTTTGAGGTCAATAAAGGCCAAAAGGTCAACATGGGCCTAATTTCTAAAATTGCCAATTTCCATCCGATTCACTTGAAATTTGAAGAGGATTTGCATTTGAGGGCACTGAATTCACCAAACAACTGTTTTTGAGGTCACCATAGGCCAAAGGTCAACAATTTAGGTGTGATTTCTAAAATCCTCAATTTTCATCGGATTTGCACATCAGCTCAATGAATTCAACCACCAACTATATTTCAGGTCAACATAGGCCAAAATTTGTGAAATTGTCAATTTTCATCAAATTGACTTGAAATTTGAAGAGGATATTCACATAAGCTCACTGAATTCAACCACCAATTATTTTTGAGGTCAACATCGGCCAAATTTCTGAAAATCCTCAATTTTCAACCGATTGACTTGAAATTTGAACAGGATTTGCATGTCAGGTCAATTAATTCACCCACCAATTATTTTTAAGGTCAAAAGGTCAACATGGGCCTAATTTCTAAAATTGAGAGGGCCAAAAACTATATATATATATATATATATATATATATATATATATATATATATATATATATATATATATATATATATATATCATGATATCTCAAGAAGTTGTGAACGAGTTGTGACAAAACTAGGTGGATGAGTTGGTTAGGTGACAAGAACAAGTGGATGAGATTTTGGTTCAGATCCAGCCCATCAATGGGATACAACACGTAAACTGTTCAACCTGATGGAGGTTTGTGCTCCACCGAGTGCTGTTCTACTTTGTTCCGTTTTGCCAAGTGTCACTCTGAGTGATTTTTTTTTTTCATTGTTTCGTATATTGTTCTTCTACTTTATCGTTCCTCTACTCATGTTTTCTCAAAAAGGAATAATCTCATTGCTTTGCCCTTGTATGTTTTTATTCGATGTGTGCAGGTTCACTCTATCATCAACTTGTTTCGCGGAAGACATTTTCTTTAGTTGATGCTTGTCCTGTCATGAAGCAGGTGAGATGAAAGAGCTTTCAGCCTCATTGTGATGTTGATGTGCTTTGAAACTCGAAATTTGAAAATGTTAACAATCACAATCTGTCTCCATGATTTAATATTTTATTTCCTCCTTCCAGATGGCCTCTGCTTTTGCCTATATGCACAGCAAGAACGTTGTGCATCGAGATATAAAGGTAACCCACTTGTGTAACACTGCAATGAAAGCTATTTTTTGTGCAGCAAAGCAAGGAAGGAATGGGGTTGGGAAGGGGAGAGGGTGGGAGATAATAATATTGATATTGTTGCGTAATGCCGAACAAGGAGGGAGGTGGGTGTGGGGCGGTTGTCACGTACAGTGTCTATAGAAAGTCTACACCCCCTTTCAAATTTTTCACCTTTTGTTGCCTTATAACCTGGAATTAAATTTCATTAAATCACACTTTTTCCAACTTTACTTACACATCGTAACTCACAACTTCCAAATGAAAAACAAATTCTACAAATTTCAGAAAATTAATTAAAAACGCAAAACGGGAATATCTTGGTTGGATAAGTGTCCACCCCCCTTATAATAACAATTGTAAATTAGCTCAGGTGTAACCAATCACCTTCAAAATCACACACCAAGTTAATTGGCCTCCACCTGTGTTAAATTGTCGTGATTCTGATTATTTCAGAATGAAATCAGCTGTTCCTGGAGATTTCCTCTGCTGGGTAGGCTCAACCATGACCACCAAGGAGCTTTCAAAAGACCTCTGGGATAAAGTTGTGAAAAGGCAAGGATCAGGGGATGGGTATAAAAATATTTCAAAGACCTTGAATATCCCTTGGAACACAGTCAACACAATCATTAAGAAGTGGAAGGCGTATGGTACCACCAAGACCCTGTCTAGATCAGGCCGTCCCGACAAACTGGATGACCAAACAAAGAATACACTGATCAGAGAGGCTACCGAGGCCATTGGCAACTTTGAAAGAGCTACATGCCTTAATGACAAAGACTGGTCACTGTGTGCATGTGACAACAATATCACAAGCACTCCAGAAGTCTGGCCGGTACTGTAGGGTAGCAAGAAGGAAGCGATTATTCAAAAAAGCCCACCTTGAGTCCCGTTTGAGGTATGCAAAAAACCACTCCAGAGATTTGAAGCCATGTTGCAAAAAGTTTTTTGGTCTGACAAAACTAAGATGGAACTTTTTGGTCTTAATGCAAAACGTTGACGTTTGTCGCAAACCCAACACAGCACATCACCCAAAGAACACCATCCTCACTGTGAAACATGTTGGTGGCAGCATCATGCTATGGGGATGTTTCTCATCAGCAGGGACTGTGACACTTGTCAGGATAGAAGGGAAAATGTATGGAGCAAAATACAGAAAAATCCGAGAGGAAAACCTGCTGCCATCTGCAAGAAAGCTGAAATTGGGACGGAAGTTCACCTTTCAGCATGACGACGACCCAAAGCACACAGCTGAAGCTACACTGGAGTGGTTCAGGAACAAAAAGATAAATGTCCTTGAGTGGCCCAGTCAAAGCCCCAACCTAAATCCAATCAAAGATCTGTGGCATGACTTAAAGATTGCTGTCCCTCAACGCTCTCCACATAACTCGACTGAGCTTGAACAGTTTTGTTCAGAAGAATGTGCAAATATTACCCAATCAAGGTGTGCAAAGTTGGTAGAGACCTATCCCAACAGACTTACAGCTGTAATTGCTGTCAAAGGTGCTTCCACCAAGTATTAACTCAGGGGGGTGGACACTTATTCAACCAAGATATTCTAGTTTTGAATTTTTAATTGTTTTATGAAATTTGTAGAATTTGTTTTTCACTTGGAAGTTGTGGGTTACGATGTGTAAATAAAGGTGGAAAAAGTCTGATTTAACGCAATTTCTTTCCAGGCAACAAAAGTTGAAAATTTTGAAAGGGGGTGTGCACTTTCTATCGGCACTGTGTCCACCTTGGAAACTTAGGGTCCTGAGTTCAAATCCTGCTCAACCATGGAATTAATACCAGGTGGGGTTGACTCGGCCTGTCCTCCTTCCGAGGTTAGCGAAATGAGTACCAGCTTGCTGGGATGATTGAGCCACGGTGACCCATCCAGGATTGTGCCCAATAGCCCAGGAGGTCAGGTTCTTGTCAGGTCAGGTTCGATCTGTGACCTGCTACAGGTACCATGTAAACCTGTACTAACCTGTTCCATGGTCGGGTTGTCGGCGACTAAACCGTCTCCCCCACCAGGTTTTCTGGTGAGGAGGGTGTTTGGATATGGACACCCAGCAGGATTAAAAACAAAACCTGTCAAAGGGCGGAGGAGCTCCTTGTGAGCCAACGGCCATCCATATCTAGTGCCCAACTGTGTCTGCGGACGTCCTCCTGCAGTTGGGTTACTTCTTATTAGGAGGTTGGTGGCAGGATTTGCACTCCAGCCACCGTAAAACGCTTCATTCCGCAAAACGCAAAAACGCAAAAAAATCTGAAAACCCACTCCGTGGGAGTACCTCCTGTGCAGCTTCCCTTCGCAGGGCAGCTCACCGGATGATGGGATTGGGGCAAAGCCTTCGGGACCCCCAATCTTTGATAGGAGGGAAACCACGGGGTAACATCCCTGGGTCAGATTGCGGGAGAGTGTGTCGGAGTGGTGCTGAGGTGTCGTCCACCAGACGGCGGTCTCCTTGGGTTAACCTGAGGCGGTCCCTTCGGGTGGGTGCCTGGAATGTCCTATCCCTAAGAGAGGATGATCACCTGTCTCTGTTATCATCTGAGCTCAAGCGTTTGGACATCGGGATTGCAGCTCTCTCTGAGGTTCGGAGACCGGATTGCGGCGAGATAATGGTGGGTGGTTACACCTACTATTGGTCTGGTCGCTCTGATGGTTACCATACCCAAGGAGTTGCTGTAGCTGTGTCCAATAAGCTGACCCCAATGATAATTGAGGTAACACCGGTCAACGAGCGTATTATGAGATTAAGGATTCGTCACTCCTTAGGTGTCATTTCCCTGGTCTCTATTTATGCTCCGACTGAGGCGAGTGATCTTACCGTGAAGGATGCATTCTACGCCACACTCGAGTCTGTGGTTGATCAGTGCCCCAGACGAGATACACTTCTAGTCTTGGGGGATTTCAATGCATCGACTGGAACTGATAGGGATGGTTATGAGGTGTGTGTTGGTCCCCATGGGTCAGGAACTATGAACCAGAATAGCACTAAGTTCCTTGACTTTGCAAGAAGTCATGGACTTAGGGTGGCTGGTTCATGGTTTCAGCGCCCGCAAGCTCATCGCTGGACTTGGTATTCCAACGCTGGCGGTGTGGCAAAGGAGATTGACCATGTCCTCATTGACGGTCGTTGGAGGATGATCCAGAACTGCAGGGTCTACCGGAGTGCTCAGTTCCTCAATACTGACCACAGGCTTGTTGTAGCAACTCTAAAGCTGCACCTTAAATCCTGGAGAATGGTACCATCCCAGCCTAGGCTGGATGTTGCCAAGCTCAGGGATGAGAGAGTAGCTGAGGAGTTTGCGAACAGGCTGAGTGGACACTTGGGGGTCTGGGTGCTTTGGGGGTCCTGAAGAGTTGTGGAGCACCTTCAAGACCACCGTCCTTGATGTTGCCGGTGGATGCCTTGGAGTTCACCGCAGGGCAAAGAAGAATTTTGTCTCTCAAGGGACACTGGATACCATTGACCAGAGTCGCAGGGCCAGGCTGAATGGCAGAGCTGAGCTGTTCAGGGAGCTGAGGCGTAAAACTGTACGTGCACTGAGGGTGGACAAGGAGGCCTATGTGCGAGGAATCTGTGAGGGGGTAGAGCATCACCTGTGGACAGGTGATTCTCGTCCCGCTTACAGGGGAATTCGCGCATTACGTTCATCCAAGCCCATCCCTCGGAGCACTGCAGTTCGAGCAGAGAGTGGTAGGCTCTTGACAGAGGAGTCTGAAGTGAAGGCCCGCTGGGCCGGTTACTTTGAGCGGTTGTACCAGGCTGATCCCCCAGCTGTCGAGTTGGACGTCAAGGGTGTTACAATCCCTGTTGCTGACCCTCGAATCAACTGTGGTCCACCATCGCTTGTGGAAACACGGGCTGCAGTGAACCAGTTGAAACGGGGCAAAGCTCCAGGGATCTGTGGCATCCATGCTGAACTTCTCAAGGCTGGTGGAAATGCTGCACTCGCGTCGTTGCATGCAGTTTTGTGCTCTGCCTGGAACACAGGCATCATCCCAACTGACTGGAAGAGGGGCCTTGTTGTCCCTCTCTGGAAAGGGAAGGGTGATCGCCAAGACTGCAACAACTACCGAGGGGTGACGCTGCTCTCAGTGCCGGGCAAGGTCTTTGCTCGGATAATTCTTGATAGGGTTCGCCACCATCTGCTTGAGCACCAGCGTCCAGAGCAGTCAGGCTTTACACCAAAGAGGTCAACGATTGACCGTATCCTTGCTCTTCGTGTCCTCACTGAACGCAGACGAGAGTTTCGGCAGGGGCTGCTTGCAGCCTATGTTGATCTCTGTAAAGCGTTCGATTCAGTGAATCGGGATGTCCTCTGGAGGATTCTTGGTCTTCGTGGGGTGCCACTGAAACTGATCGATCTGATGTCTGAACTCTACTCTGGTACTGAGAGTGCTGTGAAGTGTGTTGGTACCGCCTCTGACTTATTTCCAGTTGTTACTGGAGTTCGTCATGGATGTGTACTTGCCCCCACACTTTTCAGCACTTGTATGGACTGGATTTTTGGGAGGATGTCGGAGAGATCAAGTTGCGGTGCATCGTTTGGCAATGTCAAGATCTCGGACCTTGATTTTGCAGATGATGCAGTCATCTTTGCGGAGACTTTAGACATCCTCTTGGGGGCCCTCGAGGTGCTGAATGAGGAGTCGGAGCCGTTGGGATTACGGATTTCTTGGGTCAAAACAAAGATCCAGGCTTTCGGTGACATCTTGGATGCTGCTGTCCTGTCTGTGTCTGTTTGTGGTGAGGATGTTGAGGTCGTGGATAGATTCACTTACCTTGGCAGTGATATTCATGTCTCCGCAGGTTGTGAGCCGGAGGTCAATAGACGTCTGGGTCGGGCCTGGGGAGTCATGGATTCACTGGATCATGGGGTGTGGCGCTGCCGGTACCTGTGCGGGAGGACGAAAGTCCGAGTCTTCAGGTCCTTGGTACTTCCAGTCTTGCTCTATGGGTGCGAGACTTGGACTTTGACCAAGGATCTGAGACGGAGACTTAATTCCTTTGGTACCAGGTCTCTTCGGAGAATCCTTGGCTATCGCTGGTCGGATTTTGTGTCCAACGAGCGGTTGCTGAGAGAGACTCGGATGAGATTTGTTACCTGCATAGTCCGTGAGCGTCAGCTGCGGCTGTATGGACATGTGGCTCGTTTTCCTGACGCTGATCCTGCTCACCAGATTCTCTCAGCGAGGGAGTCTCATGAGTGGAGGAGGCCAGTGGGCCGACCACGTGCCTCATGGTTGCAGCAGGTTGACCATCATCTCAAGGAGATGGGGATGGGCCTGGCATCTGCCTGGGGGATGGCCAGACGGAGGCCCCCGGAGTACCGGCGGAAAGTGGACGCAGCGACGCGCTGTTCTGGCACATGCTCCCATACCTGACCTGACCTGCCCAGGAGAGTATGGTCTCCGACGCTCTGTACAGAGTATGGTCCCAATGGATGGATGAATGGATGGATGGATATATCCTCCCCTTTTGTGCTCATTGCACAATTCATTCGACCTACAATGCAGCTAGAAAGGAAGATTTCAAAATTAAATTCCCATTCCAGTTCGGTTGCAGTCTGTGAAAAACAGGACTACCCACTGTCTGAGTGTGTATTTCATTTTTTATATCTCTATTCAAGGTGACATTGTGAAGATGTTATTGCACATTTTCTCATTGAAGGTTCCATTTTCTCTGCTACTGATTGCCCTCCTGTTCATTTCTTGCAATCGATGGCACCTCTCTCCTCAGACTCTCAAAATTTCCTTTCCTGACATCTACGAGCGTCATTCTGCAATGTCAAACTCGTCTTAACAGAATCCATTGTCACACGCTGTTATGGTCACTTGTTCATTAATACTGTTCCACCTCAACCTTCTCCACCATATTCGAGTTATTACCTAATGAGAGATCTAACACTCCACTTCTCCTCATGGGATTATCTATAAACTGGATTAAAAAGCTAATCCTGGACTAGATCGAGAAATTCCTCATCTGCCATTTCCCTGTTCCTGAACCCAGTGTATTCCTGGCAAATTAAAATCGCCCACAATCAATCTTCGTCCCTTACCACATGCCTTTCGGAATTCTTAATGAACCTTTCTTCCGTCGCACCAGGAGCCTGACAGATGTACCTAACTATTCTTCCATCCTTAATATCTATCTACACAGAACTCTCCACATTAATTCCCTCCTTCACATCACTCCTTTCTATTGATAGAATATGGTATTGTTCTCTACCTAGATTGCTGCACCTCCTGCTACTTTTTCTTTCCTATCACACCTCTACATATTGCAGCCTTCTTGTCCATTCGTCGAGCTAAACCAAGTCTCATATACTGCGACTCTATCGTCCGTACTCTTCGCTGTGTCCTCTCGCTTCAAGCTCCTCCATATTATTGTCTGAACTTCTGACATTGGTGGAGAATGTTTTTATAAAACTTTTCTCTTCCTGGAATTTTTTACCTGTAAGGTGTGGCAGATCTTCAAGAGCTCTGCATTGCTGTTGTTGGGGTTCTTGTTGGGGGGTCGATTTTTGAAATGTTCACCCATTGGTCGGACAGCTGCCGGACCACACCCACACCGGTCTCTTGACTCCACCCACCATGACAGCCAGCAAAAATGACATGGCTGCCATGTTGGTTTTATTTTGGGCTGAACACATCAGGCCTGTAAGCCTCTGCTGGCGATACATTGCCTGGGTTTTTAATTTTTTAAATTTTTTTTCTGCCTGCCCTTCTCATTCAAATTTGGATTTTTCTTTGAACATATTTTATGATGAAAGGTTTGATGGTTTTTAAAACATTTTGATTTCTGTTTGTTCTCTAGCTTTGCAACGTGCTTTGCAATGATCAACTGGTGGTGAAGGTTATCGACTTTGGCCTTGCGAAATTTTTGAATGAGGGTGAAAAACTTTTTGAAGAGAGTGGCACGTGTGGCTACATGGCCCCAGAGATCTCAGAGGATGGCTATGAAGGTCCCCCAGCCGACGTTTGGTCACTGGGCATCCTGTTCATACAATTATTTCTTGGCATTAAATTTAATGGATCTCATCTGCTCAAAGTGAGTATTGTTTATAATGGTGTCATGATCCTTATCACAAAGACATTGAATCATTATGATGTGCAGAGGTGCCTTTTTGAACATAACCGCTCTGATTGTTATTTTGGAAACAGTTTTTGCTGTAGGAAATGCTACGGATAGGTTGAAAGAACTTAGCAGGAGATAACGGAACATGAATAATTTGTAAATGGAAGTGGATTGAGTTTGTGGAGAGAATCTGCACAGGAGATTGACATTGCTGAGAGTGTCAGGGTATGCTAAGTCAATCAAGGGGGTGTGAGTGTGGTGTGAAGGGGGTGCTGAGGGTGTGGTGAGTGAAAGGGAGTGTTGAGGAATATGTTTTTTTTTGTGGTATTTCTAATGGTTTGGTGCTGGTATGTTGTTGTTTGGCTTGCTTTTTATGTTAATATCTGTTAGCTTGATGAGTGCAGGTTCCGCTGGATGTTCCGGTTTGGATGCGTGATCTATTGTCTTCCATTCTGTGCAATGAAACAAATGATTGTTTCATCATTCACTTGTATTCTCTTTTGTAATTCTTGTTTGGTACGTTTCATTTCGACCACCAAAGATTTGAGTTGTCACAAATTTATTTAATAAACCCCATCGACTTAATATCCAATGAATGAGTTGAGGGGGTTTGCTTTTCGGCTTACGAAGAAAATTTCTGTGTTGTGCACCACAATTTATTTGATTAATCAAAATGTATTTTATTAGTTTAAAGTGAAGTCTCGGTTATTGTTGCATCAGGGAGTGCTTGATTGGAATATATGCTTAAATGTAAGTATTCGATTGTGATGATGGTTTGGATTCTGTCACAAATACGTTTCTTTTGCTTCTTCACAGAAAAAGTCAGATACCTACACGTATTCCAAAGTGGTTCCCAAACTGCCACCAAATTCGGGACCAGAATTGGCTGGCCTTCTGCTTGGGATGACCTATAACGAGCCTGCATTGAGATTCACTATGGAGGTGAGGGTTCGATACCGTTTTCAGCTGTTTTGATTTGCATGAACAAGTATGTTCACACATGCTGGGGTTGCTGACCTGTTTTGGTGGAGCAAAATGTCATTGCTCACGAGTGGAGGTGTTTCCTGATAGTGTTTATATTTGAATCCAACACATTCTTTTGCAGGAGATTTTACACCACAATTGGTTCACAGCATGTCCCTCTTCTGAAGGTAAACAGCCCTCCTTTTGTACTCTTGATACGTTCCTTTAGTATTTTCTCCACAAGATGGAACCTCCTGGAAGAGCATGGTGATAGAGAGCATGAACTGATAATAGGGCAGCAGGGCAACTATTTGGACAAAATTAACATTAATCCTTTGAACCATGAGCTCCTTGGACGTTTGGCTCCACCACCCTCGGCTCCCTGGAGAAAAATCCAACTGCTCAGGTAGATGGAGGTTTGAATAGTGGCTGGGAAAATTGCTGCTCAGGTTCAAAGGGTTGACTTCCGGTTCTGGGCCTGAGTGCGTTAGACTTTGATCGTGCAGTGTTTCTTTCCAGTTTATCAAAGCTAAGTTTTCAGACCAGATCTGTCGTGTCTCTCTATCTTCATCCTTGTGTTGTGTTTTCACATAATATTTCCGTGTTTAACCATATCTTCTCGTGGCATTTTGTTCCTCTGAATGTCTGGCCTACTCACCAAGGAAAAGATCTTAGTTTTGATGACGTTCATCTGAATTGCTGGTGAAGAGTAGTCACGAAGACCTGGTGAGAAGAATGAGATGCAAGAGTGAAGAAAAAGAAAGTAACATGGGAGTTGAATACCCGAGGAAATGGAACAACAGCTCGGTTGGCATCAATGTGGATGAAGAAATTCCTTGTGAGGAAATGCCCTGCTGAATACTGTGAGAAAAATTTTACTCTGACTCGCTGGTACCCAGAGGATTCTGGGAAGTGACGGCTTAAATAAAGTTTGACTGAACGACACAATCCGAACCTGAACCCAACACCTAACCGAGTTCCGTCTCATAACTGCCCCATACCTATCCCCTTATTAACAGAAAACTCTTTCCAGCGTGTGATGGTCTTTCTTCAGGTGGAGAAAGATTTCATAATCTTTCCTTACTTTCTAGGTGGCTCCAATGAACTCTGAGAAACAAAACTTTTTACTTTGCTGTCTGGATACTTTCGTGTCTGTTCTTTTCCAAATACTTCAGTTCTTTGAATGTTTCCATGATGCAGGCTGGCAGCATTCAGAGAACTATCTCCTCAATATGAGCTCACCTTTCCCCTCTCAAATGTCTGCTAATCTTGCCCTATTTTTCAGGTGCCTTCATTAAATAGCTCCATGACTGCTGACCTGGAACGCCAATCATCCAAACTTCTTGACACCTGTTCTCCTCTTTTTCTGCTCTTTTCTTGATATTTATTTGATGGCCGCCATGATGCAATCTGGTGGCCTTCAGACAAATATCTCCTCGATATGACCTCAACTTTCCCCTCTTAAATGTCTGACAATCTTGCCCTATTTTCCAGGTGACTTCATTAAATGACTTCATGACTGCTGACTCCAATCATCCAAGCTTCCTACTTTCCTCTCTGCTCCTCTTTTTCTGCCCTTTTCGAGATATTTCTTTGAGGTTTGCCATGAGGCAGGTTGGTGGCCTTCAGAGAAATATCTCCTCAATATGACCCCCCCCCCGCCCTCCCGCAAAATTCATGTTCCCAAGTGTAAGTTTAAAGTTCACTTTCAATCTTCCTCCCATTTTTGGGCAGCAGGGCAACTATTGGACAAAATTAAAATGAATCCTTTGAACCATGAGCTCCTTGGACTTTTGGCTCCACTTCCCTGGGCTCCCTGGAGAAAAATCTAACTGCTCAGCTAGATTTTGGGTTCAGTCTTTCGGATTTTTTTTCTGCCGTGTCGTACCTGAGATTTGCCAGTCATTGTGTTGTCGTTCAGTCAGCCGTCTTCCCGTTCTGGTTCAGGAGATCACAAGTAAAGCCTATGAAGCCATTGTCGCTCCTGTGTGAAGCGGGGCCATCGCCGTGAAATATAAAACACACAGGAAATGGCGCTCTGTGCTGAGGCGCGGCGGTGGTAGTCATTGTTAACCCTCGACTAGGCAAAGATCCCCGGGGGGTTAAACAGCACGGTAAGGTCTGCGCAGCACTTGTGTACTTCACCTGAGTATGAGGTGGATCATCTGGTGGGGATGGTTGCCTGAGTGGAGATTGTCACCCTAGTGGTAGAGATCTAGGCCACTCTGGTTATAGCTGTACCTGTAGGGTGACGATCCATCTTCATTTGATGATTATCTGTTGTTGCTCCACGTTTATAAGCTTTAATTTAGTGCAGTGTACTTCATTCTACCCAAATTACATTGCAAGAGAGGATTTTGAAGAACGAAGTCATAATTTTGTTGCACAGTGTAACAATCGAGTAGTGATTATATGTCATTTATGCTGTATGAGCTATACCAATAAATGTCAGTGTGTGTGTGTGTGTGTGTGTGTGTGTGTGTGTGTGTGTGTGTGTGTGTGTGTGTGTGTGTGTGTGTGTGTGTGTGTGTGTGTGTGTCCTCCATAACTCCGAAACCATGAAAGATAGAAGCTGATACTTTGCATGCACACCAAGGGAACTCCAAGGAAGTGCAAGAGTGAAAATTAGTTGTCTGGGTTAATTAAAACACCCCTTTTGAAGATAATTAATGGCCTTATTTAATTATATTCTATATCATGTACATCCTCGGACACAGTTCTCTCCCTCGTTGGGGTCTTAGTTCAACATTTTGTTTGGCCTGCTCAACAATGCCTTGAGTTGGAACAGGCTGCAACAAACCCAACACAGCACATCACCCAAAGAACACCATCCCTACTGTGAAGCATGGTGGTGGCAGCATCATGCTATGGGGATGTTTCTCATCAGTAGTGGCTAGTGGGACTGGGGCATTTGTCAGGAGAGAAGGGAGAATGGAGGGAGCCAAATACAGAAAAATCCGAGAGGAAAACCTGCTGCCATCTGCAAGAAAGCTGAAATTGGGACGGAAGTTCACCTTTCAGCATGACGACGACCCAAAGCACACAGCTGAAGCTACACTGGAGTGGTTCAGGAACAAAAAGATAAATGTCCTTGAGTGGCCCAGTCAAAGCCCCAACCTAAATCCAATCAAAGATCTGTGGCATGACTTAAAGATTGCTGTCCCTCAACGCTCTCCACATAACTCGACTGAGCTTGAACAGTTTTGTTCAGAAGAATGTGCAAATATTACCCAATCAAGGTGTGCAAAGTTGGTAGAGACCTATCCCAACAGACTTACAGCTGTAATTGCTGTCAAAAGTGCTTCCACCAAGTATTAACTCAGGGGGGTGGACACTTATTCAACCAAGATATTGTAGTTTTGAATTTTTAATTGTTTTATGAAATTTGTGGAATTTGTTTTTCACTTGGAAGTTGTGGGTTACGATGTGTAAATAAAGGTGGAAAAAGTCTGATTTAACGCAATTTCTTTCCAGGCAACAAAAGGTGAAAATTTTGAAAGGGGGTGTGCACTTTCTATCGGAACTGTGTCCACCTTGGAAACTTAGGGTCCTGAGTTCAAATCCTGCTCAACCATGGAATTAATACCAGGTGGGGTTGACTCGGCCTGTCCTCCTTCCGAGGTTAGCGAAATGAGTACCAGCTTGCTGGGATGATTGAGCCGCGGTGACCCATCCAGGATTGTGCCCAATAGCCCAGGAGAGTATGGTCTCCGACGCTCTGTACAGAGTATGGTCCCAATGGATGGATGGATGGATGGATGGATATATCCTCCCCTTTTGTGCTCATTGCACAATTCATTCGACCTCCAATGCAGCTAGAAAGGAAGATTTCAAAATTAAATTCCCATTCCAGTTCGGTTGCAGTCTGTGAAAAACAGGACTACCCACTGTCTGAGTGTGTATTTCATTTTTTATATCTCTATTCAAGGTGACATTGTGAAGATGTTATTGCACATTTTCTCATTGAAGGTTCCATTTTCTCTGCTACTGATTGCCCTCCTGTTCATTTATTGCAATCGATGGCACCTCTCTCCTCAGACTCTCAAAATTTCCTTTCCTGACATCTACGAGCGTCATTCTGCAATGTCAAACTCGTCTTAACAGAATCCATTGTCACACGCTATGTTACGGTCACTTGTTCATTAATACTGTTCCACCTCAACCTTCTCCACCATATTCGAGTTATTACCTAATGAGAGATCTAACACTCCACTTCTCCTCATGGGATTATCTATAAACTGGATTAAAAAGCTAATCCTGGACTAGATCGAGAAATTCCTCATCTGCCATTTCCCTGTTCCTGAACCCAGTGTATTCCTGGCAAATTAAAATCGCCCACAATCAATCTTCGTCCCTTACCACATGCCTTTCGGAATTCTTAATGAACCTTTCTTCCGTCGCACCAGGAGCCTGACAGATGTACCTAACTATTCTTCCATCCTTAATATCTATCTACACAGAACTCTCCACATTAATTCCCTCCTTCACATCACTCCTTTCTATTGATAGAATATGGTATTGTTCTCTACCTCGATTGCTTCACCTCCTGCTACTTTTTCTTTCCTATCACACCTCTACATATTGCAGCCTTCTTGTCCATTCGTCGAGCTAAACCAAGTCTCATATACTGCGACTCTATCGTCCGTACTCTTCGCTGTGTCCTCTCGCTTCAAGCTCCTCCATATTATTGTCTGAACTTCTGACATTGGTGGAGAATGTTTTTATAAAACTTTACTCTTCCTGGAATTTTTTACCTGTAAGGTGTGGCAGGTCTTCAAGAGCTCTGCATTGCTGTTGTTGAGGTTCTTGTTGGGGGGTCGATTTTTGAAATGTTCACCCATTGGTCGGACAGCTGCCGGACCACACCCACACCGGTCTCTTGACTCCACCCACCATGACAGCCAGCAAAAATGACATGGCTGCCATGTTGGTTTTATTTTGGGCTGAACACATCAGGCCTGTAAGCCTCTGCTGGCGATACATTGCCTGGGTTTTTAATTTTTTTAATTTTTTTTCTGCCTGCCCTTCTCATTCAAATTTGGATTTTTCTTTGAACATATTTTATGATGAAAGGTTTGATGGTTTTTAAAACATTTTGATTTCTGTTTGTTCTCTAGCTTTGCAACGTGCTTTGCAATGATCAACTGGTGGTGAAGGTTATCGACTTTGGCCTTGCGAAATTTTTGAATGAGGGTGAAAAACTTTTTGAAGAGAGTGGCACGTGTGGCTACATTGCCCCAGAGATCTCAGAGGATGGCTATGAAGGTCCCCCAGCCGACGTTTGGTCACTGGGCATCCTGTTCATACAATTATTTCTTGGCATTAAATTTAATGGATCTCATCTGCTCAAAGTGAGTATTGTTTATAATGGTGTCATGATCCTTATCACAAAGACATTGAATCATTATGATGTGCAGAGGTGCCTTTTTGAACATAACCGCTCTGATTGTTATTTTGGAAACAGTTTTTGCTGTAGGAAATGCTACGGATAGGTTGAAAGAACTTAGCAGGAGATAACGGAACATGAATAATTTGTAAATGGAAGTGGATTGAGTTTGTGGAGAGAATCTGCACAGGAGATTGACATTGCTGAGAGTGTCAGGGTATGCTAAGTCAATCAAGGGGGTGTGAGTGTGGTGTGAAGGGGGTGCTGAGGGTGTGGTGAGTGAAAGGGAGTGTTGAGGAATATGTTTGTTTTTTTTTGGGGTATTTCTAATGGTTTGGTGCTGGTATGTTGTTGTTTGGCTTGCTTTTTATGTTAATATCTGTTAGCTTGATGAGTGCAGGTTCCGCTGGATATTCCGGTTTGGATGCGTGATCTATTGTCTTCCATTCTGTGCAATGAAACAAATGATTGTTTCATCATTCACTTGTATTCTCTTTTGTAATTCTTGTTTGGTACGTTTCATTTCGACCACCAAAGATTTGAGTTGTCACAAATTTATTTAATAAACCCCATCGACTTAATATCCAATGAATGAGTTGAGGGGGTTTGCTTTTCGGCTTACGAAGAAAATTTCTGTATTGTGCACCACAATTTATTTGATTAATCAAAATGTATTTTATTAGTTTAAAGTGAAGTCTCGGTTATTGTTGCATCAGGGAGTGCTTGATTGGAATATATGCTTAAATGTAAGTATTCGATTGTGATGATGGATTCGGATTCTGTCACAAATACGTTTCTTTTGCTTCTTCACAGAAAAAGTCAGATACCTACACGTATTCCAAAGTGGTTCCCAAACTGCCACCAAATTCGGGACCAGAATTGGCTGGCCTTCTGCTTGGGATGACCTATAACGAGCCTGCATTGAGATTCACTATGGAGGTGAGGGTTCGATACCGTTTTCAGCTGTTTTGATTTGCATGAACAAGTATGTTCACACATGCTGGGGTTGCTGACCTGTTTTGGTGGAGCAAAATGTTATTGCTCACGAGTGGAGGTGTTTCCTGATAGTGTTTATATTTGAATCCAACACATTCTTTTGCAGGAGATTTTACACCACAATTGGTTCACAGCATGTCCCTCTTCTGAAGGTAAACAGCCCTCCTTTTGTACTCTTGATACGTTCCGTTAGTATTTTCTCCACAAGATGGAACCTCCTGGAAGAGCATGGTGATAGAGAGCATGAACTGATAATAGGGCAGCAGGGCAACTATTTGGACAAAATTAACATTAATCCTTTGAACCATGAGCTCCTTGGACGTTTGGCTCCACCACCCTAGGCTCCCTGGAGAAAAATCCAACTGCTCAGGTAGATGGAGGTTTGAATAGTGGCTGGGAAAATTGCTGCTCAGGTTCAAAGGGTTGACTTCCGGTTCTGGGTCTGAGTGCGTTAGACTTTGATCGTGCAGTGTTTCTTTCCAGTTTATCAAAGCTAAGTTTTCTGACCAGATCTGTCGTGTCTCTCTATCTTCATCCTTGTGTTGTGTTTTCACATAATATTTCCGTGTTTAACCATATCTTCTCGTGGCATTTTGTTCCTCTGAATGTCTGGCCTACTCACCAAGGAAAAGATCTTAGTTTTAATGACGATCATCTGAATTGCTGGTGAAGAGCAGTCACGAAGACCTGGTGAGAAGAATGAGATGCAAGAGTGAAGAAAAAGAAAGTAACACGGGAGTTGAATACCCGAGGAAATGGAGCAACAGCTCGGTTGGCATCAATGTGGATGAAGAAATTCCTTGTGAGGAAATGCCCTGCTGAATACTGTGAGAAAAATTTTACTCTGACTCGCTGGTACCCAGAGGATTCCGGGAAGTGACGGCTTAAATAAAGTTTGACTGAACGACACAATCCGAACCTGAACCCAACACCTAACCGAGTTCCGTCTCATAACTGCTCCATACCTATCCCCTTATTAACAGAAAACTCTTTCCAGCGTGTGATGTTCTTTCTTCAGGTGGAGAAAGATTTCATAATCTTTCCTTACTTTCTAGGTGGCTCCAATGAACTCTGAGAAACAAAACTTTTTACTTTGCTGTCTGGATACTTTCGTGTCTGTTCTTTTCCAAATACTTCAGTTCTTTGAATGTTTCCATGATGCAGGCTGGCAGCATTCAGAGAACTATCTCCTCAATATGAGCTCACCTTTCCCCTCTCAAATTTCTGCTAATCTTGCCCTATTTTTCAGGTGCCTTCATTAAATAGCTCCATGACTGCTGACCCGGAACGCCAATCATCCGAACCTCTTGACACCTGTTCTCTTTTTCTGCTCTTTTCTTGATATTTATTTGATGGCTGCCATGATGCAATCTGGTGGCCTTCAGACAAATATCTCCTCGATATGACCTCAACTTTCCCCTCTTAAATGTCTGACAATCTTGCCCTATTTTCCAGGTGCCTTCATTAAATAGCTCCATGACTGCTGACCTGGAACGCCAATCATCCAAACTTCTTGACACCTGTTCTCCTCTTTTTCTGCTCCTTTCTTGATATTTATTTGATGGCCGCCATGATGCAATCTGGTGGCCTTCAGACAAATATCTCCTCGATATGACCTCAACTTTCCCCTCTTAAATGTCTGACAATCTTGCCCTATTTTCCAGGTGACTTCATTAAATGACCTCATGACTGCTGACTCCAATCATCCAAGCTTCCTACTTTCCTCTCTGATCCTCTTTTTCTGCCCTTTTCGAGATATTTCTTTGAGGTTTGCCATGAGGCAGGTTGGTGGCCTTCAGAGAAATATCTCCTCAATATGACCCCCCCCCCCCGCCCTCCCACAAAATTCATGTTCCCAAGTGTAAGTTTAAAGTTCACTTTCAATCTTCCTCCCATTTTTGGGCAGCAGGGCAACTATTGGACAAAATTAAAATTAATCCTTTGAACCATGAGCTCCTTGGACTTTTGGCTCCACTTCCCTGGGCTCCCTGGAGAAAAATCTAACTGCTCAGCTAGATTTTGGGTTCAGTCTTTCGGATTTTTTTTCTGCCGTGTCGTACCTGAGATTTGCCAGTCATTGTGTTGTAGTTCAGTCAGCCGTCTTCCTTTCTGGTTCAGGAGATCACAAGTAAAGCCTATGAAGCCATTGTCGCTCCTGTGTGAAGCGGGGCCATCGCCGTGAAATATAAAACACACAGGAAATGGCGCTCTGTGCTGAGGCGCGGCGGTGGTAGTCATTGTTAACCCTCGACTAGGCAAAGATCCCCGGGGGGTTAAACAGCACGGTAAGGTCTGCGCAGCACTTGTGTACTTCACCTGAGTATGAGGTGGATCATCTGGTGGGGATGGTTGCCCGAGTGGAGATTGTCACCCTAGTGGTAGAGATCTAGGCCACTCTGGTTATAGCTGTACCTGTAGGGTGACGATCCATCTTCATTTGATGATTATCTGTTGTTGCTCCACGTTTATAAGCTTTAATTTAGTGCAGTGTACTTCATTCTACCCAAATTACATTGCAAGAGAGGATTTTGAAGAACGAAGTCATAATTTTGTTGCACAGTGTAACAATCGAGTAGTGATTATATGTCATTTATGCTGTATTAGCTATACCAATAAATGTCAGTGTGTGTGTGTGTGTGTGTGTGTGTGTGTGTGTGTGTGTGTGTGTGTGTGTGTGTGTGTGTGTGTGTGTCCTCCATAACTCCGAAACCATGAAACATAGCAGCTGATACTTTGCATGCACACCAAGGGAACTCCAAGGAAGTGCAAGAGTGAAAATTAGTTGTCTGGGTTAATTAAAACACCCCTTTTGAAGATAATTAATGGCCTTATTTAATTATATTCTATATCATGTACATCCTCGGACACAGTTCTCTCCCTCGTTGGGGTCTTAGTTCAACATTTTGTTTGGCCTGCTCAACAATGCCTTGAGTTGGAACAGGCTGCAACGATTTATTAACGATAAAGTTTCTTTGTTTCACTTTCCTCACATACAGGGTGAAACTCCTTCCGTATTTTACGGAAATCCATATTTTTGTAATGACCCATCACGTTGGAATGGCATTTACATTCGTTTACATCACGAGTGTTTGTTAACGTTTTATTTTGTGATTTAATGATGTTTTAATTTGTGATTGGAATGATACTCTTTGGAATGAAAATATCGAGAGATTGAGTTTATAAGAAGTCGGAGGAAGTTGTAAAAGGGGGGCGAGGAAAAGGAAAAGCGTTGCTCTGGCGCATGCTCCCATACCTGTCGTGTCATGCATAGCATGATACTTGCAACATCCAAATAAACAATAGTTGCCATAGAAACAGCAATTTGGTAAATTGTAAAAGTTGACCTATCAAGTGTTTTACATGATGGATTGTTGTGCATACAAATTTGGTTTTGATACATTTTCTCATTGTGGCTTAATAGGTGTTTTGCATGTTTCAGATGGCCTTAACTTTGATGTTTGACTGGGTTTGACCAAATTTTCCAAATATATATGACACATGCGTACAAATAAGCTTTGTAACTTTCATTTTTATATCTTGAAAAATTACTGAGGTGTGGTAATAATACAATCACAAAAAGTCCCATTTGATTATGATGAGGTTAAATTGTTGTCATGGAAACCGTTGAGGTGTCAAAGCAGATGGTGGATGGTGATTGGTGAACCGATCCAGTGACCCAATATGCAATATCTGTTCCACCATGTGGAGTACCCAGTCTCCAGGTGGGTGGAAATTGCACATTACTTGCTGAAAAAAGTATAGTGTGTTTTTTACAAAAAGACTGGATGTTTGTGTGGTGTGCGTTCAATGGGATCTAAAGATGTCAGGGTCTTAAGGCATCTACAGGGTATTCTCCAATATTATTTAGGGTCTAAGGGGTTTAAAGGGTATGTTCCAATAGTAGTTACAGGTCTAAATGGTCTAAGGGTCAAGGGTCTTAAGGTTGTAAAGGTCTTCAGGAGTCTAAAGGGTCTTTAAAAATCTATAAGGGTATTAAGAAGACTAAAGGATCATGGGGTCTAAGTTGTTCAAATGGTCTAATGGGTCTAAAGGGTATAAGGAGTCTAAAGTGTTTCAAGAGGGTTTAATATGTTTATGGGTCAATTGGTCTAAAGGGCATAAAGCTATTCAGGAGTCTAAGGGGGTCTAAAAGGTATAAAGGTCTCCAAAGTATTGTAGCGGCCCCAGCATCGCGGCCCCAACAGGAATAACTTTGTGACGCAGCGGGTCCCTAATTAATCGACCGTGAACGCCAATAACTCGACGACGTGACTTAGGGTCCTCAGTCTAAGAAACCGTTTACCTTCGAGTCACGTGACCTTACCAGGGAACGGTCCTAGGTATGTACTTGTGTTAACCAGATTACCGACCAGATCAGGTGCAGCCGAGCGGAACTGCTAAGTACGTACCGGCTAAGAAGCGAATCTGTGGGGAATACCGTCCCAGCCAAGCTAGGGTGCGGGCCATGCTGGATCAATAAAGGAAAACACGAAAACAAGCTGGGAACATTTCTACACAGTGCATTTATTTACAAACAGAATGCCAGGAAAGGTATGTGGCACAGTGAATGGGATTTACTGGTATGTACAGCAGGGAAAGCAAGGATTTGTGGGGTGTGGTAAAAGGGCAAGCAATCTTACAAAACCAGACACAGAACAGAGTTATACCGTTATATCTTCTACAATGTTAATTTATGCTCGGACAGGCGCCATCACACACACACACACACACACACACACACACACACACACACACACACACACACACACACACACACACACACACACACACACACACACACACACACACACCCGAGGAAGATTAGATATAACCCATAGAGAAAGATAGCAGGTGAGGGTAAACAACCTCCCAATACCTGGTGCGGTCGGCAGACCAACGCAACCCAGAACGCTGAGGGAGAGGTAAGTGGGTAGAATACTGGGTGTGGCTATAGTGTGGGAGTGTGAGGTGTGGTGTGCAACATGGTGTACAGCGTCGTGCAAGACGAAAATGTGACTGCGAGTCAGTTCGTTCACTCCTTTAGGTTCTGCCCGTAAAAGAACAGTCGGGCTTCGCCCATGTTAGTGCTCTTTCATGCGTCCACAGTAGACGAGCTAGAGAGAAAGAAAGATGATCGAAAAAGATGTGTAAGAAGAAAGTCTCCATCCTATCTGTGTAACTATATGTAAGTGTAAATGTCTATCCCCTGAAGATCGCTCGAATGGAGAGGCCCCACCTCCCCCCCCACAGGCTTGGTCACAGGGACACGTGGCGCCTTTCATTCCGCGCCGACCAGCTCGCTGGCTGTCTGCCGATCCTGTCTGTCTCCGCCTTCCTTCAGCAGCAACACTGACATCCCCGAACACAAAGGTGAGCAGCAACAGTGACAGTGAGTCAGGCGAACCGGATGAACTCAAGCTGGCTGATGGACTGACCCATGAGCAGGCTAACTGAGAGAGCGACTGACCCAAAAGAGAGAGAACTGACTCTGCCCCGCCCTTTTTATAGGCCCGGACGAAGGGAGGGGCAGAGAATCACGAGTGTTTGATGTGTATATCACGAGTGTTTGAATCACGAGTGTATAAACTCAATCACGATGAGATGCCGGCAAAATCCTGCTCTTCTATTGGGCCACGGCGGTCGTAGCCACGCCCCGCTGTGCCTCGGCGCCGGAAAATGTGTCAGTTACTCGCTGACCTTGACACGGGTCGGGGCTCCGAGCTTTACAATGGGCCGTGGTCTTTAGACGCGTGCTCTGGCCCCGAATGTGCGTTGCTCTTCATTCTATCATGGAATTGGAGTGAAATCCTCACGCTACCCGTAGGTCCCTTTAAAGCTGCAGTGCTCGTTCGTGCCTCGCGTTATGCCTTGAAGCAGCTCGACCTGCATCCCCTCCAGGTCCCTTGATGCTTCGGTGCAGATTTGACGACCATTGGGCAGTTATAGAGCAGGGCGCTCTTGTCTTGGCATACGTAGTGAGAGATGGTGGCAATGCAGCATTGGTAGCGAGTGATGATCACCACGTGGCGTCCATGGTGAAGGCCGAGCACCACGCGGGGCTCGTGGTGAAATAAAAGTCTCGAGTTGGCGTGGGTTGTGGCGAAGATATTTTTCCCAGTTGTATGAAGCGGTTGTGGTGAACGTGGGAAGGTTTGGTGAGCGGGGTGAAATCTGAGGTGAGGTGGCGGTTGGGAATTGGCATGCACACTCCAAAGGAACGATGTACTGTGCATTGACGGCAGGAAGCCCTCGCAGCGTGAGCATGCTGGATATGCCCATGGTGCGTGTGCTTGCTTGGTTCGTGTAACAGAAGGTAAAAGGTTGAAGGTTAAATTGAAGATATAAGAGATATGAAAGACCAAACTACAAGAGTCCCATGCAACGTATCTTTTACCTTTTACCCACTAGACAATATGGAAGGGACGAACTAAGACATATAGTATTGAAATAACTGCAATGGGATCACTGTATGTTGTGTGTCATTGCCTTGGAGGCGTGCGGCTTTACAGAACCGCAACAATATGTAAACAATAATAAGTAATTAAAAGACGTACTCATGGTCCAGCTCGCATTCAAACAGTATATTATTAATGAACATACTCACATGAGGTTGGCCAAGACTTCATCTCGACGACGGTTCACCGTCCACCCATGTTTTTCCGTTTTAGAAACAATATATCATTAGGGTGTCAGCACACGCACCGGGCTCACGAGGTACATACTCGGACCCGCCACCACTGCCGACCCTGAGACCACCGGCCATGGATAACTCCACACTCGACGGGTTGTTAAGTGACCGCGAATTACACCGAGCAGGCTGGGTCCTTGCGTCCACAGCCGCGTAACATACTCGTTGGTAAAACTCCCTGATCTAGGGTCTACACCCTCAGCGTGCACTCGTATCACTGCTGAGCAGAACAGAGTGCAGTGCTGGCTAACCTGCGGAGCCAATCAATGGGGCAAAAACTTCCCATCTATTACGTACACGTTCTGTTGGATCAATGAAAGAAGGGACATGAACGAGATGGATTTGAAAGACAATAATTTATTTACACACAAACAAGGCAGTAATTATGAAGCACGTATTTACACATGCAGGCAATCATCAGACAATTAATCAAGCAGGTATGTACAAGCAGGCAAAAGACACAGGAGAGCAGGCTTACCCCGAACACGTATTTCACTCATACAGACTTACTTGGACAACAGACAGGTGCCATCATTCAATCCGGGAAGAAGATTTGAGAACAAAGAAGCAGAACGGAGTGTGGGGGCGACTCCTCCCTTACCTCACGCAACCACACAGGGTTATTTCGGGCTAAATATTGTGGGAGGGGGGTTAGGATGGGAAATATGGGCGGTGGAATGTCGTGTGGTGTGAGTGCATCTGTAGCTGCAAAACACCCTGGGGGACTGCACCCTGCTCCTTGGCCCATGGGCTGCTCGCCTCTGGCCTGAGCTCGACTCCCGTGCTTGATATCCCAACACAATTTGGTCCAATGCGACCCGCACTCCGTCAGACAATCTCTCGAACAGGCAGTCTGAGATATACTCGTGTCCCTTGGTGCATCAACTGCCTCTGGGGCATCAACAACAGCCACGAGTGTGCGTTCCTTCTCTTAGTGCCGCTTGGGCTGAGCATGATTTTGACAGTGAAGTCACACAAGCATCTCCCTCATTGGTGTACGTCTGATGGGGGGGGGGCGGGGTGCAGCGCTGGCAGGGTGCAGCGCTGGCAGTGGAAAATCCCACATCATTCACTGAATTCAACCAGCCAATTATTTTTGAGGTCAACATCGACCAAAAGGTCAACACAGGCCAAAGGTCAACAACTAAGGTGGGATTTCTAAAATACTCAATTTTCAACCAATTGACTTGAAATTTGAAGAGGAGTTACATATTTGGTCATTGAATTCAACCAGCAATTTTTTTAGGTCAAATTTGTTTTATGAATTTTGCAAGTGTCGTGCTCTTCACGACGTCTTCTTCTTCTTCTTCTTGGTTGTCTGTTTGTCCGCACAGAACATGTGTTTTTCTCTGGAACCGCTTGTCGGATTGAGACGAAATTTTAACCATCGGAGCGACTACTCATGTGGAATGCTTTAATGATAACTATGACATCATAGTTCATATGGTGTGGCAGCCATATTGGATTTACCCTAAAACCTATAAAAGTATTCTTCTCCAGAATGGCTGGGCAGATCGAGGAGAAACTTCACACAATTTTTCCCCAAGCGTTGGGAATACCAGGGTTTTCACGAATAACTGATAGGTCACATGGTGTGGCAGCCATATTGGATTGAGCAAAAATCTGAAAGAAAAAAAATTCTCTTGAACCGCTTCATCGATCGACGTGAAACTTCATAATTGTGATCTGGTAGTCATGGGGAATATATACGTTTTAAACTTCAACCTGATTGGACGCGTGGTCCGACAGCCAGGATTATTGAATTTTTGATCTGGGTTCTTTTTGTTTTTTATTCTTTGAATAAGGTTCACTTGGCTGTACCTGGATGGGTTTGGGGGTACAGGAGTATCAGCTGAAATGTGAATCGTCTCCAGGTTCCTCCAGATGACTTCATCTTTGCTTTTTGCTTGTTCGGGTAATCGGGTTCCTTCTGATTACCCCAATGCAGGACTTGTACCTATTTGGTCTTCCATCTGATTTGATTTGAATTTATTTTAAGCCAATTCTTAATTAAATCGAATAAAAATGTTTTTTTAAAACGTCATGGGTCAGGGTCAGGCGTCCGATCAAAGCGGGACGTCTTGGTACCCGGCCATCACTGCCATTGAATGACAGTTATAAAGTGGCAATTCTGATTATGTCGATTATTAATTACATAACACAAACAACACACAAAATACACCACACATAACAAGTGCTGGTGAGGGTCTGCAATCTCTGATTGCTCTTTTTCTTGTTCCCTCCACCACCGAAGGTGAAGGAGGTTATGTTTTCACCCCTCTCTGTCTGTCTGTCTGTCTGTCTGTGTACAGGATATCTCAAAAAGTTGTGGACAATCATCCTTGAGTTGAGTACGTTATATAATCCATCCCGGCCTCGCATCTCCCAACAAGACTCCTGATGGTTCGATGAACTATTCGGACCTTATTGTGAGAGACCCCCACAAGTTCATCCATGTGGTTACAACTCTTGGATACATTCCTACCAGCTCGGGTCACCGGATCCAGCACGTTCATCTCGCACCGGACAGTGGACACGCCATCTCAGGGCTCAGGCTGAACGTGTTCGTGAGCGGTGACTCCGCCATCACGACTTGCCATCGATGTCGAACGGCGGGGTTTCCTTTTGATATGGTAACGAAACTTCAAAGGTCGCTTTTTGTCCCATTAGCGTCGCGTGCCTCGACACGTGTTCAACAATTTGGGGACCGGGGCCCTGCGGAACGGACAGCGACCCCGAACTTACAGCACCTGGGAATGGTTGCCCGGATTTGGGGTTCAAAGGGCCCGTTTGAGACAATTTGTTCTGTTCCTTGCAGTCGGGTTCCATTACAGGCGGTGATGTGCGTGGCTAAGGAGAAACTTGTGAACGACGCTGGAAGAAAGGCATGGGGTTGGGGGGGGGGGGGTAAGCCAGCACGTTTAGGATCCTTTCCCTGGGTTTATGGTCCATCTGGCCGTTGGCCATTGTCTCCTTTCCCCCCCCCCCTATTGTTGTCTATTATCTGCGCGGACCTTTGGTTTGTCGTTGCTGCTGTCGCTTCGTTTTGGAGAGAACGATCATGCTGGGATTGGTGGCCATGAAAACCGAAACCGGCTTGGATGGGACGCGGGGGACGCGCAGCTGGTGCTCATCACATCGTGCGATCCTATTATGGAGATGTAAATGACTGCGGTGAGTCCTCTTCACCACGGAGTGTGCAGCCATCGATCCGTGAGGGAAACATCTCGGGGAATGTGCACGGCGAGCGATGGTGATCGCTCCAATCGAATGGTGTTTAGGGAGTGGATGCGCAGGGAGAGTGGACGACCAACTGTAAACATAGGTCCTGGTCCCCGCGAGGTGCCTTGTAAAAGGGTGAAGCCTCAAAGAGCTCGGAGGATAGGGTGGGGGCACGCATGAAGGCGGGGCCTGGACCTGCGGACACGCCCCTGCCCCGCCCCAGAAGGCGGGGCCTGAACCTGTGGACACGCCCCCGCCCCAGAAGGCGGGGCCTGGACCTGTGGACACGCCCCTGCCCCGCCCCAGAAGGCGGGGCCTGGACCTGCGGACACGCCCCCGCCCCAGAAGGCGGGGCCTGGACCTGTGGACACGCCCCGCCCCAGAAGGCGGGGCCTGGACCTGCGGACACGCCCCCGAGCCGGGACGCATGAATCCAGGGCGCGGTGAGGGGAGCACGGAGCACGTTGCGCGCAGCGCTCCGGTCGCTGCAGTGGTCGTGCCGGTGGTTCCCGTGCGATGTGAGTCCAGAGGCTCTGAGGTTTCTGTACCTGTGGCGCGGATGAGGTGAGGAGGGGACTGTGTTTGTTTTTTCCTCGGCAGGCGATGAGGGAGGGAGTAAATGATGGTGATGAGGAAGAAGCCGATTGGGATGAGTGAGTGAGGGATGGAAGGAAACACGAGCTGTGAGGATGGATGAAGAATTACTAGTAGTAGTTGTAGTAGTAGTAGTAGTAGTTGTAAACATCTGTGGAACCTGAGTGTTCGTTTCGTGGGTGAAGCGACGAAATAATAATAATGACGATGATTGTCTTTGGGATGTTGTACATTAATTACTGAAGTATTGTCCTGAGATTGATTTCTGTACATCATGATGTAAGCACGAGGGTTGTGCTGGTCGATGTTTGTGTACATCAGTCCATGTACGTGCTGTGATTGGGACGTCTCCATGACAGGGTCTCATCACAAAGTGAATCTGATTTCGGTGTTTGTTCCTTCTTCCCCTTCCAACCTTCCCCTCTCCACCTCCTTCAAAAATACAAATTTCTCAACAATTATATATTTATCTGCTGATGTAACACAAGTATAGCGGTCCAACCGACCCCCTCTGGTTCCCAAGTTCCATGTGTATAATCTGCTGATATAACACATGTATGATGGTCCAAACGACCTCCTCCTGTTCCCAAGTTCCATGTGTACATTGTGCTGATATAACACATGTATGAGGGTCCAAACGACCGCCTCTGGTTCCCAAGTTCCATGTGTACATGTTTGTTTTGTGCTATTGTTCACCTGCTCTGCTGGTTTAGTTTAATCGAGGAAACTTAACGATGCCCCCCCCCAAAGCCCCAAAGCCTGGATCCAGTCCGAGCGGAGTTTGAAATGAGTCTCTAAGGGGGAAGTTCTTTGATTTGATTTGTTTCTGGAGGAGTTCCCATTTGAGGGTTTCAAACGACAGCCTCGTCTGACCACTTCAGGGTCATGATGTGTGTTCTGCGAGACCTCTATTCAAGCAAATACCTTCTCAAATAGTGAACATGACAACCAAACTTTATTTCCACATTACTCATCAGGGTACCGTTGATTACGTGAAAGTTTATACAATCCTCAGTGTTTGCACAAAATCTACAAAAAATGTACTTTAATATATATATACACTTTGATTTCGGTATAATTTGTATAAACTCTGGGTTCAAATCCCTACACAGCTATAAGCTACCGTCCTGATGATTCACCCACTCGGATGTTCAATTAATATCAGGCGGGGTTGACTCTGCCCGTCATCCTTCCGAGGTCGGCAAAAAGAGTGCCAGCTTGCTGGTGTCCTGCGTCGGAGTGGCGACCCGTCCAGGATTGTGCCCAATAGCCGAGGAGACTGTTTCGGCAGCACCACCGCTCTGCACAGAGTATGGTCCCGATGGATGGATCAGGTCTTACCGGGTGGAGGTATGTGCTCTACCGAGTGCCCTTCTAGTTTATGATTTTTTTTCTTTCCAGAAAATGTCATTTCCAATAACGGATGTGTGTGCTTATCAGGGAAGAAGGAACTCCACATTCTCAACAATACCATTCCAGCTGCTTTCACACTTGTGACCTCCCACTAGATGTTCACAGACAGATTTGTTTTTTTCCCAGCCCCCTCACCGCCTCACCTCCTCATCCCCTCCCTCCCCCAGAATCCCCTCCTCCCAAACACAATGCATTTCCAGCTGCTTGCCACATGCCCCAAAGGTGTTATTTACTCTACTCCTGCGGTGATACATGCTACATTCATCAGGGTGGACGTACCATGAAGCACGATACCTTTGTTCCCACCTTTAAAAGTCATTGGATGCAGAGCAATCGTCCGAGTGCAACGATGCTTACCCCGTAATACCAAAATTAACTTTGGATTGGAGTCATAAACGGTGAACTGAATTGACGGATCAAGTGACTGAGATAGGTCACATTGGGCAACGACGATCTTTTAGGACGACGTGTTGATGTGACGCTGTTTGATGTACAAAATAGCATGTTCTAGAGTCCACAACAGTACACTCCTCTTGCTACATGTTGGTTACCATAACAAATAACCGACATGGCAATAAGGATCCAATCGTGAGGGCTCAGAAAGTTTAAACTTCCTTGTATCCATTATTAAAGCAGCAGATAACAATGATACCAATTACATTTGTATTACAGTTTACATCAGCATTGCAATCAGACAATTCCTAATGATTATCGACAACCTCAGTAGCTCAGCATTATATTATTTAACACTTCTTCACCTTCATTTCATAAACTCACAAAATAGCTCTGGCTGCGACTTCCCCTCCGCCTCTTATCTGTGTGTTGTATCATCCTACAAACAGACACGCGTCATCTAAATCTCCCTGAGACAACATGGACAAACTTTTAACCACTCGTCCCAACTCTCTCTTCCTCATATGTGGCGATTTCAATCGTCACCGTGCAACTTGGCTGGGTGTTGGTACCTCTCTCACCAGCCACGGCACTTCAGCAATGGACTTCTGTGACTCCATGTGACTGACTCGATCTGCGAACTTTCCAACCTGGATTTCTCGCAACAGCAAACCCTCCCTTCGGACTTTGTAATGACAAATTTTCCCATAAATGTCTCCTGCTCTTCCTCTGTTCCAATTGGTTCATCGGATCATGTACTTGTGAAGATCAACATCCCTCTGGTTATTCGGAGAGAGCTGCCTCAACGCCGGCGAGTCTCACTCAATCAGATTGAGACGCGTGCTCTGGCCCCGTGACTATGACTCTGCTAATGGACAGGACAGCATCAGCTCACATGTCCTGAAATCCCGCTCTGCTGTTCTTTCCCATCCTCTCTCTGTCCTTTTCACCCTGCCATTTGCACTTGCTCATCTTCTATCTCCTTGGAAATCGGCCAACATCACTGCACTACATAAAAAAGGTGTAAGTACTGATCCCCTTAACTACAGACCTATCGGCTTACGTCCCAATCATCAGCAAGGCCATGGAATCCATCATCACAGTTGAGATGAAAACCTTTTCTCCAACAACCTCATCTCAGATCACCAATTTGGTTTCAGAACAGGTCACTCCACCTTGGACATGCTGCTTCTACTCACCCAGCAATGAATGGAGGCCCTCAACGTCAGACATGAGATCAGGGCCATCTGTCGAGACATCTCTCATGTTTTGGATACAGTCTGGCATCCTGCCTTGCTCTCCAAACTCTCTGTCTATGGCATCCAATGCCAACTCCACTCTTGGATTACTGACTTCCTCTACTCTTTTAGCAAATATGTGGGACTCAACGGAATCCTTTCGTCTCCTCTCCCTATCAAGGCTGGAGTGCCCCAAGGCAATGTTCTGGGCCCAGTCCTATTCCTCATCTCCTCTAACAAATCGTCTCTCTCTGAAAGGACCGTCTGGCAGCCACCCCCACCCACCCCCCATCAACTTTCTCAACAATTCTTTGGAGGAAGTTGTGTCATTCAAACTCCTGGGTCTCATTGTCAGCCGTGATCTTTCTTGAGCAAACCACATTTCAAAGATGGCCTCCAAAGCCAGTCTGGGCATCCTCCGTTGTACAAAGTCCTTCCCTGGCACACCTGGACTCCTATACACTGACAAGGTCTTCATCATCTGCTTAATGGGGTCCTGCTCTTCCCTCTGAGCCGGCGTCCCTGCCTCACCTCTTGTTCAACCTGACGCCATGGAAACCAAGGTCTTCAAGCCGACTGGAATCTCCCATGATGAAGCTGAGTCTGTGGACATATCGCTTTGCCATCGCAGACAGTTCAGTGGTCTCTGTCTTCCACCCTCCTTTATGGTCTTGCACCCTCTGTTCTTTCCGTACTTCTTTCATTCCTGAGATTATGTTTCTGTACCATTGTGTCCACCCTGTGCGTTCTCTTGTGCCCATCATTTCCCCCCACATCCCTTATTCTTGTCTCCCTCGATGTTGTCCCTCAGCTCTGCCGTCTCTGTCTCTGTCTCTGTCTCTCTCGTTCCCTTTGTCCTGATCCGTTCTGTAGTCTCACTCTTCCATGAGCCTTGACTTTGTACACAAAACGTAGACGTCGTGTGCTGACCTTTGATTTGCCTCATCCGGATCCGATTTCCGATAGACTATACAAGATCAGACTGTAAACGCGTGTCGCATCACCGAGTATGCTGCTGTTCCGACAAGATGATAAGCCAACTGAACAATTTGCTTCCACTAATGTGTGGCCATTAAAAATCCCACGATGATGCCTTTGTCTCCCAAACAAAATCGAGGCTCATGGGAGAGCATAGCGTTGGCCATTGTGTTGAGAAGTGCTCGGCTTTCGCCGCTGTGTGCCGGTGGCCTGGCCAAATCCCAAAATACCTGCTGCAATTGCTGCTGGGAAAGCATTAGGAAACTAACTAATGTATCTGTTGCCCTGAGAATTGTTTGATGGCATCGAATTTCCTGTTAGGGAAAATGGTTATTGGTTCTGAAAGGAACGTCAGTGTTTGAATTGCTTTAAATTTCCCCTCCAGTTTGATCTGGCGGGTACGGTGTACGTGTACGTGAACACATTTGTGGCACAAAGCTTTCGTATGAAAGATATACGGACGGGGGCATTCGTACATGCACGTTCATGTGGATCTGTAACAGCTGGATTAATGATCTTTCCAAGAAAGGCAGACTGCCATCGTCTCCCCATTGGCAGTGTACCAGGAAGGCCATTTGGGTATGATTGCAAATCCAGGAGCAAACGGTTCAGAGGTCAGCAAACTGAGCGTATGCGAACGTGGCGGTCCACTATATCGGAAAATGGTAATCGCGTGATTCACCCACCGCCACACCTTTTGATGATGCCAACCGGTTCTCTACCTGCCACCACGTCGGGTTGTGTGAAATTTCTTCACCCGAACGACAAAACTTTGGGAATTGGTCAAGAAAATGTACTACGGATTATGGATTCGCTGTGTGGGGTCCAATGATGGAGTCCAATCGTTTGTTGCGCTTCCATGAAGCGGAATGACGATGGTTAAGTTTATCTTGATAGGGACCGGGTGAAGATAAGTGTAGGAAGAGGTAACACTTCTACTTAGCAGGTTTGATCATCCCCCAAAGGCGTGACGCCATCCCACGCTTTGTCGAGGACAGGCCGATGGTGAAGTTCCTCCGTGTCCTCGTATTCTCATCGTTTGGTCGACGTTGGCAGCGTTTGCCAATCTTTCAAGACCAATCAAGCTTAGCACAAGGCCTGTTTAGGATCTGATGGGATAAACAAGGTTTACTGAGGATCTTTCTCCTCGCCGCACTTTAACAAAGTGACGGCCTTGCCGTTATCAAATGATGTAATGAAATCAACTGAACGTATCTGTTCTAAATACAATCGATACGGCACTCGCAATAAAAAGACAAATCAATCGAATTCGCTTCCAGATTCTGTTGCTGTGATTTGATATTAATTGGCATTTATACCTCTCTGTTTGCCACTCTCGGGGGGTTTGTTTTAGTCTCCTGATCCTGAATGGCCCATGTGAAGAAGTGCCTTCGACTCCGTCGTGAGGTGGTGTTACGGCCCAGAAGGTGGATACCACTGCAGCCGTTTCATTTCAGGTGCGGTTGTGGGGCTCGACGTCGGGATGTAAATCTTCCCCCCGTTGGGAGCGTCGATGAGCAAACGACCCGAACGGAGAAAGGCATCCTGGCAATTAGCAGCAGAGAGATGGGAAAATCACCATCGTCCACGTCCACGGTCCATGCCGAAGAAGTTTTTAAATCTCTTCGGACAGTTATGTGTTTGCAATGGGGTTACCTGTTCTGTGGATGTCTATACACGGCGTTGGAAATGAATTGGAAACGCCCAAACGCGATAGGTATAACGGAGTCACGGAGTCATTTCAGCGACGTGCTTAACGTGTCGTCCTCACGAGAATTCGCGGATCGGTGTCTGTGTGTTTGTTTGTCGCGCTACTCTTCCTACAGTTCTGGGCCAATTACATCCACACTTGCTACGTCGGATCAGCATAACCCCAATGAATGTGTAGGGGTGTTTTTGCTTCATGCACGTAACCCGGGTTATTTTTCTTTTTCCCCCCCCGCACAGAGCTGTCAGTTACCTATACACCGCCCAAATAAAGGAATGCCTCAGAAGAACGAGTTGCATGCTTGGAACAACATCGCCCGTAGGGTGGGTATACTCTGCTCGTTGATATTAGAATAGATTAAAGGAGTATACAAGAATAACCACAAATGTGGTATGATGAACGAGTGTTCTTTGAATGCAGAGAGGTTCACCTTGTTTTGATGACGACACCCAGTTCATCAATGTATGATTGTGGAACACCGTTGAAACATTCCTGATTGGTTCACGTAATGCAGGCAATTTGCTTGGTCATCATTTAACCTTCCAGGTTTCTGGGTTACAGTGTATCATCCCACACTATTACAACATGATGTACAAGGCAAGCTGGGGTGACGAGTGTTCTTTACGTCTTTTTCGCGTCAATATATCATGTGAGCGGCTCGGTGCTGGAGTGCTTAAAACCTCGTTGAATTGCGGATGGCACTCACTGGTATGGCATTCACTCCCTCACAGAAGGTGGGCATCGATTTAGGCCGTATAAACTCCACCGTGGCACCCACAACGACCTGCATGAGGTTACGGGACCATCGCCACCGCATTCCCTGTGTGTTCGGGATCATCACCTCTCAAGAAGGTGAATCCCTGTCCAATGAGTCGTGTTCCTGAGTGAATGGTCTGATGGACCGCAATCTGCCTGTACTAATCGGCAGTCGGGGTACCATCAATATTGTGTAGATCACGGGTCCCGTCGGCTGACATGAAACCCCAAACTTTATAATGATCATCCTCCATGCTTCACTGACGAGGTTATACATCGCCGACAATTTACCGTTCTCTCTTCCTGATTGATTGAATGACAGCACAGTTTGAACTATTAGCACGCGCCTGTATCGTTGTACAGTTCGTGTTCATATGATAATAAAGGAATATAAATCAAAAAATTTCTTTGACACACCTTCATCCAGCTTTTCCTCTAACTGTCTGCTCTTCTCAAAGATAAGTGATCTTTTTGTTGCGATTCATCTTAACTCTGAGGATGTTGCTTTGGGTGTTATTTTGTAACATCGTTGTGGCTTTGTACGACAGTTGATGTGTGATGTACATGATGTATAATATTTACCTCCGCCACCGAAGGTGAAGGAGGCTATGTTTTCACCTCTGTCTGTTTGTTTGTGTTCAGGATATCTCAAAAAGCTATTTATGGATCCGGATGAAATTTTGTGGACAGGTCGGGTGTGTGACAAGGACGAACTGATTCGATTTTGGTGAAGATCTGAATCTGGATACGAGAATTATTTAATTTTTAAAGTGATTCTTCACCATTGAGAGATAGGGCCCAATACGATATAGTACTGTATCGCATGATATTTCAAAAATGTATTGGGCCAAATATGTTCCCGTGAATCAGGCATTACGAGGTGGAGGTATGCGCTCGACCGAGTGCCCTTCTAGTTTTATTTATTTATTTGTATGCAGCCTGCGGCTGCTTGGCTGCATCATTTTTCTGGGGGCGTGGCTGTGCTGCTAATGCAGCGACCCTGTTACGAGCAAGCTGGTACTCATTTTGCTGACCTCAGAAGGATGGCAGGCTGAATTAACCTGTCTGGTGTTAATTCAGTGGAACAACAGGAGCTTGAACTCACGACCCTAAGATCTTAAACCAGCCACCTTCACCCTTAAACCAACACCAGACCTATAAATAAATACAGGGTGGCCATAAAGTCTGGAAACATAGGTGAATATCTATATATTACGAAAACTCTCTTCTTCCATGTATGTATGTATGTTCCCGAAATACAGCCAAAACTGTAGACGATGGTGCAAAAATTTTCGACCCACCTGACCCACCATTCTCTTGCGGTGTGCAGTTTCAAGTTTCGTTCAAATCGGGCAACGAAAAAAATACAAAAAAATCAATTCCCGATTCAGTCAAGTACTCTTCGGGAGAATTTGATCAATGCAAACAACCTCAGTGGTATAGTTCGCTGGAGCTATCTTGTTTTTCTTTTTTCTTTTTTTTGAAATGTTTTTTTTTAGCAACTGTCACAACGGGTTCACGGGTCGTCTCATGCATTATAAATGGTTTATTGACAATACATTACAATACGTGACATGTTCAATGACAATACATGACATGTTCAATGTGTTGTCCCTCATGAGAAATGCACAGTTCAATTCACTGTGCAAAATTGCGATGAACGCGGTGTGTTAATGGAGCATTTCCATTGATCCTTGCACACGCATCCATGATGCCTTGCCTCAGATGATTCGTGCCTGATTTCCACTGAATACACCTGCGCCTTCAGCATACCCCAGAAGAAGTAATGAAGGGGGTTCAGATCTGGCAAGCGTGCAGCCAACTCCACAGGGCCACGTCGTCCAATCCAGTTAGGGAAATTATCATCCAGCCATTCCCTATGTTTCCAGATTTTATGGCCACCCTGTATAATATCTATCTACAATGGAGTATATGGCTATACATATGTGGTGGAAATAACGCCACCATTGGTGATAGCCAGTATTACAAATGATGTTCCTATTTTTCTTAATAATATAATGGAACCTTCTCAACATTATGATTATATGGAGTGCGATATGTTTAAAAATAATAAAGTGCATTTCCAAGTATGTGCCGCAGCACATTACCAACCAACGGTGGCCGCCAAGGGTACTACCACCCAGAGGGCTGGAGTGCCTGGTGGTGATATACAATAATCGATAATAAAAAAATAACCCCCAAACCATGAAACCTTGCAGCCTTTGCATGCACACTAAGGGAACTCCAAGGAAATGCAAGAGTGAAAATTGGATGCTTGGGTTAAATACAACACCCCTTTTCAAGATAATTATCTGCCTTATTTAATTATATCCTTTATCAGGTGTATCCTCGACCACCTCACTTTCTATGGGGTCTTAAGGCGTATCCTGGGTTACCTCGCTGAGGTCTGAAGCCGCCATGTTTTTTTGGCCCGCTCAACCATGCCTTGACTTGGAACAAGCTGCAACGATTTCTTAACGATAAAGTATGTTTTTTTCACTTTCCTCACTTATATCATCGATGCCTATGAATCGTTGGTTACATTGCAATGCTTATAAACATCCAGAGATGCCAGCATTCGTGGCTTTATTTAATTTCCGCACATGCCATAACCTCGAGAATCTCGTAAACTAAGCTGAATTACAAAATTGAAGCACCAGAATTGAACTTGGCAGCAGTTCCGACTGCTAAGAAAGTGTTCATTTGTTCAATTCACACATTTGATATTTTGTGTGTCTCCAGGAGGTGTGTGTTTTTTTTTTTTTTATGACGGTTCAGTGATTGCTAATTGCATGCCAAGCGAGCCGTTCCTTATCAACCATTTACTTGGAATGCTTGCCTGAGTAGTTAAGCCACTTACTGAGCGCCCTACCGTCGATATCGGTACAGTTTTGCGTCCTGCTCAGGATGTACAGTTGGCAGTTGCGACAAGGTACGTGGTACATTTTGATTTTAAAGGGACTCTCCATGGGTGTGTGTGTGCATGCTTGGTGGTGGCAAAGTTTCATCTCATATTTTGTGATGATGATGGGCTATACAAAGGTTATATGGTTTCTCTTGGTGAGTTTCAAAGCAAAATACATTTGATAACACCCGACTTCCAAGCTGTTTGCCGTATTAACGTGTTTTCTCAATTACCGAGCCAATGTTTTTTTCTACCCGTCACATGATGATTGGCAGCTGTTTATAAATATTAATGTTTTCCACATCTCCCTGAAATGTCTATCATGAAACACTGTTATTGAAATTTGTATATTGAAATTCCCCCAAAACAAGGGTGGAATGTTGTCAAGGTTTTTGGGTTGTATACAGTACGTACTGTTGTCGGAAATCACACTGATTCCAATCTGCCGATTCTTGAAGAATTGCCGATATCGGACAAGCACACAATGTGTGTGTTTGTGTGTGTTGTAACCATTTTCTCAGAGATGGCTGAACGGATCTTTATCAAACTTTCAGACGTTCGTCAGTGAGTGACTGGGAGTGTTTTCAACCAAAAAAAAAACCTTTCAAAAATTTAATTGCTCTATAATGCCGAAGCCTTTTTAGCTCGCCTGTTCGAAGAACAGAGAGCTATAGCGATACCCCCGGCGTGAGCGTCAGCATGAGCGTGAGCGTGAAAATGTTAAAGTTTTTGGTGCAAGTTATTTTTTCCTTTCTAATGTTTTTATCTACCACACTATTTTTATACGTCCGATATATATATATATATATATATATATATATATATATATATATATATATATATATATATATATATATATATATATATATATATATATATATATATATCGGGGCGTATTATGTGATACTGGTCGTCCGTTCCTGTCCGCACTCTAACTCCCAAAGTTTTCAACTTTCACGTTTCATATTTGGTACAAAGGTACAGACTGTGGAGACGGTGTGTCGCGACATACATTCGTCGTCTAAAGTGGTTGCTATGGCAACCAGGATGATGTTTTCCATGTCGTAGCACAATTCTGTATATACCTTCTTGTCCGGGCATATATTGTGCTCGCTTTCGCTCTTGTTATTGATTACAATATACAAATACATATATTGCTTTAAAATTATACTTCACTGCAATGCTTTATCAAAAATATTAATTATTAGACTAGTCTTTTAAAAACGATAAATGTATAAGCAGGTGAGCATTGTGTGGCTTTAACACCAACTCTGGTTGATTAATGGCAGTTATATTCAAGTACATATATGTAAAAAAAAAAAAATACAAAACAATTACCAGACATCTATATACATGTACAAATAAACCTCTCCTGGAAGCGGTCAAAGTTGGTGGTACATCTTCTTCCTGAACAGCGCCATGTTTATAGATCGGGGTCAAACTTAACCCAGATACATCAACGGTACATTCACGAGCATCCATTCGGCGATTAACATGTAATTCCACTTCTAAGGTAACACTTTTACAATGCCTCTTAGCCAATAATCTGCAGGGTGAGCGTGTTTACAAAGTCCCATTACCCCCTGTGCAGAAGCTGATAAATGAATATAATGAATACACAAGAGGTATCAATGTAAACTATGAATACACAAATCTTTTTCTGTCATAAAAAAACAAAATATTAACATTAACATATACGTAAAACATACCAGGGTAGATGATAGCCAGAGGGGGCCTGTGAGGTGGGGTAACGGGACTTTATGATCACCCTGTCGAGTCCAATATATTTCTGTTCTGTATGTTAAGTTGATTTTACAATCTCTTGGTTTTGGGTCTCTTGGTCACTTGACAGTTGCAACTGTGACTGGACATTTCAAAATCTCTCCATAGTGCCTTTTTTTTTTTATGTATACCTTGGTCGAGGCTCGTATGAGAGCTAACACACAACTCACAGCAAGGAGGCATGAGACAAGAGGGGCGGGAGTGGAAGGGACAAAACAGTGGGGAACAGACACATTAGGTGAACTGTGGAAGGGAGAGGGATGGGGATGGGACGGGGAACATGGCGAAGAGAAGATGGACATTTAGGGACTTTCAGGAAGGAAAGCAGGAGAAATGAAGGAAGTGGGCTTGGGTGGATTATCGGGGGTAGAAAAGATCGAGGATTTGGATGGGGGAAGATAAGAGGTGGTGGTGAACAGCTGTTTTGAAAGCCTGGAGGGAAGAATGGGAAAGAGTAGAGTGAGGAAGTTTATTCCAAAGGCGGGAAAAAAGAGGAATGAAAGAGTGAAGATGAGCAGTGATTCGTGATTTTGGTAGTTTTACCAGAAGGGGGTTGTTGGCGGACCTTGAGCACCCTGTGGAAATGTGGTGGGGACAAATCGCAGAGAGAGCAGGGGGGCAAGGCTGGAGAGGAGTCGGTAGAAGACAGAAAGACCACCGACCAACCTGCGGTGATTGAGTGAGAGGCCCAAAGACTCAGCTTCATTGCGGGAGATGCCGATGATCTTAAATGCCCTGGTTTCGACAGCGTGAAGCCGAGAAAGGTGGGAGGCAGGAGCACCAGCCCAGAGGGGAGAGCAGTACTTCATCAGGCTACGGACAAAAGCTTTGTAAGTGGTCAGGAGCTCAAGAGGGCCGAGGAAGGACTTTGCACGACGGAGGATTCCCAGTCGGCGACTGGCTTTTGAGGCGAGGTTGGAAATGTGACTTTCCCAGGAAAGGTCATGGCAGATAGTGAGACCTAGAAGCTTGAAAGAAAAGACTTCTTCCAGAGGATTGTTGAGAAAGTGGATGGGGGGGGTTTTGTAAACGGTCCTTTCGAAGAGACATAGTGAGAGTGTGAGATTTGTCTGGATTGAAAGACATGTTCCACGTGTTGGACCAGTTTGTGATTTTATCCAGATCTGCAGTGAGCGAAGAAGCTGCTGCTTGCCGGTCTGAGGGATGACAGACTGTACGGCAGAGGGTGGAGTCGTCGGCAAAGAGAAATAGAGGATTTTCCAGAGAGTCCGAGAGATCATTGATGAAAACCAGAAAAAGAACAGGGCCCAGAACGCTACCTTGAGGAACTCCAGCCTGCACAGGAAGAGGGGATGAAAGAACTCCATTTAGGGCCACACGTTGACTGCGACAGGAGAGGAAGTCTGCGAGCCATGAGTGGAGATGGCCTTGAATACCATGGGAAGAGAGTTTGGTGAGTAGTGCAGGGTGCCAGACTGTGTCAAAAGCACGTGATATGTCCAGGGATACGGCTCGGATTTCCTGTCTGGCATTGAGGACCTCCATCCATTGATGGGAGAGCAGAAGTAGCATATCCAGGGTAGAGTGACCTGGTCTGAAACCAAATTGATGATTGGAAATCAAGCCATTGGAGAAGAGGAAGGATTTCATGTCTGAAGCGATGATGGATTCCATCACCTTGCTGATGATTGGGAGAAGGCTGATTGGTCTGTAGTTACAGGGATCTGTTTTTGCACCTTTTTTATGCAGGGCAGTGATGTCAGCAGATTTCCAAGAAGATGGCAGATGACCTTGGGCAAATGAGAGGGTGAATAGAACAGAGAGAGGGTGAGCAAGAGCAGAAGAGCAGGCTTTGAGGACACGTGGGCTGATGCTGTCTGGACCGGTTGCAGAATCTGACTCGAGGTTTGAAAGCAAGCTCTCCACCTTGTCAGGAGAAAAGGATACAGAGTCCAGGGACAGTTGGGTGCGACTGGGTAAAGTGGGTAGAGATAGTGATGGGTTTAGGACACAAGATTTAGCTGCAAACACCGAGTTTAGACATTCAGCTTTATCACGTGTGGTATCAGCAGTGCGGCCATTTGAGGTAAGGGAGGGGATGGAGGGGGAACATACACCAGAAACAGATTTGATTAAACGCCACCAGGATTTTGAGGAGGGAGAGAGGTTTGAGAGTTCAGACTTGAGATGAGAAAGATGTTGTTTTCTGGCTCTCCTGAGGGTAGATACACACTTGTTCCGAGCTTTGTGGAAAGAACTGAGATTGCCCTCAGTTGGGTTTGCTTTCCATGAGGCAAAGGAAAGTTGTTTCAGGACAACTGCCTCACCACAAGCTTCGGTAAACCAAGGGCGGGAGGAAGGGTAAGACAACTGAACACGAGAGGGGATAAATCTGTGCATGAGGGAGAGTAAGTTTCTTTGAAAGAATTCCCAGGATGAGTTTATTGTTTGAGAAAGTAGTGATAGGAGACCAGTCTGTAAGTTTGATGGCTACTCGGTACCCTGCCAGTCGGCTTGAGTGAAATGCCAGACTCGACGGCGGTGAGGTGGTTCTCTGATAACAGCCAGAGAGATGTCCACTTTGACAAGGACGTGGTCAGAAGATCCAATTGGAGCGAAGGAAGAGCAGCAGATATTGTCAGGGAAATTTGTCAAAATCAGATCCAGAAGAGATGGAGTACCATTGGTTGAGATCCGGGTCGGGAAGTTGACCGATTGAGTCAGTCCCAATGAGTCGCAGAAAGCTTTTGCTGAGGTGCCATGGCAGGTGAGAGAGGTACCCACACCTAGCCAACTGGCGTGATGACAATTGAAGTCGCCACATAAGAGGAAGAGAGAGTTTGGATCAGAAGATAGAAGATGGTCCATGTTTTCGGATAGTGAGGTGTAGATGGAGTCATCACTGTTCGGTGGACGGTACAGTACACATATAAATATGAGGTGGGAGTGGAGGGGAAGCCGAAGCCAGAGGTATTCCTGGGGGTGTGGGGGAGTGAGAGCAGTGCATGGAGAGTGAGGAATAGAGTCTTTGATGAAGAGAGCAACACCTCCACCAGGACGAGGCTCAGGTCTGTCATACCGTAAGAGGGAGAGATAATTGGGAGTCAGACACGTCTTGGGAGAGGAAAGTTTCTGTTAGGCAGATAATGTCTGGTTTGTCAGTGGCAACCTGTATGGAAAGATCTGAAAGGTTTGAGCGAAGGCCCCGGATATTTGAGGTCCACACTTTTAATGAAGAGGAAGGGGAGGAGGCTTTGGGTGCAGGAGGTGGAGGGGGAGGGGGAGGGTAGGACAAGGGACGAGGGGGGCAGGTAAGGAGGGTTGCTGAAGGAGTGTGGGGTATTGCAGAATAGCGAGGGGAGGGGGCCGAATGAGGAGGAGAAAAGGCTCTGTGATGCTGGGGGAGAGGGGGACAAGAGACAAGGAAGAAGGCAGTTGAGGATTTGAGGAGGTGGAGTGAAGAGATGGAGGTGAGAGGGCAGTGGAGGGAGGCAGGTTGGTGGATAAGAGGGGGGCAACTTTGAGAAGGAAGAGTGAGGGGGGTGAAAGGTGGGAGGAAGGTGAGGGGCGAACTTTTGAGAGAGGTGAGAGGGAGGCTTGGAGGGAGAAGAGTGGGATGGTTGCTTTGAGAGTGAGAGTGAGGGGTGAGGGGTGAGGGGGGTGAGTTGGCACTGAAGTTGGAAAAAAGAATGGTTGATGGAAAGCGAGCATCCATGGCAAACTGTGGTTTTTTAAAGTTTTAGGTCAGAGATGCGATTTAACACTTCTTGATGGATGCAATGAAGGCGAATTCAGAGCATGGAGAGAAGAAGCGCTGTAATCGTTGGATTTTTTAGGCAAGGAATGAAGGAGAGGTCGAAATGAGAGCAGTCTGTTAAAATAGCAGAAGAGTAGTGCATTGTGAAACAGTAAAGAGTACCACATGTGTGAGAGAGGAAGATGAAGCATTATAAGATCGTTTTTGTTGTTAAAAATAATGTATGAGAGAGTTCAACAGATTAGGTCATGGAAGTGTAAAAAAAAAAAAAAAAAAAAATAAAAATCGAGGAAGAAGACGAGGAGGAAGTTAAGAGGAAGAAGAAGAAGAAGAAGAAGCAGAATCGGGAGAAGGTGAGCGTGTTGTTGTTGTTGTTGTAGGGTATTTTTTTTATTTTTATTTTTTTATTTTTTTGAGATAAGAAAGAGATTAGTTGGGAGAATGGGGGATGTTTGGAAAGTGGGGAGGATCAAAATTGAAGGTAATGGGGAGAAAAAACAAACGATCGAACACCGAGTGGAACCAGTAGGCCTCAAGCCTAGGCCTCAAGCACCAGGTAAGAACGTCGAAAAAAATACTCACAAAATAGCACGATTTTTGAAACAAAACCGAACTAGCAACACACAGTAACATGTAGGTGAGAAAATCAAACAGTTAAAACGGGACAAATAACAACCGGAAACTTAACTTTGAGAACGTCAGCAGGGAGCCCCGAAGGAGACCTCTCGCTGCTCCAAAACCGGAACCGGAAGTCTTAGCCCTTTGTAGCTTTGTGAAAGGTAATATTGAATGATCTCCGGCCCCTTTCCTTAGTGGGAGTAGGGAAGTGTTTTTGGCCCCCACAAAAAATATACCGGGCAACGCCGGCTACCCCTGCCAGTATAATATAATACAATTAATTCCCTCTAATCAATGTGTTCAGACCTGCTGGCGAGTTTCAACTATTAAGCCTTGAGTCACTTACAAAGTAATTTTTAACATGTTGTTACATTTTGACTTGTCCTGAGTCTCCCTTCTCCCATCTCGATCTACCCATCCTCCATATGCTCCCCCTTCCCACTACACGAACCCATCCTTGCTATCCTGCTTTCTCTTTTGTCCTCTGTTTAAAAACGAAACATTTACTTCTCTGCACGTGATGAAGCAACCACACATTTGCTATTTGTCAAAAGGACAACAAAAGAACGTAAAGACGTTTTCCTTTGGTTGTCCGACATGTTTAAAATTCAAAACTAATGTAACCGTTGCACGACGCATGCCACTGAGGATAAAACAGAAAACTATGGAATAGACGAATAACATTTTGGGATTGGATGTGGTTGTGGCCTTGGGGTGATTATTTGGGACTGCCACTGCAGAGGTTGCACAGATTCAATTTTGGCCAAATTTTTTCCTCGATTTACAAGGAATTAAGGCGCAGGAGGAGGACATTCGGCCTATCATGCCTGCACCACACCAATACCAGATTTAATCAATCCGTCGATAACCCTTCCCTTCGTGTGCAGCCTTATGGCTGCTACACTGGTGCTCATTTTGCTGACCTCGGAAGGATGACAGGCTGAGTCAACCCCCTGGTGTTAATTCAGCGGAAAACGGGGCTTGAACTCAGGACCCTAGGAGCCCAAGCCACCACCCTAACTGCTAAGCCAACACCAGGCCTAAATTATGCTTTGGTGCTTCTAACTCTTTTGTTTTCTTGTTTTAAGTGACAGGTTTCCTGTTTAAACAACCCTCTAAGTGGTAAGGTAACCGGAAGACAGAACTTTTGATTTGATGCAATGGAAGGATGATACACCCAGCAAGCAATATGTTCAGGCTGTAGAAGTGATGTCATGGAATATTTTGGGTTCTGTCCCTCGAGGTGAGAAGTGGTTTAATTACAATATTGGTAAAAGGTACAGCACTTGCATTTTGGTTAGAACGGTCAATTTTCCAGACTTCAGGATTATTTGTAGTCGTCCTGAAGCACAGCACGCAGTGCATCTGGCATGAAGCGGTGCCTAGAATGGCTGAGAAGACTGGGAGGGAAGGAAATGAGCAAGGAGGGAGCGGCGTGAGAAGGGGTAGGGGGGGGGTAGGGTGGGGAGAGGGTGAGACGGATTGACGGGTGAGACTGCTGGAAATGTGATCAATTCGTGTTACTGCAAGTCCTTCAAATGACATCATTATCAAAAATTTTTGTCATGGCATTGTGCTTCAAATCGAGCATTGTTTCAAGTCACGTACCACCTCGTTATTTATCCCTGGAGACTGGGATACCACTTCACTACTGACGTCTGACATGCTTGTATGCTTCAGGAATGGCTCATGAAAGTAGCTTTTTAAAAGCATAACATGAAGGACAAGGACATCATGTGGTAGGCAGTCGGAATGAGGGAACATTAACAGTATAAAGTGATTGAGTGAGGAAGAGAAAATTGATGATGTACTTACATGACCTATAATTCAAATTGGGCCTACTGTGCTCATATGGTCTCTACGACCATATTATAATTTCCTTCCAGCTCCAACCAGGACTTGAATTCCATGTAAAAGCTGAAATTCTCTTAAGTTATGATGTCATTTCTCAAGATGGATGCAGTTTTCCCATCCCCCGCTCAATGCGATGCTGCGGGAGACATTGAAGATGTGTGTTGATGTGACATGTGCCCTCCACCACCCACCGTCCTTCCTCTCTCCGATTTCCATCCACCCCCATGCCTCGCTTACTCTCCTGGATGTCGGATCGAAAGGCGATCATGTGACGCAGCTCTAGGGGATATGATGCCGACATGCCGAGTTCACTCCTCTCATTGTATGACTACTGAGTAGGCCAGTGAGAGTTTGTTTTAGAGGGGAAAATGGATATTTGGATTGGGAACAGGTAACAGGAACTGCAGTAGAGACACACCCTTGCTTCTGGTGTTGGCATTGTGTTGTGGTTCTGACTGATTTGACGTAAGGATTGATGGTTTGATTGATGATTGAGTTAAAAAAAAATAGGAAACGAGATATTGAAGAGGATGATGGGATGATGATCGTGGTGGAGAACGAGGTGGTATTGAACGGGTGGTTGTCGGGCCAGCCCGGAATGACATTAAAAATGTATGGCTGCCTGGTTCTGGTTAAGTGGGCCTTGTCCTGAAGAAGTGCTCTGTCTGTCCCGCATCGAGTGTGATGTGCAGTTGTCTTGTTATTTCAGCTCTAATGGTGGGCATTGCTTTCAGTGATTCTGAGCTTCTTGTTGGTGAAGTACAGGCGATGAGACAAGTGAGGGATGGTGGGGAAGGGGGTGGAACACCAAGGCTGGGATGAAGGTCGAACATAGAGCCTTTGGCAAGGAAGGGTGGATGCTTTCTTAACAATAGTGTTTGAAGATTCAAACAGGGCTGTGGGTCCACAGTGTTATAGTCCTTCCAAATGTCACGTCGACTTGGGTAGTTTGTCGAACACGATGCATAGGATGCGACTAAGGTGGCTAAGTGACCTTACAGTTCATCTGAGAACTTTAAATTCTATCAGAGGCTGCTACCAGGAGTAAGAAGGAACATACGTCACTGTACATACATTCTATGTATAAAACAGTGGATCATTATTGAAATACATGATCTTTGAGACGAATTTCGATAAAATGAGGGCAAAGAATACAAATTACGACTTCTTTAATGGCCCCAACACACGGCTTTTAGAATGACGTTTGAATGCTAACAAGGTGTTCCGTGTGTGTGTGTGTGTGTGTGTGTGTGTGTGTGTGTGTGTGTGTGTGTGTGTGTGTGTGTGTGTGTGTTTACACTGCCTCGGTAAAGCATGACGGGCACTTTTAACCTGCCGTTATTAGTGCGAAATGTGTCAGTAAAATATAATTGTTGTTTCTAAATGCAAATCGGACTCGTGGAAATATAAAAATACGATGGATATCTGTGGATAAGAGGTGTTGAGTTCGTACCATTGCCCGTTAATACAATAATTATGACACCACACACACACACACACACACACACACACACACACACACACACACACACACACACACACACACACACACACACACACACACACACACACACACACACACACACACACACACACACACACACACACACACACACACTTCTCCTTTCACCAATACATGCAAAAATGTAGTACAATTTCTCTTGTGGCCCTGGAACCAAAGCAACAAGGTATTTTAACCTTACCCTCCTGTGCATCAACAAGCCCCATATATATGTCCTCCTCATCCGCATTAAGAAGCGCAAAGGTTTAGTTAGAACGTGTCTGTCTACAAACCTTCAGACCTTTTACGGCCCATATCGTCAGGAGTTTTTGCGGTACTGACTGCAAGATATCAACTTGCTGGATGAGTTGATCAGAATGCACTCCAAATCTTTTGTTGTGCAGAGGCATACCCCTTTTCTCGCAGGTACAGTTCCAAGTATTTTTGGCTACTTTAAAAGCTCTGTGAGCCATTTCCTGCTACAATTCTTATCTGGCAGGCATGAAAAAACGTCCATGCTGCCCCGATGGACCTCGTTGCTTGGGGGTCTCTGCGCATGCGCACCGAGCATTCATGGATGAATTACGTCATTTTGAAAGTCTCGTGCTGTTCCAACTTTCTTGGAGGATCGGCTCGAGAAATATTTTGGTCCAAGTCTTTTTTATGGACTGGCTGGCCAGGACTTGTGTAACTAAAGGCGATTTGGGCATAAATTCATCTCAGGTACCCATGATAAGTCGTCTCCTCTTCATGAAAGAAACCGTGGGAATCTCTAATGTCCACCAACAACCAGTACATAGTTCATTCAGGCGGGTCCTTTGGCTTACCGTCCTTCTCTGAACTGCACGCACCTCGATGTATCGTCCTGCATGTGAAACACCAGGACGGCAGTTTTATACCTGATTTAAGATTTAAACGCAGGCCATTTCGCTGAATGGTCAGAGTGTGCGTACCTCTAAGTTGTCCCACAGCAAAAAATCAAAACAAATGGAAAGAGTAGATCAGAATTCAAAAATTGCAATAATCTTATTAAAATTCATCTCAAACACTTTGTTTAACCAAGAAATTGAGTGTTTGTGAGTGTTTGCAAGTCAATAACTAAAGATACTTGATTTCCTCCTTTGTTACTTATCAGAAAAGATCACCTTTTCTGATCAATTTGTACATTATTTGAATACAGGTAAACACAACGGATGACAGTTGTTTTTTTTTTTTTTTTAAACCTGTAGGTGTTATTACATCGGTTTTTTTGATGTCTCTTTCTGTGTTTATTTGATTTGATTAATTCAATCACTCGTTACTAATATCGACATGAATCTTAATGAAGGGAACGTTGATGAAATGGACACATTTTCCTTTGATTATATTTCTCCGCCTAATTACTTATTGGGCTTAATTTAAATTATAAATTTAGGGCTCAGGCCTGTCGTGTCGTGAAATGTATATTTTATCAAATCCATTAATCATGCCGAGTGCGCAATCCGCCCGACGGTTCTGCGCCTGGGGAGGAAGGCGAGGAAATGGATGAACCGTATAATAATAATAATTATTATTATTATAATAATCATAATGGTGATGATAAAAATAACATCGTAACATGAAATTGCTCCAATGTTTGTCCAGGTGCTGTGGCTCAGTGATGGAGAATGAAGCTGCTGATCATGTGATGGGTGTGAATTGAAATACCTTGTCCTGTTAAAATGATGCAGCTGCTTTGGGAATATGGATTATTCTATACAAAGGTTCCATCCAAGAACCAGAAATAGACATCTTTGATGCTCGTGCTGCTTCCTTTGTAACCCAGACATATTCCCATAGAATCTGATGGTGCTTTACGCCTGATACAGAGCGCCTCAGCAGATTCGATGTGTACAGTCCAAATGAAAACCCAGGGTTAGAACAAGAAACCACTCGATGGGAACAAATTTTGATTTCCATGATGCCGATGTTACGACGTGGTGATCCCATCCGATTTCTTCCGACCTTCCATTTGAGAGTCGACCTTCATGAACCAACGCATATGCTGTAGACCAGGAATGCTCCGACCAATGCAAGGTGAGTGAAGCCCCAGGGTGTTATCATGATGGCCAGGTTACTCGACCACGTCTTCGTTGCAGGTTGCATACACTACATCGGTCTCTTAACGTGATTTATATATGATTGCATACTCCAGAGTGCAGTTCCCCCCTCTTGGGTCAGCACCAGACGCCGGTTTAATTTGAACCGATTCTGTTGGGAATCCAACCGGGAGCAGACAGCTCGAGAGCAGAACAGGTGTCTGAGTAATCGCGTTCGCATGCGTCCACCCGTGTCTGTGTGATGTACCGTCCAATTGTTTGTCTTTTTTGAAACGATACCTAACCCTTGTGGATGAGCTCGTACATCAATTTCATATTAGACAATGACATTAAGAGATTGTATTTACTTGTACATGAATAATCATGAAATATGGAGAGAATGGACAAATTGAACACACGTTACACTGGATTAGAACCTTGGTTCATGAAGTGTTTTTTTAATTTTATTTTATTTTAATAGTCATTGATACAAGATGTGTAATTACAGAGAAAGAAAAGAGGATTGGGTGGGATATAGGTGTCTGAGTTGGGGAGGTGGGGGTGGTGTTGAAGGGCAGGGGTGGAAGGTGGTTGGTTGGGGGGGGGAGGGGGAGTGTAGGGAGGCATAAGAGGATGAAAGGCAGGGTGTGGTCTGGGAAATGCATGGAGCATTGTAGAGATATGGATGAATGCAGTTATATTGCTTATAGAGAGAAAGAGATGAAGAGGTACAAAGGATGCATGGGTGTGCTATGGAGTGCATGATGGTGAGTTCAGCTAACATCATGTTGTTAGAATCCATGTTTCTGATTTGTACTCGGCCTCATCCATTATTCACTTCCTCAGAGCTGTCTGTGCCATTCTGCACCTCTTCCTCCCCGTCCACTCTTCATTGCCACTTGCGCTTCATCTTGCCTTCATGCTTAAACGCATTTGTGCCTTCATTTTTGAATTCTTGTCTCGATTCAGGTCATTCCGCTTGCTGCCTTTTGACAGCACCTGTGCCCTTGCCTTGCAAGCCTTTAACAAACTGCTGTTTGTTTGTCCAGCTGCATCAATTTGTCCGTCTCGGCTTGTTTTGTAGCGCGTATTCTGCTCCGAGCAGTCGATTGCTCTCCTCGTTGACCCGTGAAAAGAGATTTATTCTGGGAGGCTCATCGGTTTGTGCCGGAGGATCACCATTTGTGGAGCCCGTTGGGTCAGCACGGCGATTTATAGACCAGAAAGATATTAGGTGGTTTACCAACACTTGATCCCATGTATGGAGGTGCTGAAGGCCCAGGGTGGATTGACCGAAAGCTTGAGGTTTTTGGGGAAAAAATAACGTTTCGGCACGACGAGTGCGAGCGGCGGAGACAACCGGCTTGATGGGTGCGCACTTTGGCGTTCTTGCTGCACCGTGCAGCGGTTTGAGTGAAATTTGATGATGTGGAGGATTGAAGGAGGGGAAGGGAAATGATTGTTTTCACGTGGTAGGATTAAAAATGGTGAGCACACCATTGGATCATCCCGAGTGAGGTGAGGGCAGCCATTCTGATTTTTTTTTAAGGACTGATTTTGAACAAATTCATGGCAATTTAGCAATACCCTCGTCGCTTACCTTCGTGTCTCTCCATATGGTCCTTCCCCCTCTGTCTTGTTGATTAGCATGTGGAAATAATGGTCGTCCTTCCCTGGTATCCATCCCTCCTACCCAACTCCTTTCCTAAATAAATCCTGAACAAGTGTCAATCCCATAATGAACCCATAAGGTATGGTGATTTCTGTTTTCTCCCAGCCAGGACATTTGTGAATGCTTGTCCAGCGACGAGCGCCGAGCCGGTTGGGTACTTTTCATCCAGCAAAAGTGGCATCAAGACGTCATCATTTAGAGTCACCAGGTGGCAGTTTGAGTTGACGGACAAGTTGTTACGATCAAGTTGGTGAGTCTGTCATTGCTTCGTTCTCCTCCGCGTCCTTCCTTCGACACCGGCGTGGTTCAGTTCCAACATGGCTCATGGTCCAACATGGCTCATGCCGCCGTGGTAGCCTATCCACCGCTCGACATCCCTGATATCTGGTTTTCTCAAAACCAACTTCAACCTGAACACGATAATGATGATGATGTGCCTTTTCTTCTCCGCTCTGTTCTTTCCTCGCTATCCGTCGTTCTTCTCGGAGGAGCAAAGTCCTGGAGATTCGATGACACCTGGGTAACCTTTGCTGCGAGGAGTTGTCTGTCGCCTTGTTTGGAATTTCTTCACATCGAACCACGGTTGTTGATGTCACATTGGCAGGAGAAGTGAGAGTGACGCCATGCCTGACTGACGATTGACGTGACTGATAGGTGTGTTGTCAGTGCTCAGCTTAACAATAACACGATGGTACGTCGGGTCGAACATGTTCGACTGTGCCAGTTTGTGTTACGTTCTCCTGTTTTCTTTCATCTTGTAAACTTTTATCACACGTCTCTTTAATACAATCTTTACCCAATGTTCGACTAATTTATCTTCCTCCTGAGTTGTGGGATGTCACTTTCAGCTTGCTGGTGGGATGGCATACAGGTACGCATGCTCACCTCTGAGCTGTCAAGCCTGGGTTTGAATCCCAACCCAGCTGTAAACTGTCATCCTGGTATTTTGCTGGCACGGTGACACATCAATGTGTGTGCCGTCCCTCGGATGGACGTTAAACCGGGTGTCCCGTCTGCCGACATTGGTCGTTGGTGGACGTTAAAGATCTACCACCTTGGGTAAAGTACGAGTACATTTAGAACCTTGTATTGAGTGAGTATTATTTTTCCGTGAAGAGTTGACATCGCCAGCTTCTGTGAAGTTCATTCTTGATGGTGACCTCTTTTTATGCCTTGCTCGATATTCTAAACTAAAAAGGATTTCCAAAACCCAAAAAGGATGTTGAAATGTGAGAACATTTGAAACAGGCCACCCTTTGTGAAGCACATGATGTGCATGGCTTGTGGATGTGCCAACACAGACAGCTGCCGTCGGACTGTGTCCAACGGTGCCTGCCCGTCTCATCACAGCTGTCCTTGTTCGTCCGTGTGTGAGAATATGGACTGGTAATGTCGTGATTCCACTTTGCTCCGAGACAGCTGTTACTCCTTCGTTCTGTAAGAGGCAAAGAGCCAAGTCATGGGAAGTAGACCAAACTTCCCCGAGCCAAGTCATGGGATGTAGACCAAACTCCAGGGCTATGCTTTGCGTTACCCTATTGTTGATCCCATTTATCGAGGCCGAGCACATACATTTTCGAAGATAATGTCAACAAACTTTAACTGAGAATTAGTACTTTTAATAAGATAACTTTTATTTGTATGATTATATTTGTTTCCTTATGTTATTAAATTGGAGTCGGATTTGCTTTGACAGTTGTATTTCTCGACCGGTCTACTGGGACGGGTTGTGGTTGGAGGAAAATGACGCAAAATGGAAGATCTCATTTAACTGAAGTGAAATTCAAGTAGCTTCCAGCTAAATGCAGGGCAGCAGTGGAAGAAACACATGGAGGTGGGGGGACGGGATGTTAAGGTGGAGGGAGTTTGGACAGTAGCCGAGATAGAAGGGCTGGCAGCGTGAGATTTGTGGATCTCCACGGACGGCAAACCAAAATCTGTCCATTTTGGGTTATGTTTGGGTTTTCTGCCGACACCTTGAGGTTTTTTTTGAATTATGGCGGATGAGAATTGCAGATATGGGGTGGAAAATGGCCTCGTGGAGTGAAGGAACAAGGACCTATGGTTTAGTGGAAAGAGTGCTTGCCTGGATAGCAGGCTGTTTCGTCAGTCTGTTTCTTCACCAATGTAGTCATAGCCGTATACTTGATGACTTCATTTCAAAGAAGAATGTTGATCCCAAAGCTACAAGGTTTTGTCCAACCCTTTGATGTACGGAACTTCAAGAGGAAAGTTGCTTGAATGCGCAAGAGAGCGTTTCCTTGAAGGCAAATTGTATTTTAAGCTTTGTTGGTGGAGTTCCTTTTTGTGTTGTCACGTCTGTTCTCGACTCATTTATACACATTTCAGTTCATTTACAAAAAAAAAAAAACCAAACGAGTGCATGTTGGACCAGAATTTTATTTGTCGATCCAGGAGAGATCGTTATTGGGATGAATTGAGAGTACGTGAGAGAAGAGGAGACGAGGAACCGAGGTGGAGAAATGGACAAATCTACACGATGTAGGGGATTTCGACCTCGGATCCCCGGTATCACGAGTTACAGGCTCCGACGGGAGTAAAAAATTAGGCAAATCTGCAAATCTAAAGTATTGCTCGAATACCTTGACGATTGCGAGAGGGTTTCTTGTCACCACGATATGAGAAGTATGTACGGGCAAGAGTCAAACTTCAGAGTGTCTAAGATGGTTCACCTTTAATGGCCTCGTCATGCGGTAGAGTTATGCACATCAAAACCTTATCGATGCCATTCGATCAATAGAATCGGATGGTTGGGAAGCACTGATTGGGCCCAGTTGATAAATTGTGCTTCACTAACCTCTAGTGATGCTTGCCATGAGATCTCTGGACCTTTTTACACATTTTTTTGGATTCTTTCCGAATAAAAATACGAAGCAACTGCTATTTGGATGCTCTCCCACCTCTCAAGGATTTGTCTATGTCTTCAGAGTGCCTTCTGGGTGGATACTGAATATGACCCAATGTCTGATGGAAATTACATCCTGAGGATGTATAAACGTCATTAAACCAACCAACCATATGGAAATGCAGAGCGGGTTCGTTACAAAACTATAGGCACTGCATCTGATTATTGGCAGCCTGTCGTAATTCTCGGGTTCAGTAAGGGAGATGTTAAGATTGATTCCAAACTTCTCAACCTTGGTGGGAGAGAAATCATTTATGAAGGGGTAGGGGTGGTGGATTGAGATAGGGAAGGGAACGGATGGTTTGGGGACGTTTACTTTTTCAGTAAAGGCGACAGTATTTAGATACTCAGCTCTTTCCAGAGCAGTGTTCAACATGACTATCCCTTCAGGGTAAAAGTACTGAAGGGGAATTGTTTGTGTGCTGGAGACAGACTTACCCAGCTGTGACCAAGTTTTAGAGGATGGTGAGAGGTACTTGATGTTGGGTTTTGGCTCATTGAAGGAATGTTGCTGGTTGCAAGCAATGCGGAGAGACTTCGCATTGCCATTATTTGGGGGTTGCCTTCGATCTGGAGAACACAAACTGCTTTTTTGCGATTGATTGGTTTGGGAATTGTTGAAAAGTGAAAAAGATAGATACTTTCTACATATATACATAATATATATCGTCCATAATAAGAACAAATGTCAGTGCGTGACAGTCCGCCAATCAGCCTGTCTCGACCATAACTCCAAAACCATGAAACCTCGCAGCCTGAAACTTTGCATGCACACTAAAGGAACAAAAAGGAAGTGCAAGAGTGAAAATTGGGTGTTTGGGTTCATTAAAAACACCCCTTTTGAGGATAATTACCAGCCTTGTTTAATTATCTACTTCATCGGGTTCATCAACAGACACATCGCTCTCGATGGGGGTCTTAAGGCGTGTCCTTAGATACCCTGTCAGGTCAGGTCAGATTAGATCTGTGACTTGTTGCAGGTACCAGGTAAACCTGTACTAACCTGTTCCATGGTCAGGTTGTCGGTGACTAAACCGTCTCCCCCACCAGGTTTCTTGGTGAGGAGGGTGTATGATATGGACACCCAGCAGGATTAAAAACAAAACCTGTCAAAGGGCAGAGGAGCTTCTTGTGAGCCATCGAACATCCATATCTAGTACACAACGGTGTCTGCGGACGTCCTCCTTCACTTGGGTGACATTTGTGATGAGGAGGTTGGTGGCAGGATTTGCACTCTGGCCACTTGTAAAACCCTTCGTTCCACAAAACATACCGAAAGCAAAAATAAATCTGAAAACCCACTCCGTGGGAGTACCTCCTGTGCAGCTTCCCTTCGCAGGGCAGCTCACGGGATGAAGGGATTGGGGCAAAGCCTTCGGGACCCCCAATCTTTGATGATGGGAGGGAAACCACGGGGCAACATTCCAGGGTCAAATTGCGGTAGTGTGTGTCGGGGTGGTGCTGAGGTGTCATCCACCAGACGGCGGTCTCCTTGGGTTAACCTGAGGCAGTCAGTTCGGGTGGATGCCTGGATTGTCCTCTCCCAAAGAGAGGATGATCACCTGTCTCTGTTATCATCTGAGTTCAAGCATTTGGACATCGGTATTGCAGCTCTCTCTGAGGTTGAGAGACCGGATAGTGGTGAGATCATGGTGGGTGGTTACACCTACTATTGTTCTGGTCGCTCTGATGGTTACCATACCTAAGGAGTTGCTGTGGCTGTGTCCAATAAGCTGACTCCAATGATAATTGAGGTAACACCGATCAACGAGCGTATTATGAGACGAAGGATTCGTCACTCCTTGGGTGTCATTTCCCTGGTCTCTGTATGTGCTCCAACTGAGGCGAGTGATCTCACCGTGAAGGACGCATTCCATGCAATGCTCGAGTCTGTGGTTGATCAGTGCCCCATACGAGATACTCTTCTCGTCTTGGGCGATTTCAATGCGTCTATTGGAACTGATAGGGATGGTAATGAGATGTGTGTTGGTCCCCATGGGTCTGGACTGTGAACCAGAAGAGCACTCAGTTCCTTGACTTTGCAACAAGTCATGGACTTAGGGTGGCCGGTTCATGGTTTCAGCGCCCACAAGCTTATCCCTGGACGTGGTATTCCAACGCTGGCGGTGTGGCAAAGGAGATTGACCATGTGGTCATTCATCGTCACTGGAGGATGATCCAGAACTACAGGGTCTACCGGAGTGTTCATTTCCTCAATACTGACCACAGGCTTGTTGTAGCAACTCTGAAGTTGCAGCTTAAATCCAAGAGAATGTTGGCAAGCTCAAGGATGAGTGTGTAGCTGAGGAGTTTGCGAACAGGCTGAGTGGACACTTGGGGGGTCTGGGTGCTTTGGGGAATCCTGAAGAGTTGTGGAGAGCCTTCAAGACCACCGTCCTTGATGTTGCCGGTGGATGTCCTGGAAATCACCAGAGGGTGAAGAAGAATTTTGTCTCTCAAGCGACACTGGATACCATTGACCAGAGTCGCAGGGCCAGGCTGAATGGCAGAGCTGAGCTGTTCAGGGAGCTGAGGCATAAAACTGTACGTGCGCTAAGGGTGGACATTGGACAAGGAGGCCTGTGTGCAAGGAATCTGTGAGGGGGTAGAGCATCACCTGTGGACAGGTGATTCTCGTCCTGCTTACGGGTGAATTTGCACATTGCATTCCTCCAAGCCCATCCCTCGGTCTACTGCAGTTGGAGCAGAGGGTGGTAGGCTCTTAACAGAGGAGTCCGAAGTGAGGGCACGCTGGGCTAGTTACTTTGAGCGGCTGTACCAGGCTGATCCACCAGCTGTCGAGTTGGATGTCTGGGGTGTGACTATCCCTGTTGCTGACCCTCCACTCAACTGTGGCACACCTTCGTTTGTGGAAACACGGGCTGCGGTGAACCGGTTGAAATAAGGTAAAGCTGCTGCGATTTATGGCATTCATGCAGAACTTCTCAAGGCTGGTGGAAATGCTGCTCTCGTGTCGTTGCGTGCAGTTCTGTGCTCTGCCTGGAACACAAGCATCATCCCAACTGACTGGAAGAGGACCCTTGTTGTCCCTCTCTGGAAAGGGAAGGGTGATCGCCAAGACTGCAACAACTACCGAGGGGTGACGCTGCTCTCAGTGCCGGGCAAGGTCTTTGCTCGGATAATTCTTGATGGGGTTCGCCACCATCTGCTTGAGCACCAGCGTCCAGAGCAGTCAGGCTATACACCAAAGAGGTCAACGATTGACCGTATCCTTGCTCTTCGGTTCCTCACCGAACGCAGACAAGAATTTCGGCAGGGGCTGCTTGCAGCCTATGTTGATCTCTGTAACGCGTTTGAGTCAGTGAATCAGGATGCCCTCTGGAGGATTCTTGATCTTCGTGGGGTGCCACCAAAACGAATCCATCTGATATCTGAACTATACTCTGGTGCTGAGGGTGCTGTGAGATGTGGTGGTACCATCTCTGACTTATTTCCAGTTGTTACTGGAGTCCGTCAGGGGTGTGTACTGGCCCCCACACTTTTCAGTGCTTGTATGGACTGGATTTTGGGGATGTCGGAGAGATCAAGCTGTGGTGCATCGTTTGGGAATGTCAAGGTCTCTGACCTTCATTTCTCAGATGATGCGGTCATCTTTCCGGATTCTCTGGATATCCTTTTGGGATCCCTCGAGGTGTTGTTTGAGGAGTCGGAGCCGCTGGGATTACGGGTTTCCTGGGTCAAAACTAAGATCCAGGTTTTCAATGACATATTGGATGCTGCTATCTTGTCTGTACCTGTTTGTGGTGAGGATGTTGAGGTCGTGGAGAGATTCATGTCGCTGCTGGCTGAACCAGAGTTCAACAGACGTCTGGGTGGAGTCAAGAGCGAGTGTACTGAGTGGTAGGCGGGACCAGGTGGGTGGGTGGAGTCAGCGTCGTCTGGGTGGAGAAGAGGAGGCAGAGTCCAAGTGATGACGACAGTAGGCGGAGTCGAAGTCCAGCTTGAGTGGGAGGCGAGGCAGGGCAGAGAGAGAGTGAAGGCTCTGCTCGGACATTTATAGGCCTGCGGCGGGGGGTGGGGGGCCACCTTGAAATGCGGTGTCGTCACCCGAATCGGGCGCTCTGATTGGCCCTGACCCCCTGCGCGGCCCGGCCGCGATGGCCGGAAACCCCAACATTCCATTTCCAACAAGGTGACCCCGAGCCATAAAAATGTCTTGCTCCGACCTCACGACATGATATGAATCACCTACACCGATCTCCACGTCATGACTTGCCTTGCAAGAACCCCCGGACCGTGCCCTGATGACCGACCGAGAGTGGCGTCAGTCTTGCATGTCTGCTCCGTGTGCGCCACGTGGCCCGAGCTGTACAACATGCCTCCGCCCGATCGCAGCTTCGCTGGCCGTAGAGGCGTGACAGACGTTTGCCGTCCGTGGGGAACATCCACGGCCGCCAGTGAGGACCGAAGGTACGATGTTATGGCGAACCCATGCACAGACAGTAAGATGTGTCCAATAAAGTGTCACGAGCTAAGCGCTGGTCGGCCTTCAATCACATTTCGTACAGTGCGCATAGGTCCGCCATTACGCACGTGGCCAGCGCTCGTGTTCGCCCGATTCTTCTATCGTGTGCGTTGGGCCAAACCCGATCGATATAATTAGTCCAGAAATGGGTTGAAAAGTACGTGCCGCCCCTATCATGCACAGCGTGGTGTGGTTGTCGTTTTACTATTATCGGCCTCTGACGAGGTAGCTGTTGGCACCAAGCTACTAGCCACGCTCTTGCCGATATTGGGTCATTTGCTTCTGTGTTGTGCAAAACACCATCCGTACAGCCTCTTGAGAGATATTCATTCGTATACCTTTTCAATGCAACCGGCAATCTCATCCCAGATCATCGGAAGCTCGAGTCGATCATCTCGAGAGTTATATTGTAAAACTCGCCGCAAAAGTTGGGTTGAGGGATCGCTTGAGGATGGGAGCTCTGTGCTGTTGAAAATAAAATGAAGAAGAAGTGATGTAAGCAAACCTAGCTATGAGATCCTCACAACGCACGCCCTTGTTGTCCCGCTAGACAAAAGGGAAGGGACTATCTGCATGTATATTAATGGAATAACTGTCTTGGAACCACTATCTGTTGGATGCATGCGGTTCCGAGAACCGCAGCAATATATTTATATGAAAAACGAAGGCCCACTCACATCTCTCATTTGGAAATGGAGGGAATAACCGATCAGATCTCACCTAATCAACTAAAACCAGGTGGCTCGGATTATATAAATAAATTGACTCCTCCCATGTTCTTCTCGCTGAAGAAGCTGCATAGAGAAACCATGAAAGGCTACCAAGGTAAGCCCCTTGCTGTTTCAAACCCTTCCCAGAGTTCCTCCACAGCTGCAAAGATGTTCACAAATGGTACACACATGAGAATCCCAATGCTACACACCCCCTCAGCTGCTGGACCGGTTTCATCGCTTGTTGGCAAATCATCAGTGACAGCACAGACAGAACCATGCATCACTGAGGCTCCCAAGCACGCACCACGTATAAACGTCAAAAGCAGTCAATATATGAATGAAACACAAACATCTCTGAGTGGGTCTTTTTTTTTGGGGGGGGGGGGGGGTTGAAACAGCAAAGGGGTTACCTCGTGTAGATACATGCTTGGGAGTCTCAGTGGTGCATATACAGTATATTTCAGTGGAACCATGAATGGAGCTTGGTGCCGGCTCGACGCCTCTTCCCCCAGGATTATTGGGGCCTGGTCCGTTGTCCTCCCCCTCTTCCCCTCTACCACATCCCAGCACGTTTCAGGCATTGACCACCACGGCGCTGATGTGACATACTGAAGCTCCAGATCACCGGAGTGAACATCTGTAGCAGTTTGGCACTGTGAAACCATCCATTGGTTCACATGCAGCCCTCTGCGACGTACGCCGACCCAGCGTACAGATCCAGCCTATCGGATCTGTGCCACTGGCATGGTGGGCAAGTCCATCTGCCCATAGCGGTGTGGGACACAGTACTCACTGATATTGCTGAACCATCGGCGCAAAGCTCACAACAATTCAGCGTTTAACCATGCATGGTTAGGCCAACTCAGGTCAGGAGTCTGAGGTTACCCACAGAATACCCTTTGTCGACCCCAACAGACTCCCCTGAGAGGGCCATGCTAGGCACAGTGTGTCACAAGTACCGTGGAGAAATTCTGAGGGAGTGGAGTAGGATCCATGTCAACAGGGCACCCCTTCTGGGACGCAGCAGTAGTTCCGTGCGCCCCATCGGAGGAACCCGTACCCAGCTCTACCTTCTGGAAATTTGGTGTACCATCAAAATAAACAAATGATTGCCACAAGATATAGTTTGGGAAATTATGACAACATTAATCTTCGTGTGATTGTTATCACGAAATCACCACCTGCTTGTGTTCATTTGAGCAAACAGGTGGAAGTCGCATTTATATTAATTTGGTTAATCGAGTGAGTTCGGGATAACCACCCACTGACGGGACTTCGACGGGTCGTACATTATCGAGGCATTACATTGTGAAGATGTCGTTAAGAAGACCTGATTGATTGTTTCTCGTGTGTGGAAAATTGCACTTCGTCATCATGGATGACCTGAACTCAACCAAAGATCAAGTTCACATGACTTTTCATTTGTGGAGTGATGGTTTTCATGAACAAAGGCCACTTTGAATACAATCTTCTTTCACCAAAAAAGGATCTCCTTGTTGACCCTGGGGACAGTTAGGACACCATCTGCAAATGACGCAGAGCCCCAGGAAGAAGCCACTCCATTTTAGGCCATTTCTCCCGCTCCTTTGGCCTATCGCCTCTGCCTCACACCTTTCATTTCTTCATTCTGTGGAGTCAAATGCCCTCAAAATAATTTGAATTTCCAAAAATGAAGCTTTATTTCTTGGCCTGTTGCTCCTGCATCACAGATACGTCGGTGGTGTCTCTGTCTTCTCCCACCTCCTTTGTGGTTTTGCACCCTCTTCCCTTTCTGCGCTCTCTCTCCCCTCACTCCCTCCACAGGTTTCTCTCGGGTGAATACATTCTGTGAGGAACCCTCTCCTTGTTAAACTCCCAAAATTCAAGCTTTCTTCCTCTCTTCTTCTCTCTTCCTTCTTCTTCTTTTTTTTTTTTCCAAACCTGTGGAACCAACTTTTTCAGCCAGTCGATCCCATTCTTCAAGACAGCTGTTCACCACCACAGGTCATCCCCCGTCCATACCCATAATTCTTTGTACCCTAATTAACCCTTCCCAAGCCCACCCCTTCCTTTCCAGGTTATTTTTGTTTCATTTCTGTTTGTTTGTTTCATTTCTGTTTAATTCCTGCTTTTCTCTTCCTCTTTTTGCTGTTTGATTTTTGTACCCAGATTGTTCACACCCTGTATTCTCCTCCCCACCCTCTGCTCTCCTTCTTCCCTCACCTATTCTTGCTCTAAGTGTCTCTGTTGTGACTTTCTACCGTGCTTTTGGAGTGTTTCCTCACTTTCCACTATGCTCTCGGTATTCTATTCTGTTCTTTTGTTTTTTTTTCTTACAGGAGTGAGGTTCATGGAAGAGGAAGGTATAACTGACAGTGGGACAAACATCAATGGGAAAGAGTGAAGAGGAAAGAGGAGAGGGAGGGGGGAACGAAACATCGAAACTTGCAAGTAAAATGGTTGAGGAACCCATCAAATGGTGTTCTCACTCTTCCATGAACCTCGACTTTGTATACAATTTCATCATTCAGTTGATGATAAAATTAGTACACACCAAAAATATATGAATACAATCAGAGTACCTACCTTGCGGGTGATCTTGTTTAAAGCATGCAACACGTTCTTCTGACGCATACCTTTATTTGGGTGGTGTATAGGCAACTGACAGCTGCCTCAATCGCTCCCCAAAACATACAATATATAACCTAAAATACATGTATGAAGGAAAAACATACCTACTGCTTATAATTCAAAACACCTCACAGTACTGGAAAACGTGGGGACAGGAATACTGTGCTGTGAAGAGTGGAGACTTGTAATACCCTCTCCTACCTGGAGGCGGCGCTACATGATACACATTTACATGGAGAATTTGCATCCCCCCCTCACCTCCCCCCTCCCCCAGGCCCCAGCCCACCGGAACAGATATAGACACCCCTGTACTTTAATTTGGGTCATGCTGATCCTATGTAGCAAGTCTGGATGGAACCGGCCGAGAACTGTAGGAGTAGCGCGAGAAACAATCACTTAAACACCGATCCATGAATTATAGTGAGGATTGTGGAGAGACAAATACAACATATGAGGAACAAGAGTATTGTCTGGACAACAATGAGATTTGTATTTTAACCATCAAGGACCTAAAGAACATCATGGACCTCAAGAACATCATGGACCTAACCATCATGGACATCCACATTTTCCTTTTATGGTCATATCTTTATTTCTTACCGTTGTACCTGATTTGCACTGGAATTGTTTTTTAAATCTTGGTTGAAGGAATTATACCATCCCTGCATTGGGCACCGTACGCCCATGTTTACCTTTGCCCCCAATTACCAGTTCCTTGACCTTTTCCTCACTTCCACTTCCTTTGGTAATCCTCAGTATACGGGGTGACCGTAAACTTCTGGTGTATTCAAAACAAAATGCACTTCAATGGACGGACAATGGCAAACATTACGTAATCTACTGAATTAGTTGCTCGGTGTTCAAAGATGAGCGGATAACCTTGTGTGCACCACCATCGCCTCACATGGATTGATTGTAACTGTGGTTACATTTTGTGGTTACATTTTGAGAGGATGTGATGAACTTGAATGTCCCTGGTGATCAGAGTGTTTTCCTCCAGATCTTGCACACTTTGCAGCGGTTACCATGAACCTTGAGATGTGCACATCCCCAAGTTGGTAAAATGTCTCAACGGGTTATATCAGGTGAGCCAGGTAGCCAAAAACCTATCCAAAGCACTATTCTGAATAGATTCAAGACGGGGTATAAAATGGCCAGAATTTTTCTCTCTGTAGGACACGGGAGGCAGAAAAGTTCCGGTCAAACAGCCCCAGTCAGGAGTTTGATCCTGAATGAAGTTCGTCCTTCCTAAACCGCCGTTCCGGTGAAATGCCAATCGGTGTGCCACATAGTGAAGCACACATGTGCCACAAGCTGGCAGTAATCAGACGTGCTAACCACATGATATTTGGGCTACTATCATAGCTCCCCCATCCTCCCGCGCCCCATGTCGGAGCGACGAAGGGTTAACTATCGAAACACCACCTTCTCCTTGCTTCCCACGGCGGTTAACATACCTTGATGAACGTCCTGTTGATTATGTCCAGAGATTAAAAATATGTTTGTAATACATCATCTGAAAAGAGGAAAAAAAAAATCAAAATACCTTATTATGATCACATGTGCCAAGATGTTTATAAGGTTGCGGACACATGTAATTGGTCCTTCAGGCTTTAGTTTTAAATTTAAAGGGGACAAAAGTTTTCTTTTGTTATACAAGAGCACAATTAACGTTAATTATCGTATACGGCTTGAAATTGTACTGCAGGCTATTTTAAAATTTGATTCATTCATATTCAATACAAGATATAGATCAAAACCTTCCATGTCTGCAAATCAATTTAATGTGGGAAGAAAAAGCCATTTACCCAGAATGCACTTGGTTAGGAGCATTCAGGGACAGATGAAGTTTAATCGGTAGTGGCAGGATGGCCGAGAGGGATGCACACTCGTCTCCGAGCTGTCCAGCCTGGGTTCGAATCTCGTCCCAGCTATAAAGTGTCCTGATGCTTCGCAGATAGCGGGGAGGCATCAAAGTGTGCCATCCATCCTTCGGATTGACGTTAAGCCGGGTGTCCCATTTACCGGCAATGGTGGACGTCAGAGATCCCACAATGTCCTTCGCAACGAGTTGGTGAGCTCTGTTCGGCACCACAAACAAATGACAAATCCCTTCCCTGACTGCAATTGCAAACCACCCAACACAACCCATGCCAAGAAACGGTTTCAGTAGCGCCAACGATCTGTCCAAGTGTTTGGTCCGTTGAGAGAAAGAGAAGTGAATATGTGAGAAGCTCTGCTGGAGGGATGTTTCCTCCATCGGAGGAAGTTTAGGTAAGGAAACTGTAATGCAGGATGTTGTGATTGGAGGATACACATTTGTCCAAAGGATGTCTGTGATT
>NC_140971.1:97246109-97323609 GCF_056783735.1 Eptatretus burgeri
TGGCTCCACACTCCGCCGTACCATCTGTCATTCCTCAGATGGGCAAACAGCAGCTTCTTCACTCACTGCGGATCTGGATAAAATCACAAACTCGTCCAACACGTGGAACGTCTTTCAATCCTGATAAATCTCACACTCTCACTATGTATCTCCGAAAGGACCATCTGGAAACCACCTCCCCCCCATCTATTTTCTCAACAATCCTCTTGAAGAAGTCCTTTCATTCGAGCTTCTGGGTCTCACTCTCTGCCATGATCTTTCCTGGGAAAGCCACATCTCCAAGCTGGCCTCCAAAGCCAGTCGCTGACTGGGAATCCTCCGTAAGGACTTTGCACACCAGAACTTCTAACCACTTGCAAAGCTTTCATCCGCAGCCTGATGGAGTACTGCTCCCCCTCACCCCCCCCCCCCTTTGGAGTATTGCTCCTGCCTCACACCTAGCTTGGCGTCATGCTGTGGAAACCAAGGTATTTCGGATCATTGGTATGTCCCATGATGAAGCTGAGTCTTTGGGTCTTTCTCTCTCTCACTACAGGCAGGTCAGTGGTCTTTCTGTATAAAACTATCTCCTCTCTGACCTTGCCCCCCAAACCGCCCCCCCTCCCCGCTCTCTCTGTGCTCTGTCCCCCCTATATTTCCGCAGGGTGTTAAAGTTCCACCAAAAACATCCTTTTTTGTGAACCTGCCAAAATCAAGAATCACCGCTCACCTTCACTCTTTCATTCCTCTTTTTACCCACCCTTTGGAACAAACCTCCACACACTCTTCAATCCCACCCTTCCAGGTCTTCAAAACAGCTGTTCACCACCATCTCTTATCTCCCCCCATCCAAAATCTTGATCTTTTCTACCCCCGTTAATCCACCCCAAACCCACCTCCTTCAAATTCCCTGCTTTCCTTCCTGAAAGTCCCAAAGTCCCTGTAGTACCATCTTGTTTACCCCGTGTACCCCCCCCCATCCCTCTTCCTTCTACAGATCTCCCTTATTGTCTTTGTTCCCCACCATCTTGTGCTTCCCTCCCCCACCCCTCTTGTCTCTTGCCTTGTTATATGTTTCTGTGTATTAGCTCTTACACGAGCCTCGTCATGGTACACACAAAAAAGGAAGTTGATGTCATGGCGATTCTGCAAATGCCGAATCCGTGAACGTTACCGGTGGCAACTGTCACATCATTTCCTGATTCTCCTTTAAACTCAATCTTTATATGTTTTCATTCAAACAGCATCAATCCAATCACGAATGAATACAATATCATTGCATGACAGATGTAAATGGACACCATGATTTTAAAATAATTTATTTATTGAATATTTGAAGTATATTTCCATCCATCGGGACCATACTCTGTGCAGAGTGTCGGTGTTGCCGAAGCAGTCTCCTTGGCTATCAAACACAATCCTGGATGGGTCGCCACTCCAACACATAACAGGATACCAACGAGCTGGCACTCATTTCGCCGACTTCAGAAGGATGACGGGCAGAGTCAACTCCACCTGGTATTAATTCAACGGTTCAGTGGGATTTGAACGCAGGAGAACACAGGATCCTGGGATCCCAAGCCCACCATCCTAAACATTAAGCCAACACCAGGCATTAAGTATATTTGATCCATTTTAATAGATACACTAGTCTTTTGTAGACTTGCCATTTGCAGATTTCAATGCTTTTACTCTTTCAGACAGAGAACTAACGAGTTCTGAAACTTTCTCGAGTGGGATTTCTGCCCAGGCTTCACACGAAAGGTTTAGCAATCTTGCCCGTGATGTTGGTTTCCTGGAATTTTTCCGCACATCTCGATCCGACATGGCCCAGAGTTGTTCAATGGGATTTATGTCAGGAGACTGACATGGCCATGGAAGTCGTTTGATCCCATTTCTGTCCTGCCATTCTTTGGTCTTTTTTGCAGTGTTTCATGGACCTCCATCTTCCATGAACCGAGTGTTGTTTTTGACCATCTGACCAGTGGAGAAGACTGTGAGACGTCCATCCTCAAGGATAGAAATGTGTATCATGGAGTTGATGTTGACAACACGCTCCACAAGCTGTGACTGACCAGCGCTCCAGATTGCTCCCCACACCATCACTGAAAACCCACCGTGTTTGACAGTTTGCTGTAATCGGTTCAAAGAGAACTCTTGACTGGGAAGTCTCCAGACCCATATGCATCCACTGTCAGAAAATTGAGTAAATTGGGACTCATCTGAAAAAAAATGACAGTTTGCCAAAACTCCAAGGGTCTGTTGGCCATCTCGTCAGCCCACTTCTTTCTCTTTGAATGTTGGTTGGTCTCAGAAGAGGTTTTCTCCAAGCTGCTCTCCCATAGTAGCCCAGTTGATGAAGGAACCGCATGGCATTCTAACCCCAACCCAACAGCTAACTTGGAACTCCTCTGCAACATCTGGTGCCTTGCAATGGGGAGTTTTCTCAACGGACCGCTTGATAGCTCGAATACATCTTTCTGAGGGCCCAGATCGAGCAGAACGGGAAGCTGTGGATTCCTTGCCTTCGCCGGTGAATTGCACAATCACCCGATTGAACGTAGAAAGCGGAATGCCAAGGTTCTGAACTATCTGACACTTGCTGACTCCACCTTCTGATTGGCCAACAATTCGTCCTCTTTGAAAATCGGAAAGTCTGTGTGCTCCCTGGGGTCGAGGCATAGTTAATTGTCATACAAGACCCAGGAAGTAGTTAATGCAAAGAAATAGTCAAATACTAGTAAAATCACTGAGTAAAACTGCGTTATACAGATGAAATGAATAAATTTAATGTGTCCAGTGTCGTCTCTGTACAATATGACAAACACTTGTTCGAGGTAAACGAAGAGAAACACCATTTTGACCTTACATTCAGATTGGGAGTAGCTTCAATTGTATTGAGGTATTTATCAAACGTTCCACCCACCTTAGATCATCCACTGGGACCCTAAAACATTCCACAGAAGGTTTGGCGGGGCTATCCTCAAAGCTGAGGGAGTAGTTCGGGGACGAACGGACAGATACTCCTACTTTATAATGGAGATATATGTCTATATACCATATATACACTTACATTGTTGTAAGCTAGATTGTTGTAAGAATAGTATGGTGTGTGTGTGTGTTTTAAGTAAGTTAGATTATCATGTATCAGGGACCTGTCAGAGTATGTCGTATGTTACATGTGATGCTGAGGAAGTAGCATATGGAAATAATAGACAGTATAGCGAGAACTTTGTATGCGTAAAAAAACCTCTTGTTAGTGGGCAGGGCCAGGTGAGGACCTGCAGCTACAAAAAGACACCAGGAAAGCACTACATGCTTTAAAAGGCCATTAAACAAATTGTTCGGCTGGCGTACCACAAGCCATGGTGGTGAGATGCGCTGTCGGAAGATGGGATAAGTACTTTATTTTTATTGGGGCTCAGCCTGGAGGATGGCACCTCCCACAAGTAGTAGACAGCCAATCGTGGGATCCACCACAGGTGAAGGCGGTCCCAGGTCCATGATGGCTGGGTCTGCGCATACGCATGTAACAAAGTTGCAGTTGGTGTGGGATCCTTTGGGAGAAAAGGGTCATTCTCTGCCTCTGGCTCTTGGTCTATCTCGCTCTTCATCTCCGGCTCTGCTTCGTCGTCAGAACAGGGAGGACTTCTCTCTCTTGAAACGTAGATGCCACCTCATAATCCCTCACCTCCAATGCATCACTCCTGCACCTTTCATGTTCCTGAGCTGCAACATCACTCAGCACACCACTCAGCATCATGCCATTGGGAGGTTCTCACCTGCTTTCCCCATTGTTTAGTAATAGGATGGTCTGTGGTGCCTGGAGGAGTTTTGTTTACTTATTTAATCTCTGTACATAAGTTTGTGTGTTCCTACTTCCATATTTGTGTCTATTGACTTGCTTGGTTTGTTCCGTTCTCCATGTCCCGTCCACCTCTTATCCCTGTATCTATTTCTTCGATTATAAATAAGCCCTAATAAAGGTAAGAAACATTTTCCATCCTTCTGCCTCCCATGTGTGCCGCTGTAAAATTTGGTTCCTTTGGTTGACCTTGGGGAACCGTAAAATTGTAAATTAATTTAACTGAATGCAGTTTAGTTTAAACCCTTTCGGTCGTTCGTGAGATTTTGATCCCGACGCAGATGGTCCATGTTTGTTATTGGCGATTGTCTGGCATGAATATATATATATATATATATATATATATATATATATATATATATATATATATATATTGTTATGGAAATGGCCCTTATTAGGCTGCTAAATATAGGATTAGCTCAGATCCCCCATTAAATGCATGTTTAGCTAGGTTGTTTGGTAAAATGGACGTTACATGTGTGTCGGGAGGTGTAAGAGGCTGTTTATTGTTTATGCAGTGGTGGTGGATTGAGAGCTCGCTCTTCTTCCTTTTCCCATCCCGGACGAGGCCCCGCCCAGTCGGCTGAGAGGGTGTGGCCAAAACGAGGAAGTGAAACAGAGGGGAGGAGTTTGTCGGCTTCGAAAAGGGGGAGAAGCCAGTGTTTCAAAGCGAGCGAACGAAGGAGGTACAGTGTTGAATCTGCCGGGAGAGACGCTGAACCTGAGCGTGCCGAGTCTGCTTTTTTGGCAGTAAGAGAAGCTGCCTGCATGTCGAGTCTGCCTTTTTGAGCAGTGGGAGAGGCGGCCTGCACGTCGAGTCTGCATTTTTGGGTAGTGGGAGAGGCGGCCTGCACATCGAGTTTGCCTTTTTGGGCAGTGGGAGAGGCGGCCTGCACATCGAGTTTGCCTTTTTGGGCAGTGGGAGAGGTGGCCTGCACGTCGAGCCGGGATTCGACCCTTATGAGGAGGTGATTCTGCCGTGAGAGAAACGGCAGTCAGCTTTGAGAGGCGAGCATAGAAAAGGAAAGAAAAGGTGATTCTGCAGAGAAAGAAACTGAGAGGACGGAGTTGAGAAGTCGGGATTCGAGGCAGGAAGGCAAGAGAGGAAACGACGGAGCCTCTGACAGTCCTTACTCACCTCACGGCTCGATACGTTTGCTGATCCGCTTGCCGGAGCCCGGCACCTCGATTTTGACCTTGTCTTGTGCACAGGCCAGGCCTGGATTTGTATGCTGGACCTTGAGAGAAATCAGCTGAGGCCCATCGTCGATCTGACGGTCTTGTGCCGTCGACCTTACGCGGGGTCAGAGTGTGCGGAGACCGTGTGTGGTGCGGAAAAGGAAGGTGAGCGCAGTCTGGCCACGCGGCGTGTTCGAGTTCGAGCTGGGGGCTCGAATCCGTGGACATCCGCTTGTTACGAGCGACATTCGTGCTTTTGACACTTTCCTCTCGTCCATGAAAGCTCACCAAGTACTCTGTCTTGTCTGCATGCATGCTGTCTGTCTGTCTTGTCTGCATGCATGCTGTCTGTCTGTCTTGTCTGCATGTTGTATAAGGCATATCTCGGTAGCGACCCCCTCGAAACCTGTAATCCGTAGTTCCTTAGTTAAGAACGGGTTAAAGATTGTTCATAAAAACATTGTCGTGAATGTTTTGCTTGTGTCGTGTTCCCTGATGTTCCCCAATAAATCTGGTTGGTTCGTATGATGTTGTCGCTATGGATTAATTTGTGTCGCGTCGAGGAACGATCCGTTTGATTGGCCTGTAAAACCAAAGTGGTTATAGACTGTCAGAAAACGCTCGGCATCTAACAAAACCAGTCTGTAACCGGGGTTCTATTTCCCCAACTGGTAAGGTTCAGGATTACGTTGGTATCGCGATTGAAGACGCGTGACCCGAGGCCTGTGTTGAGCCAGCCAGCATTATAAACCCCGGAGACGGCGGTGGTGAGGGTGGCGCCAAGAGTCGGGCGAGAATCCCGCCACCCCGGACCTGCAACAGTTTGGTGTCGGGAGTGGGATATTTGGACCAGTGGTGCATTTCGCACCCTGAACATTGGTTACGATAAGCGAGGGGGGGGGTGGAGAAAAAAACGGTCCAAATTTGATTTGATTTTATGTTTGAGCGGATCGGGTGAGGAACTTGGAAATTGTAAAGAAAATGGAGTCGCAAAATGGCGGCGCGGCTCCACCTTGGTGCGACACGAAGCGGGAGTGGGCTATTCATAGCGAAATGAACGGCACAACACGAGGCGGAGGCTCGCAGCCACCGGTTCAAACCACGTGGTCACGGCATGCACCATGGCAGGCGTGGCAGGACGACTACGTGAACATTGGCAAGCTTCAGACACAATTGGGGGATGTCTTGGAAGAGAGGAGGACTTATGAAAATTATATAAAGGAGGTACAAATTGAAGTGGACGAGGCACAACGGCACGCAGATGAGATTCAGAAAAAGGATGTGTACGGTGGGTCACAACAAGTGGCCGATGTACGAGAACAAATTCGGTGGCTGAGAGAGGACTTGGCCAACAGAGTCGACAAACTATGTGGAGAAAAGAATAAAGTAGTGTTGTTTACCCGACAGTTGGAATATGAGAAGAGCGAACTGAACAAAAGAATAGAGGAGGAGCAAATTAGTAATTCTCAGGATAGGAATAACTTGGAGGAAGAATTGAAAAAAAAGCTAGAAAAGGAAAAATGTGAACACTATTTGGAATTGAAACAACTGAAGAAAGAGGTAAGATCAGGCAATCAGATAAGAGAAAGCCTAGAACAGAAGATAAAAAGAGGAGAGAAATATCTGGAGCAAAGGAAGAAAGAATTGTTGGAAAAGTCAAGACAGTTCGAAGAACTACAGGAAGAAATGCAGGAAGTAGAGTGGAGTACCCATGAATTGAAACAAGAGAAGAGCGAACTGAATGAAAGAATAAAGGAAGAGCAAATTCGTAATTCTCGGGATAGGAAGAACTTTGAAGAAGAATGGAAAACAAAGCTGGAAAGGGGAAATCGGGGAAAAAAACAAAGCTGGAAGAGGAAGAATGTAAACACGATTTGGAATTGAAACATCTGAAGAGAGAGGTAAGAGCAGGCAATCGGAGAAGAGAAAGCCTCAAAGGGGAGATAAAAAGAGGAGAGAAATATCTGGAACAACCAAAGGAATACGGTGAGAAAATGGACGAAATGAGGAGGGAAGAATGCAAAAGAGGTGAGGAGGCGAGAGAGAAATTAGGGGGAAAAGCTTCTGAGTTACAGAAACACCAAAGCAAAGAGATGGAATTACAAAGCGAACTGAGGGTGTTAAGGGAGGAAAGAAAGAGAACGGAGAATGAAACGTTAAGGAACCACACTGGGCAGATCAAACAGTTAAAGGAGAAAGCAAAGTTGGAGTACGAGGAGATGGTGAAAGAACAACGAATGAAACAGGAAAAGGAAACCAGCCAATTGAAAGAAACGATGAGATTGGAGAATGAAGAACATGGGAGACGGTGGGATAGAAAACAAAAAGAAAATGAATTTGAAATTAACCAACTAAAGGAGAGAGCAAAGTTGGAGTCCACGGAGATGGAAAAGCTCCGGAAAGATAACGAACAACTAAAAAGGCTCAGAGAGGAAGAACGACTCGAATGGAAAAGAAAATGGAGCCTGGAAGTAGAACAGCACAATAATGTGGGATGTGTGACATCACTACAGGGAGTAATGTTAGTGGTGCGGGACTCGATTGACATCACTCGTCGGATGACACCACACTTAGAGCAAACCCTGGTGAAGGAGACGTTGAGGGAGCATGCGGGGTTGTTGACGAATGAAACACATTTTGAGCAGGTCCAGCATGTGGAGCTGACAGCTCCAGAGGAGTGTGGCGAACCGATGATGAGCAAGCTGCTGGAGAGAAGAGACCGGACAGAGGTGACTCTGGAACGAAGCAGGTACGTGGGTACATGCATACATGGTGCGGACGATGAGCTTAAGGTAGAAATTGAATTTTACATTAATGAGGAGACTCTGTCCGATGGGGTGCACGTATGCGTGACCCCTGAAGGTGTGTGTGGAGTGCCTGTGAACGAATGCTGTGAGCCCACAGTCCAGACTACAGCACCGGTGTGTGCTGCCGAGGCCGAAGTGTGTGTGGGTACTCACCTGGCGGTCGAGAATGTAGCCCTGGAGTGCGAGGCAGTTGGTCAGTACGCAGGCAAGGTTGAACGTGTGGAATGTCAACACATAACCTTGGAATGTGTGCAGCCTGCTGTGTGTGGGAGTCCTGAGCGTGGAATGAGTGGTGACATAGGAAATAGGTTTGAGATGCAAGGGGAAATAGAGATGCCACCAGGACAGAACTTGAGCCCGGGGACGGAAACCATAATGGATAGCTCCGCATGGGTTCTTACAGAGTTGGAGGTGCTGCATCCAGGAGCAGTTTTAGATTGGATTTTAGAAATCCAATTTAGAAATTGGATTTTAATTTCTCTATCAGCCTCACAGGAACTTTGGGGTAGAGCGCAGATGAGTGGCAGGCGGCATTGGCGTGTGTCACTTGGTCTTCATACCTTTCTGAGTACATGAGTGGTTTGGCTAGCTGAGTGGGGTTTATCTGTCTTCAGGGAGTAATGGAGAAGAGGGGGAGGCCGCCTCCCTGATTGGGGTTTACCTGATTTCCGTGAACCCTGGAGAAGAGGGGGATGCCGTTTCACCGATTGGGGTTTTTTTGTATACCTTGTTGAGGCTCGTATGAGAGCTAACACACAACGCACATCAAGGGGGGCTTGAGACAAGAGGGGCGGGAGTGGGAGGGACAAAACAGTGGGGGACAGACACATTAGGAGATCTGTGGAAGGGAGAGGGATGGGACGGGGAACATGGGGAGTAGAAGATGGACATTACAGGGACTTTCAGGAAGGAAAGCAGGGAATTTGATGGAAGTGGGCTTGGGTGGATTATCGGGGGTAGAAAAGATCGAGGATTTGGATGGGGGATGATAAGAGGTGGTGGTGAACAGCTGTTTTGAAAGCCTGGAGGGAAGAATGGGAAAGAATAGAGTGAGGGAGTTTATTCCAAAGGTGGGAAAAAAAGGAATGAAAGTGAAGGTGAGCAGTGATTCGTGATTTTGGTAGTTTTACCAGAAGGGGGTTGTTGGCTGACCTTGAGCACCCTGAGGAAATGTGGTGGGGACAAATCGCAGAGAGAGCAGGGGGGGGGCAAGGCTGGAGAGGAGACTGTAGAGGACAGAAAGACCACCGACCAACCTGCGGTGATTGAGTGAGAGGCCCAAAGACTCAGCCTCATTGCGGGAGATGCCGATGATCCGAAATGCCCTGGTTTCTACAGTGTGAATCCAAGAAAGGTGGGAGGCAGGAGCACCATCCCAGAGGGAAGAGCAGTACTCCATCAGGCTACAGACAAAAGCTTTGTAAGTGGTAAAAGCTTTGCCTGATTTCCGTGAACCCTGGAGAAGAGGGGGAGGCCATTCCACCGATTGGGGTTTACCTGACTTCCACGAACCCTGGAGAAAAGGAGGGGGTGGACCACAACCCCAATTGAGACGTGACCCCTTTGAGCCGTGGCGGAAAGGCGGCGGGGTCATGTAATGGGAAATGAGGGATTCGTTCCCTCACTCCCCTTCCAATGAGCCAAAGAAGCAGGCCATATGGGGATGTGAAAATCTTGATTGAGAGTTGTACCGAAAGTGATTGCAAATTGAGAGATGACAGAAGGCATAAGAGTGGCACGAGTGGATTTGGGTGATTATTGAAAAAAAAAGTGGTGGAGACTTTACAGGCAGAGCGTTAAACGCACCTGAAACAAGTGGATGACAAAGAGTGGCTTGTTTGAGGAAAGACTGAAATGCTTGGTTAGAACCATGCAGAGGTTCCATGGGGCTGGTGAAGAGATTTTGATGTTTCGTTTAAATTGTTGGAAATAAACGATTAAGGCAATATGGAGGAGGCCAGCGGACGACGGACGTCGTGACAAATTTATTGGGGTTTGTTGAAAAAGTGTACCAGTTAAATTTGATGACCAAGTGGGATCCGAGGGACTCGTGTGTTGTTGTTTTCACATAAACGTGAAAGGTGTTGGATGGTGTTGTGGACTGGGTGTGTGGCACTGTGGAATGAATGACTAAAGAGTTTGGCTGAATGGCGTGGTGGTGCGAATGAGGAGAGTGAGTGCGAACAACGTACCCTGTCGGTAGGAGTCTCTAAACCAAGTTTTTATTTTTATTTTTATTTTTATTTTTATTTTTGTATACCTTGGTCGAGGCTCGTATGAGAGCAAACACACAACTCACAGCAAGGAGGCATGAGACAAGAGGGGCGGGAGTGGAAGGGACAAAACAGTGGGGAACAGACACATTAGGTGAACTGTGGAAGGGAGAGGGATGGGGATGGGACGGGGAACATGGCGAAGAGAAGATGGGCATTACAGGGACTTTCAGGAAGGAAAGCATGGGAATTGAAGGAAGTGGGCTTGGGTGGATTATCGGGGGTAGAAAAGATCTTGGATTTGGATGGGGGAAGATAAGAGGTGGTGGTGAACAGCTGTTTTGAAAGCCTGGAGGGAAGAATGGGAAAGAATAGAGTGAGGAAGTTTATTCCAAAGGCGGGAAAAAAGAGGAATGAAAGAGTGAAGATGAGCAGTGATTCGTGATTTTGGTAGTTTTACCAGAAGGGGGTTGTTGGCGGACCTTGAGCGCCCTGTGGAAATGTGGTGGGGACAAATCGCAGAGAGAGCAGGGGAGCAAGGCTGGAGAGGAGTCGGTAGAAGACAGAAAGACCACCGACCAACCTGCAGTGATTGAGTGAGAGGCCCAAAGACTCAGCTTCATTGCGGGAGATGCCGATGATCTTAAAAGCCCTGGTTTTGACAGCGTGAAGCCGAGAAAGGTGGGAGGCAGGAGCACCAGCCCAGAGGGGAGAGCAGTACTCCATCAGGCTACGGACAAAAGCTTTGTAAGTGGTCAGGAGCTCAAGAAGGCCGAGGAAGGACTTTGCACGACGGAGGATTCCCAGTCGGCGACTGGCTTTTGAGGCAAGGTTGGAAATGTGACTTTCCCAGGAAAGGTCATGGCAGATAGTGAGACCTAGAAGCTTGAAAGAAAAGACTTCTTCCAGAGAATTGTTGAGAAAGTGGATGTGGGGGTTTTCTAAAGGGTCCTTTCGAAGAGACATAGTGAGAGTGTGAGATTTGTCTGGATTGAAAGACATGTTCCACGTGTTGGACCAGTTTGTGATTTTATCCAGATCTGCAGTGAGCGAAGAAGCTGCTGCTTGCCGGTCTGAGGGATGACAGACTGTACGGCAGAGGGTGGAGTCGTCGGCAAAGAGAAATAGAGGATTTTCCAGAGAGTCCGAGAGATCATTGATGAAAACCAGATAAAGAACAGGGCCCAGAACGCTACCTTGAGGAACTCCAGCCTGCACAGGAAGAGGGGATGAAAGAACTCCATTTAGGGCCACACGTTGACTGCGACAGGAGAGGAAGTCTGCGAGCCATGAGTGGAGATGGCCTTGAATACCATGGGAAGAGAGTTTGGTGAGTAGGGCAGGGTGCCAGACTGTGTCAAAAGCACGTGATATGTCCAGGGATACGGCTCGGATTTCCTGTCTGGCATTGAGGACCTCCATCCATTGATGGGAGAGCAGAAGCAGCATATCCAGGGTAGAGTGACCTTGTCTGAAACCAAATTGATGATTGGAAATCAAGCCATTGGAGAAGAGGAAGGATTTCATGTCTGAAGCGATGATGGATTCCATCACCTTCCTGATGATTGGGAGAAGGCTGATTGGTCTGTAGTTACAGGGATCTGTTTTTGCACCTTTTTATGCAGGGCAGTGATGTTAGCAGATTTCCAAGCAGATGGCAGATGACCTTGGGCAAATGAGAGGGTGAATAGAACAGAGAGAGGGTGAGCAAGAGCAGAAGAGCAGGCTTTGAGGACACGTGGGCTGATGCCGTCTGGACCGGTTGCAGAATCTGACTCGAGGTTTGAAAGCAAGCTCTCTACCTTGTCAGGAGAAAAGGATACAGAGTCCAGGGACAGTTGGGTGCGACTGGGTAAAGTGGGTAGAGATAGTGATGGGTTTAGGACACAAGATTTAGCTGCAAACACTGAGTTTAGACATTCAGCTTTATCACGTGTGGTATCAGCAGTGCGGCCATTTGAGGTAAGGGAGGGGATGGAGGGGGAATATACACCAGAAACAGATTTGATTAAACGCCACCAGGATTTTGAGGAGGGAGAGAGGTTTGAGAGTTCAGACTTGAGATGAGAAAGATGTTGTTTTCTGGCTCTCCTGAGGGTAGATACACACTTGTTCCAAGCTTTGTGGAAAGAACTGAGATTGCCCTCAGTTGGGTTTGCTTTCCATGAGGCAAAGGCAAGTTGTTTCAGGACAACTGCCTCGCCACAAGCTTCAGTGAACCAAGGGCGGGAGGAAGGGTAGGACAACTGAACACGAGAGGGGATAAATCTGTGCATGAGGGAGAGCAAGTTTCTTTGAAAGAATTCCTAGGATGAGTTGATGTTTGAGAAAGTAGTGATAGGAGACCAGTCTGTAAGTTTGATGGCTGCTCGGAGACCCTGCCAGTCGGCTTGAGTGAAATGCCAGACTCGACGGCGGTGAGGTGGTTCTCTGATAACAGCCAGAGAGATGTCCACTTTGACAAGGACGTGGTCAGAAGAACCGATTGGAGCGAAGGAAGAGCAGCAGATATTGTCAGGGAAATTTGTCAAAATCAGATCCAGAATAGATGGAGTATCATTGGTTGAGATCCGGGTCGGGAAGTTGACCGATTGAGTCAGTCCCAATGAGTTACAGAAAGCTTTGGCAGAGGTGCCATGGCAGGTGAGAGAGGTACCCACACCTAGCCAACTGGCGTGATGACAATTGAAGTCACCACATAAGAGGAAGAGAGAGTTTGGATGAGAAGATAGAAGATGGTCCATGTTTTCAGATAGTGAGGTGTAGATGGTGTAGGTTAGGGGGACTTGGAGGATTTGACATGGATTCTGGACACTGTTCCATTGTGGAGGTGGACTGCGAGGGGTAGGTGCAGGCCAAGGTATGGGGATACTAGCTGGTAGTGTGACATGGTATTGGAAGATGGTGAGTCAGGAAATAGGGCACCAGGGCTTTGGGGGTTCCTGGCAGGTGAAGGCTGTCAGAGGTGCCAGGAGAGCATGCTAGGTTCAGTGCTATGCGAGCACAGTATGGGGGCTAGAGAGAGCCACCCCTTAGTTAGGAGCGCCAGAAGCACACACAGGTGAACCCCGAGGTCGCTGGGTGTCCTCTACCCCTGATTGGAAGCAGGCAAAGAGGCCTAGTAGTAGTCACACTCCCCAGCCAGCGAGTTATGCCTGGTACCACCAAATGAAAAAGAAAATAAGGGCCTTGCCCAGGTTTAATAGAATGGAACAGTGTGCCAGGTCTGGAAAAATGGGTCATTAGGATCATTCTGGCCATAGCAGGGTTTATTGCATTGTCTAGAGCTAAAAGTAAATGGTTAGGTTCGATGAACTCTCCTCTGCACCATTCATGCATGACACCTGGTACGAGTAGTGTTGATGGGAGAATTTGTTAACAAGGGCCAGGCTAGGTCACCCTCTCCAAGTGCCAGAGAGGCCACCAGTATGTCATGAACACACATCCACGAAGATAACAGTTGCGTAAGAAACACACCATCCTGTCTGTAAAAGAAAAAACAAAGAGGAAGGAAGCAAAAAAAAAAAAGAGAGAACTTAACCAAAACAAGTCAGGCAAGGATGGTTAAGGGTACACTCCATCTCACCTGGTCTGAGGTCATCACACCCATTTACATCCTCAAGAACACCTCCAAACTGCATTTGCTTACGATCAATATCACCGTGCCACCATTGCTGTGTCGCCTGCTGTCCAATGCAGGGCTTGTTGCCTGTCGCTACTTGTGAGTTGGCCATATGGGCCGAAGCATTTTTGTGGGCCATTGAGGCCAAAGTGCTTTTGTGGGCCGTTGTCTCATGCCATTTTGTGGGCTCAGTGGGCCGAAGAACTCTTTGTGAGATTAGGCCACTGGGCCGACTGAACTCACCTAGTGAGAGGCCAATAAGGCCACGAAGTGAGGAAACCCTCAGGGGTGAATGGACAATAGTGCTGGGAGGGGGCATGAAGGAACGAACACGTGAAAGAACTTTGAACCTTTGAATGTTCTGCTCCTATGCCAATATTGGTGTTAAAAGTAAAATTGAATGCCCTCCCATTCAAATCCATAATTGGAATGTTAAGTAGTGTGCATAAAGTGGGAATTTGTTTTAGATTGGTGACCTGATACACTAGGATAGGGACATGCCAATCTTACTGTGACACTTTGGTTTTTGGAGTTAAGTGCTTCCCGTGTTGTGGGTTAGAGTCAATGGGAGATCTGTGCTGTATGTTAGACAGGGCCATTGCCGTGGGCTGCCCCAGATGCAGGCTCGGGAGAGCCTCGGGAGAAAGGTGGGGGGTAGTGTTACGGAAATGGCCCTTATTAGGCTACTAAATATAGGATTAGCTCAGATCCCCCATTAAATGCATGTTTAGCTTGGTTGTTTGGTAAAATGGATGTTACATGTGTGTCGGGAGGTGTAAGAGGCTGTTTATTGTTTGTGCGGTGGTGGTGGATCGGGAGCTCCCTCTTCTTCCTTCCCCATCCCAGACGAGGCCCCGCCCAGTCGGCTGAGAGGGTGTGGCCAAAAAGATGAAGTGAAACTGAGGGGAAGAGTTTGTCAGCTTCATAAAGGGGGAGGAGCCAGTGTTTCGAAGCGAGCAAACAAAGGAGGTACAGTGTGGAATCTGCCGGGAGAGACGCTGAACCTGAGCGCGCCGAGTCTGCATTTTTGACAGTAAGAGAGGCTGCCTGCACGTCGAGTCTGCCTTTTTGGGCAGTGGGAGAGGCGGCCTGCACGTCGAATCGTCGATCGACTCTTATGAGGAGGTGATTCTGCCGTGAGAGAAACAGCAGTTGGCTTTGAGAGGCGAGCGTAGAAAAGGAAAGAAAAGGTGATTCTGCAGAGAAAGAAACTGAGAGGATGGAGTTGAGAAGTCGGGCTTCGAGGCGGGAAGGCAAGAGAGGAAACGACGGATCCTCCGACGGTCCTTACTCACCTCACTGCTCGACACGTTTGCCTATCCGCTTGCCGGAGCCCGGCACCTCGATTTGTGTCTTGTCTGGTGCACAGGCCAGGCCTGGATTTGTATGCTGGACCTTGAGAGAAATCAGCTGAGGCCCATTGTCGACCTGACGGTCTTGTGCCGTCGACCTTACGCGGGGTCAGAGCGCGCGGAGACGGCGTGCGGTGCGGAAAAGGAAGGTGAGCGCCGTCTCGCCACGCGGCGTGTTCGAGTTCGAGCTGGGGGCTCGAATCCGTGGACGTCCGCTTGTTACGAGTGACATTTGTGCTTTTGACACTTTCCTCTCGTCCATGAAACCTCACCAAGTACTCTGTCTTGTCTGCATGCATGCTGTTTGTCTGTCTTGTCTGCACGTTGTACAAGGCATATCTCGGTAGCCACCCCCTAGAAACCTGTAATCCGTAGTTCCCTCGTTAAGAATGGGTTAAAGATTGTTCATAAAAACATTGTCGTGAATCGTTTGCTTGTGTCGTATTCCCCGATGTTCCCCAATAAATCTGGTTGGTTCGTATGAAGTTGCCGCTATGGATTAGTTCGTGTCGCGTCGAGGAACGATCCGTTCGATCAGCATATATAACCAAAATGGTTACAGACTGGCAGAAAACGCTCGGCATCTGACAAAACCAGTCTGTAACCGGGGTTCTATTTCCCCAACTGGTAAGGTTCAGGATTACATTGGTACCGCGATTGAAGATGCGTGACATGAGGCCTGTGCTGAGCCAGCCGGCATTATAAACCCCAGAGACGGCGGTGGTGAGGGTGGTGCCAAGATTCGGGCGAGAATCCCGCCACCCCGGATCCGCAACAGTGTGTGTGTGTGTGTGTGTGTGTGTGTGTGTGTGTGTGTGTGTGTGTGTGTGTGTGTGTGTGTGTGTGTGTGTGTGTGTTATGTAAGTTATAAAAGAGTTGTGGATGTTAGATTAACTTAATGGTAAGAATTCAGTTAGTGTGGATATCAAAGATGAGTTCATTAATTGGTTAAGTTGATTTATCTGACTATGCACAGGTGTAATAAGTCAAATGGTCTCCTCCTGTGTCTGCTTGCTTGTATGAAATTGCTTTTAGAATTAATTACTGTCAATTACATAAGTAAAGCTAGATTGAATTATTAAAATATTTGACCTCAAAACAAAATATTTGACCTGACCTCAATCAAACATTGAGCTTGAGGTTCGAGACCTCAAACATACTATCGACTATCGACACAAACACGCTATACTCCTCAACCACCTACACATCTTCTTTACCTTCCTCAAAATAAAACAAAAATAACTAGAATGGCACTTCAACAGTGCATAGTCTCGCCTCGTGGGTTCATGCTGAACAAAAACGCCATCGTTAACTGCTATTACGGCCCATATACCTATATCATCCATGTACCTGATTATGTCACATAGTTTATTGGCATGTTATGAACGTCACAAATTTAATTCTTCAATCACATCCGGTCATAGATCAGATATATGAAGTTTCAGAATTTTTGGGATAAAAATTCCAATTCAACTGATTATGGCTGGAGTTTCACTTCACCGATGATGTCATCATTATCACCCTATATACCCCATTGGGGGTTGATGACATATGCCAAGTTTCAATCTTTTTTTTTTTTCCTTTAACCCAATATGGCTGCCATTCCATGTGACCTATGAACGTCATAAATTAAATTTCTCACGCACATCAGGTCGTAGATTGGATATATGAAGTTTCAGATTTTTGGATTTTTGGATGACATCATTATTATTACCCCATATATCCCATGGGGAGTTAATGTATGCCAAGTTTAAATTTTTTTCGTTTAGCGGTTTCAGAGAAAATTATGTCCAATTTTTTCCTTTAATCCAATATGGCTGCCATACCATGTGATGTATGACAAAGTTAACAACGAGAAAGGCACTCGGTAGAGCACATAGCTCCGCCACGTCATGCCTGATCCACGAGAACATATCGGGCCCAATACATTTTTGAGATATCATGCTATACAGTACTACATCGTTTTTGACCCTATCTCTCAATGGTGAAGAATCACTAAAAAAATTTAATAATTCTCGTATCCAGATCCGTCCACAACTTTTTGAGATATCGTGCACACAAACAAACAGACAAATAGACAGCGGTGAAAACAAAACCCCCTTCACCTTCAGTAGTGGAGATAATAAAATATTCTCCTTATGGAGTCGGACGAGACGAACGAGAACGGCACTCGGTAAAGCACACACCTCCGCCAGGCTGAACAGTTTACGTTTTGTATCCCACTGATAGGCCGGATCTGCATCCAGACGGACCTGAACGAAAATCTAATCGGCTTGTTTTTGTCGCGTCACCAACTCATCCACCTAGTTTTGTTATAACTTGTCCACACATTAAAAAAAATATCATGATGTAGTTTTTGGCCCCATCTCTCAATGGTGAAGAATCACTTAAAAAAAAAAAAAAACTTGGATCCGGATTCAGATTCGGATCTTGGCCAAAACCTAACGAATTCATTCTTGTCATACAACCAACCACCTATCCACTAAGTTATTCTTTTTTTTTCCGAATCCGTTCATAACTTTTTGAGACATCCTGCTCACAGACAAACAGACACGGGTGAAAACATAACCTCCGTCCACGTTTTTTAATTTTTTTTTCGGTGGAGGTAATAACAAAACAAAACCCACACCATGCTACCTTCCTCCATCCTTTCTCTGCCATTCCCTTGAGAGTTTATTAAGTGTTAGCACAATGTGAGAGGTTGAGATTTTGTTCTCAGGCCCAAATTGTTATTTGGTTTTGTTTCCTTTGAACAATTCTTTCACAATGAGTTTATCCAAACACTTACTAATGCTTGCATCATTTCCATCTTTTGATTTATTCTACCATTCCTTTTTAATTTATCCTGAGAGTTAAACAAACAATTTGATTTCTCCCCGTAGACAAAGGACACGAGGAGCTCACGATAGGACATGAAGGCACAGATTCCAATTTTCGTCCAAAGACATTGATAAAAATCAAAGGAGCTCAGTTTGACTCTGTGGTTTCTGGGTTGTTATATCAGCAGATGTCATATTACTCTCTTCACGTGTCATGTTCCACATGTACAGATATGATGCGCTTCCCAACCTTTCTTGGTCATGGTCCGGGTTCTGGGGTTCAAGGTTCGAGTGCTCTCTTGGATGTACAACTTCTCTTAAAGCTTGACCACTCGCTAATTGTCGCAGCCAGGTGGGTCATACTTTACGCTTGTTAATGTTGGCTCTTATTCTCAAAATAATACAAACGCTCACTTGTCTTCGAACTTTATGCATTGTGTTTGGTGTATAATAAATGGACTATGGTAGGTTAACTTAGCAAATTGATTCATTAACGAGATTGTCAAGTGCTATAAAGCGGAGTTGGGTGGGATAGGGAGGTGAGAGAGAGAGGGAGAAAGAAAGAGAGTGTTCACAAGTGTTCTGGGGGATGTTCGTGTCATGCCAGAGACCACATCTACTTCCTGGATACAAATGTTGGAAAGGATGAAGAACTGTTATTTACAAAGGTATGGTAAAATTGCATCATTGCCTGGCCTATTGTACTTTGAACCAGGTTTATCTTAAAGAACAGCTACTTGACATATAACAGTGGTTAAGGCCTTATAAATATTGGCCCCGGTCACATATACATATATATATATATACACACACACACACACACACACACACACACACACACACACACACACATGTATATATACAGTGCCTTCAGAAAGTATTCACACCCCTTGGCTTTTTTCACATTTTGTTACGTCACAGCCTGAATTTAAAATAGATTAAATTTAAATTTGTTTTCACTGACCTACACAAAATACCCCCGAATGTCAAAGTGAAAGCGCGTTTTTAGAAATGTTTACAAATTACTGAGAAGTTAATATCTGAAATGTCTTTTCTCAATAAGTATTCAAACCCCTGAGTCAATACTTTGTAGAAGCACCTTTGGCAGCGATTACAGCTTCGAGTCTTCTTGGGTATGTCTGTATCAGTTTTTGTGCATCTGGATTTGGGGATTTTCTCCCATTCTTCCTTGCAGATTTGCTCAAGCTCTGTCGAGTTGGATGGGGAGCGTCGGTGAACAGCATCTTCAAGTCTTTCCACAGATTCTCAAGGGGGGATTAAAGTCTGGGCTTTGGCTGGGCCACTCAAGGACTTTGACATTCTTGTTCTGAAGCCATTCCAGTGTTGCTTTGGCTGTGTGTTTGGGGTAATTGTCTTGTTGGAACATAAATCTTCACCATAGTCAAAGGTCTTTTGCACTCTGAAGCAGGTTCGCCTCAAGGATTTGCTGTATTTGACTCCATTCATTGTTCCCTCTATCCTTACAAGTCTCCCAGTCCCTGCTGCTGAAAAGCATCCCCATGGCTTGATGATACCACCACCATGCTTCACGGTAGGGATGGTGTTAGATGGGTGATGAGTTGTGCTCGGTTTCCACCAGACATACCGGTTTGCATTCAGGCCAAAGAGTTCAATTTTCATCTCTTCAGACCACAGAATATTTTGCTTTACACTCTCAGTCTTTCGTTTGCCTTTTTGCAAACTCCAGGCATGCCGTCATGTGCTTTTTTTTTCTCAGGAGTGGCGTCCATCTGACCACTCTCCCATGAAGCTGAGATTTCTGAAGTGCTGCAGAGGCTGTTTTCCTTCTGGCAGGTTCTCCCATCTCAGCCAAGGAACTCTGTAGTTCTGTCAGAGTGGTCATTCGGTTCTTGGTCACCTCCCTGACCAAGGTCCTTCTTGCCCGGTGACTCAGTTTGGTCGGATGGCTCGAGGAAGAGTCTGGGTAGTTCCATATTCTTTCCATTTCCTAATGATGGAGCTCACTGTGCTCTTGGGAATATTCAAGACTCCAGAAATTGTTTTAAACCCTTCCCCAGATCTATGCCGCCTCGCAATTCTATCTCGGAGTTCTACGGGCAGTTCCTTGGACTTCGTGGTGGAGTTTCTGCTCTGACATGCACTGACAGGTTGATCAGCATCTCAAAGAGATGGGGATGTGCTAGGCATCTGCCTGGGGGATGGCCAGACGGAGGCCCCTGGAGTACCGACAGAAAGTGGACGCAGCGACGCGCTGCTCTGGCGCATGCTCTCATACCTGACCTGACCTGATGCACTGTCAACTGTGGGACCTTATATAGAAAGGTGTGTTTCTTTCTAAATCATGTCCAATCAATTGAATTAACCAGAGATGGACTCCAATCAAGTTGTAGAGACATCTCAAGGATGATCAAAGGAAATTGGATGTACCTGAGCTCAATTTGGTGTGTCATAACAAAGGGGTTGAACATTTATTGACTCGAGACATTTCAGCTTTGCATTTTTAATTAATTTGCAAAAAATTCTCAAAACGTGTTTCCAGGAAGATGGCGCAGGAAGAGAAACGTTAATAAGTAACATTGTAGCCAAAGGAAATTTGGAAATTGTAATACCCTCTGAAACTACCACCAGGTTACGCTGCACGGTACACATTTACATAGAGAATTTATGCCCCCTCCCAGCCCCCCACACCTCCGAGTGAGGCTGTGGACACATAGCCTATGTTCTCCCCCACACAAAGTTGTGTTTGTACCCTGAGTTTGGAGTTTGTAGCTTAAAAGATGTGGCCCTGCATAAAACGCATACAAACAGAGAGAGAAACAGAGATTTTTGCTTCTTACAAGTGTAGATGTGTAAAATATATATCGGAGAGGGATATCGTGTTCTGGTGTAAGGGAGATCGTGTGAAGGAATGAAGGGGAGAAGAGAAGAAAGCAAATGGTGGGTTGACGTGCTGTGGCGGTGTGGAGTTTGAAGAAAGCCTGTGTGAAACAAACAACAGTTTCCTGGTGTGAAAGAACATTACACTTACCAATGATGGAAATCCATACCCACAACTTCAGGTGTGCGAATGTTGTGCAAATTGCTGCGGCGCTATCGCACTACTTTTTTTTTTTATCGCGCCATTGACATGGACTTTATGCAACGCCGGGATGATGTTAAGATTTGCTTGCCCCGTCATTGGCAACTCCGACATGCAGTCTCAACTTCAAATACATTTCATCGTTGATTCGTTGTCCAAATTTATTTCTTTTCTTTTTTTCTCCGCATGAAAATCGATCTTAACTTTCTTCAGGCCATCGATCCCCATTTTGGCAAAGCCAAAAATTAATCAGAAGCTGCATTTTGAATGCAAAAAGGCCGGACCCTTGAGACGGAGGAGCAAAAAGAATCACAATAAAGAAGAGTTCAAGAAGTGCAAGTTTGTCTGTGACTGATTTCAACGCAGTTTGAGCATGAAACAGAAGTTCAGCAGAGATTTGTTAGTGAACAAACGGATGGAGAGAGTACATCAAGGCAGACACAAAATTCTCTCCAGCATTAGAGAAGGTGGCATTCGGCTGTGCACAGACAGCTAGCTGTCTGCCTAGTGGGCCTCCATCAATTATTATTATTATTTTTTAATATACGTCCATAAAGACTTAAACAACCGCATAACATAAAGTTAATGAAGATGGGTTTCAAAAACGTTCATCCTCCGTCTCCTCTTCTCCCCACAACTGTGAATTACCTATTCCGAGAGGTAATCGAGGCCAATAAGGTGTAATTTTGTGATGTTTAATTCCATGAATACTGCAAAACTCTTTGTACTCGAAACTGATAAACTGGTTTTAATTTTCTGATAGAATTTCATGCAGTAATCTGTGGGTGGAAAATACAGTTGTTAGGCCTCTAATGATGGACTGGGTAGAGCTGCAAGACAGGACAATTGCTTCTGTCCATCGGGAACATTCATCGACGATACCGAGGATGTATTCGCCGGTGGGAAATGGACGGCACACGTCAACATGGATGACCTTCCACGGATTGATTGGCATGTTGGGAATTTGTAACGGTGCTATTTGATTAATTTTGACCGTTATGGTGTCCTCCCCGGAAGGCAATTAATGCAATTAATTTAATTCGTACAATTCATGACATAACGTTCCCCATGATCATCTCCGGAAGCCGTGACCCGTCGCTCCACAGCCGTAGCAACATATAGACGTGCTGAAACGTCTCGTGATATCCCCAGATTTTGTATTGCGTTGTTTCCACACAGGCCGATAATGAGTTTTGTTGATCACTATGACAGCCTTCGTGTTTGAGTTATCAACTGTCCTTTCTCCGTCTGTGTGGCTTCAGTCTCGGATACTTCCATAGCCCGAGCTACTCGTGGCAAGGTGTCGATGTTGAAATCGGCTCACGAAGGAGACGTCGTTGCAGGCATGGCGATGCATACTTATCTATGATTTCATCTTTTATGACCTCATCGGCGTCACAATGCTCAAAATCGCACCTTCTCGCTAACTGCCGAAGCCAAGTAACGTCATCAGCGATCGACTCGGACCGCTCCTGTCAGACTTGGTGAAACACCAGAAACGTTCAAATGAAACATTTTGCCGAGGTTCAAAGTGTTCATTAAGTTTTGCGATCGCCGTGTAAAAATGTTTTTTTTTGTGTGTTTTTTTTTAATTATCAAACTTTTAATTAATTATCAAACTTTTTTTTAATTAATTATCAAACTTCACACCGCCCATCATGTCAACCACCATTTTCCTTCCTCCCTTTTCACCATCATTCCTTGTCCCCTTTATTCCGTTACACCAGAACACCACAGTAGATGTACCAAATTCACATTGTTTATTACTTCTTCTCCTTCTCTTCCCTTAATAAGGGGTGAAACCCAACGGTACCAAGCTTCTGCCCTGCCTCGACCGCAATACTCGTCCACTTCCCCCTGTCCTCAGCCATCTGTTTCCACTCTCCAACCACCCCCATCTTATTGATATCCCTCCTCACACAATCTTCCCATCTTAAAACCACGGTCATCCTCTTTTCCTCCTACCTAGCTCCCTCAATCTATCTGCTCTCTTTTCCATTCTCTTACCCCATCCGCACCAAGTGTCCAGCCCATCTCAGCCGGCATTTCATCAATCCGCCCGTCAAGCTCATCTGCACACCAATCTCCTCCCTCAGTTCACACATCCTTCTGTCCACCCTCTTCACTCCCTCAATCCTCCTGACCCAGTTGTGCTCACAAACCTCTGTTGTTGTCTCCCTGTCAGTGTCACCATTTTGAGACCGTAAAGGTGGGCCGGCATCACACAAGTCACCATAACTTTCCCTTTCAATTTCTTTGATATATTTCTGTCTGCCATTGCTCCCTCCACCCTCCACTCATTTGCACCCGCCTGCATCCTCTTCCTCACCTGTGCCACCGACTTACCATTCTCGGTCACTGTTTCCTCCAGATAATTGGATTCGCTATGTATGCTAGATATCCCTTATTGTCGGGTTTTGTGTGTGTGTGCGTGTGCGCGTGTGTGTGTGTGTGTGTGTGTGTGTGTGTGTGTGTGTGTGTGTGTGTGTGTGTGTGTGTGTGTGTGTGTGTGTGTCTGCAACGCAAGGCTCCACAGCACAAACCAGCAAACCGATTATTTTTTCAAATGGTAGTCCTTCAAAAATAGGGTGTCTATTTACCGTCATTTTTTATGAGGAGTGCCAGTTGGCAAAATACGCAATAGGAAAAATCTTGCCAGGCAGAGGAACAATTGTATGTGAACCAATACGTCTTGGCAATGAATCTTCGTCGGTGGATCAGTCAGAATGAAAAGCATCGTATCCAGCGCTTCGATCCTAGCGGATCCCTCGTCGCCTACCGGCTTGTCTACCTGTTTCCCTGTCTGATTTCCTTCCCTTCTAACCTGATATACATTTTCACCTCTGCCACCAAAGGTGAAGGAGATTATGTTTTCACCCCTTTCTGTCTGTTTCTCTGTTTGTTAATTGCCGGAATCCTTCGGATTTTGGCAATTATGTTGGTCGGTTGTGTGTGCCATTCTGTGTCTGTCTGTCTGTTTGTGTGTTTGTTTACCCTGTAGCAGCCACACCGTTTCCGCGATCATGACCAAACTGGGTACAGACGTCGGCCATGGTCCAACTTCGACACTCCTCGTTTTTGGTGAATCTAGGTCAAAGGTCAAGGTCAAGGTCACCAAAAAACCGAAATTCTTATTTTCGCAATAACGTCCGCTAAAATGGTCGTATCGACTTTAAACCAAATCCAAAATGTGCATCTTCCAATTCTGCATCCAACCATATGTCTCATCGGGGTGTCACACCAACACCCTTCTTAGCGGTCGGGGGTCGAATATCAGGGGGGTCGGGTTAAAAATTTCAAATTGCGATAAAATGCCATTTCAAGTCCGATTGACTTCCAAGTTATGATCATGACCAAACTAAGTGCTATAACTCATTAAACAGGAGCACTATCAACTTATAAGAACCAAATTGATTTCCAGGTTTTTATTTTTTCAGAGATCATGGAGATATGACAAAATTATTCTGGCAATTCCTTGCTCAACGAGCAATTTCGTTTGTTTGTTTGTGTGCAGGATATCTCAAAAAGTTGTGGACGGATTCGGATGAAATTTGGTGGACAGGTTCGGTTGTGTGACAAAGACGAATTGATGGGCTGACACATTCGTCATCCCCCTACCCTTTGTAAACCCCTGTTGCTCTTCGCTGATCTCCATCTCCACACTCTTTCTATTCTTCCCATCCACAATCCTCTTCAATACCTTCATGACATGACCTGGTAGCGTAATATCTCTGTGCTTCCCCGCATCTTGAACATCGCCCTTCCCCTTCCATAATCGGCACAATTAACCCTGTCCTCCAATCCTCTGGACTTGAACCCTCTCTCATACATACATTCAACAGCCTCTTCGTCCAACTGACTCCGACTTCTCCTGCAGCATCTATCATTTCTGTATGCACATTGTTAATGCCTGGCGCCTTTCCCTTCTTCATCCTCTTCATTGCTGCACCTCCTCCTCTGTGATCTCTTCCACCTCCACTCTCCCCTCTCCATAACATGGGAGCTCCAGCTCGCCGTTGCTTCCTCCCTGGGTCAACAGCTCCTTGAAATATCCTTCCCATACCTTCAATACTAGCCTCCAAGCTGGCACCATCCTTAATCATCATCCCTGTAACGAACCGATTTACGGATCATCTTCTTCTCACCATCCTCTGACAACTTGTTATACAAGTTAAGAAACAGTTGCGGCCTTTTCCAAGTCGAGGCATTGTTATGCAGGACAAAAAACAACAACATGGCGAATTTAGACCCCAGTGAGGGAGAGCAGGCTGAACAAGGATGCACCTGATAGACTATAATTAAATATGGCCGTTAATCATCTTCAAAAAGGGTGTTTTAATTAACCCAAACACCCAATTTTCACTGTTGCACTCACTTGGAATTCCCTTAGTATGCGTGCAAAGTTTCAGCCTGCTCGGTTTCATGGTTTTGGAGTTATAGAGGGGACGCACACACACACACACACACACACACACACACACACACACACACACACACACACACACACACACACACACACACACACACACACACACACACACACACACACACACACACACACACACACACACACATACACTGACATTTATTGGTGTATATTTATTTTCTTTCATCTTTCATTTTGTTGCCTTTTATAGCCTGGAATGAAATTACATTAAATCAGGCTTTTTACACCTTTATTTACACATCGTAACCCACAACTTCCAAGTGAAAAACAAATTATAAAAATTACAGAAAATTAAGCAAATATTTATTTTCTTCATAGTGTATATTGATGTTTTCAGATGATTATTTCAGTTAATGCTCTATGTATATATCATTCTTATGTCCACTTTGTACACGCATCTACTCTGAAATTAGTGTGTGGCGTAAAGTGCACGTCAGTGGCGCGATAAAAAAAAATGGTGCGATCGCATTTTAGTTCTGTCCAGAGAGACCCTGTTGTGTCCAGAGATGTTCGGACGGTGCAGCATGGAGGGCATTTGCTACTCGAGGGTGACCCAGCTTTTACTGCTTTTAAGGCTCGTAAAAACGACCTCGGTGTGAAAAACGGTTGCCTAGTCTGGGGCTGTTGTGTCGTGATCCCAGAAAATCTGCATTCCAGGATCATGGATGAAATCCATGACTCACCCCGGGATTGTGAAGATGAAGTCACTCGCCGGAAACCGTGTGTTGGTCAAATATTGATGCTGTTATTGAACATCATGCTCGACAATGTGAAATACACCTGCGAAAGCGCCACTGCGTCCCTGGGAATGGCTCGGTGAACCATGGCATCGTATTCATCTCGATGTTGGGTGACCTATCAATGGCAGCATGATTCTGATCATCACGGATGTGCACACCAAATTGATTGATGCCTATGTGACGTGCGGTACTACGTGTGGTGCATCAGCTACCACCATCAAAAAACTCGGGCATTGTTTCACCACTCATGGTTTGCCCGGAATGATCATGAGTGATAACAGGATGTGTTTTTCCAGTTCTGAGTTCACCGAGTTTACGCATCGGAACAGCATCAAACATACGTTTGTCAGCTCACTTCACTGTGCTTCGAATAGTTTGACCAAACGTTCGGTGAGAATCATCAAATCCGGATTGCAGTAACTTCTGGATGGAAACCTGGAGACAAAGCTGTCTCGTCTCCAATTCAAATATGGCATCATGCTACACTCAACAACCGGCACAGCTCCGTCCGAGTTGTTGATGAAATTTGTTCGTAGTGAGGAAGCGACAGTTGTGGAGGATCAAGAATTGTAAGGCAGTAGCGGGAGAGCATGTCACCACCCAGCACAAGCTGATGGTGTTTGTTAAACCCATGAAGAATAGAAGGGAAGACAAAGCATCACTCTGTACATCCTGGCACCCTTCCACTCACCCAAAAACCATGATGGGGGGGGGGGCTGCACCGATTGGCTGCTTGCTGCAAGGAAACCAACATGTTTGGACATCATGGAAAGGTTTAGTTCTCGACTTTTGTCTCTCTCTCTCTCCCGGTCTTCAAGATCTTTGGAATCTCCCGCGATGAAATCGAGTGTATGGGCCAATCTCTTTCACATCGCAGACACATCAGTTGTCTCCGTCTTCCATTGCCTTCTTTCTGGTCTTGCCCTCTGCTCTTTCCCGTGCTCCGCCCCGTCCTCCCTCCCCCCTCCCAGCCCCCACAGGCGAGGCGCATGCGGTACACCAGCAACTCCCAACCCCGTTTTGGGGAAACTCTCAAATTCCAGAATCACTGCCCACCTCCACTCATTCGTTAATCTTTCTTTCCCGCCTGTGGAACCAACTTACACATTCTCTTCCATCTCATTCTTCCTTCTGGGTCTTCTTCGCCACCATATCGGATCATCCCCAATGCAAAACCATAATCTTTTCTACCCTCGTTAACCCTCCCCAGCCCATTTTCCAATTTTACACTCTTACCTTCCTTAACACTTTCTGTATCCATCTTCTTCACCCCGTGTGTCCTCTCCTACCCCTCATTCTTCCCCACATCCCTTATTTGTCCAAGTTTCCCACTATTTTGTCCCTCAACCCTGCTGTTGGTGTGTTTCCCCCCTCTCTTTCTGCTCTTCCTTTTGTTCTGTTACGTTCTGATGCATTACAGTGCCGATAGAAACACCTCCTTTCAACATTTTCACCTTTTGTTGCTAACACACAACGTACAGCAAGGGGGGCATGAGACAAGAGGGGTGGGAGAGGGAAGGACAAAACAGTGGGGAACATAGACATGAGGAGATCTGTGGAAGGGAGAGGGATGGGGCGGGGAACATTGGGTATACAAGATGGACATTACAGGGACTTTCAGGAGGGAAAGCAGGGAATTTGAAGGAGGTGGGCTTGGGTGGATTATCGGGGTTAGAAAAGATCGAGGATTTGGATGGGAGAAGATAAGAGGTGGTGGGGAATGGCTGTTTCGAAGGCTTGGAGGGAAGAATGGGATTGAAGAGAGAGTGGGAGTTTACTCCAAAGGCGGGAAAAAAAAGAGGAATGAAAGAGTGAAGGTGAGCAGTGATTTGTGATTTTGGTATTTTACCAGAAGGGGGTTGGTGGCGGACCTTGAGCGCCCTGCGGAAATATGCAGGGAACATATCGCAGACAGGGCAGCGGGGGGGGGGGGGCTAGACCAGAGAGGAGACGGTAGAAGGCAGAAAGACCACCGACCTTCCTGTGGTGAGAGAGTGAGAGGCCCAAAGACAGCCTCATTGTGGGAGATGCCAATGATCCTAAATGCCTTGGTTTTCACAGCGTGAAGCCGAGAAAAGTCGGAGGCAGGAGCACCAGCCCAGAGGGTAGAGCAGTACTCCATCAGGCTGTGGACGAAAGCTTTGTATGTGAACAGGAGCTCAGGTGGGCCAAGGAATGACTTTGCACGACGGAGGATTCCCAGTTGGCGACTGGCTTTGGAGGCGAGGTTTGAAATGTGGCTTTCCCAGGAAAGGTCATGGCAGATAGTGAGACCCAGAAGCTTGAAAAAAAGGACTTCTTCCAGAGGATTGTTGAGAAAGTGGATGGGGGGGGGGGTTTCTAAACGGTCCTTTCGAAGAGACATAGTGAGAGTGTGAGATTTGTCCGTATTGAAAGACATGTTCCACGTGTTGGATCAGTTTGTGATTTTACCCAGATCTGCAGTGAGCGAAGAAGCTGCTGCTTGCCGGTCTGAGGGATGACAGATGGTACGGCAGAGAGTGGAGTCATCAGCTAAGAGATATAGAGGATTTGGCAGAGAGTCGGAAAGATCATTGATGAAAACCAGAAAAAGAACAGGGCCCAGAACGCTACCTTGAGGAACTCCAGCCTGGACAGGAAGAGGGGATGAAAGAACTCCATTTAGGGCCACACATGTTGACTGCGACAGGAGAGGAAGTCTGCGAGCCACGAGTGGAGATTGCCTTGGATACCAGAGGAAGAGAGTTTGGTGAGCAGAGCGGGGTGCCAGACCATGTAAAAGGCATGCGATATGTCTGGGGATATGGCTCTGATTTCATGTCTGGTATTGAGGATCTCCATCCATTGTTGGGAGAGCAGAAGTAACATATCCAGAGTAGAATGACCTGGTCTGAAACCAAATTGAAGATCGGAAATCAAGCCATTGGAGAAGAGGAAGGATTTAATGTCTGAAGCGATGATGGATTCCAGAACCTTGCTGATGATTGGGAGAAGGCTGATTGGTTTGTCGTTGCAGGGACCTATTTTTGCACCTTTTTATGCAGGGTGGTAATGTTTGCTGATTTCCAAGCAGATGGCAGATGACCTTGAGCAAATAAGAGGGTGAACAGAACAGAGAGAGGGTGGGCAAGAGCAGAGGAGCAGGTTTTTAGGACATGTGGGCTGATGCCGTCTGGACCGGTTGCAGAATCTGTGTCGAGGTTCGACAGCAAGCTCTACCTTGTCAGGAGAAAAGGACACAGATCCAGGGATGGTTGTGTGCGACTGGGTAAAGTGTGTATAGAAAGCGATGGGTTTCGGCCACAAGATTTTGATGCAAACACCAAGCCTTTCTGTGCCTTTCTGTGATCTGTGCCTTTCCACAACTTTATCCCAGAGGTCTTTTGAAAGCTCCTTGGTGCTCATGGTTGAGTCTTTGCTGTGAAATGCATGACCCAGCAGAGGAAACCGAGAGGAACAGCTGATTTTATTCTGAAATAATCAGAATCACTACAATTTAACACAGATGGAGGCCAATTAACTTGGTGTGTGATTTTGAAGATGATTGGTTCCACCTGAGCTAATTTATAATTGCTATTATTAGGGCGGTGGAGCCAAATCCAACCAAGATATTCCACTTTTGTATTTTAAATTAATTTTCTGAAATATGTAGAATTTGTTTTTCATTTGGAAGTTGTGGGTTACGATGTGTAAATAAAGGTGGGAAAAAGTCTGATTTAATTCAATTCAATTCCAGGCTACAAGACAAAAAGTTGAAGATTTTTAAAGGGCGTGTCTACTTTCTATCGGCACTGTCAATGCTCTAGCTTCTTCACAAGCATCCCATTTGTATACAACAAAACAAGATCCAAAAATACGAAGAGGGGAGAAGCGAGGGCTGAGAAAAATACATTTGAGTGGGAAAGACAAGAGCTCGCAAAACACTACTCGACACTATTTCTTTAGTTACAGTAATTACATCACACTTATGCTAACATGCACTATGAAATAACTATTGTAAATGATGTCCCATTTACTTCAAAGACCAGATCTGTAGACATACATATATACATACATACATACATACATACATATACATATAATGGGGAATTATTTCATTCATGTTGAATGGCTTGCTTGATTTCACTGAACTGTTCCTTTGTTTTCCTTCTCAGCGAATAACATGGGTAGCAACTGATGAGGAGAGGAAGACGTGCTCCATGAAAGGGCGGGACGAGGTGAGGTGAAAATGGCAGTTATTTGGGGTATAAGAAGTGACATTCTGTGATGTTGATGTGGCTTTGTTTTATTTAAATCCTGATGAGATGAAGCCCAGGTATATAGCACACACACACACACACACACACACACACACACACACACACACACACACACACACACACACACACACACACACACACACACACGTACACACACACACACACACTCTCTGACACACACTGACACACACATTGAAACACACACACACACACTGACGCACACACACACACTCTGACACACACACACACTGATACACACACACACACACTGACACACAGACACATACACTGACGCACACACACACACTCTGACACACACACACACACACACACTGATACACACACACACTGACACACACACACACACACACACACACACACACACACACACACACACACACACACACACACACACACATTGCCTTTTATTAGTATAGACTGATGTCATTAAAAAAAAATCAGATTTTTCTCGATAACTTTTGTTTTGTTGTAAAAACCTTCTCTCTTCCCTGTAGTCAGAATGCCACAACTTCATTCGTGTGGTGCTACCGAGAGATGGCGACCGATTGTTTGTTTGTGGTACAAATGCTTATCGTCCATCCTGTCGTTATTATCAGGTAACGATATTATCAGGTATCAGGTAACCAGCACCTGTTCTAACAATGATGTGGAAATCCACTGCCAGACTGCCTTCACATCAGTTATCTATCTATAATTCCAGCAATCTGTGTGTGTGTGTGTGTGTCAGTGTGTGTGTGTGTCAGTGTGTGTGTGTGTGTGTCAGTGTGTGTGTGTGTGTGTGTGTGTGTGTGTGTGTCAGTGTGTGTGTGTGTCTGTCTGTCTGTCTGCGACTGCCGTTTCTCGACGACTGCCGGTCCGATCGGATTGAAACTTGCCAGGAATATTGCCGGGGACCCGCGGATGTGACTTTTCGAGGTTTGATATCGATCGGACGAGCGGTTCCCAAGTTATGGCCATTTATCTGTCGGCCAATGACAAGACAAGGTGCTATGACGTCACGAACGACGTCACAATTAATGTTTATTTATTTATTATTATTATTATTATTTTGCACGATTGACGGTCCGATCTGATTGAAACTTGCCAGGAATATTGCTGGGGCCTCGCGGATGTGCTTTTCAAGGTTTGATATTAATCGGACGAGCGGTTCCCAAGTTACGGCCATTTATCTGTTGACCAATGATGACACGGTGATATGACGTGACGTCACAATTAATGCTTATTTATTTATTTATTTATTTATTTATTAATTATTATTTCTTTTGCACGATTGAAACTTGTAGGAATATTGCTGGGGACCCGTGGATGTGCCTTTTCGAGGTTTGAGAGAGAAAGGCTGCACATACTGGCACGCACCTACGGGCCCGTACTAGTTAGTGAAATGTTAGGTGATTTTCAAGTGACGAACTACTTACTGTTATGACCCTTCAATCCTAGCCAAGAATTGAGGTGAGTCAACTGAGGATACTCGAATGTGCGGTTTATTTGGGACACAACGCATGTGGAAAGTGGTGCCGGACTCGAACCAACAGTGGTCAAGTTCCAGAATCGCAATGAAGAATCATTCTCCAAAATGTATATATATATATATATAAAACTTATTACAAGGCGGAGAGAGCAAGCAAAGAAAGAAACACCTGGCAAGTGGGTTTTCTGGCCCTGGGAAATTTGGCAAACAACTGGCAAATTTGACAATTGATGAATGTTTAAATAAGTCAAATGTGCAAATATGGACCAATGGGGCCATCATCTGATATCCATCCATAACACTTACGACTTTATCTGGAGCAAAGGAGGGGGGGGGGGAGAGCGGAGGATAATAACAAAGATGGAGCAATGGGGTTACTGAGTTATTTTTATTTATCATTCATGATTTTCTTTAACTGAACTGCTCTTCTCGTTTCTTCCTCTTTCCTCCGACCTTTCAATTCCAGATGTCCACACTACAGCGTACTGGACATGCCATTAGTGGAATAGCTAAGTGTCCGTACGATCATCGCCAGAGCAGTGTTGCACTCTTTGCTGGTATGAGTTACATCTCGTACACAGGACTGCTATATACACCCATGGTATACATGATCTACATTCATATTATACCTATACACCCACATAAATTCCCAGGTAACAATAAACACATTCTTAATTCATTCCTCTACACTCACAGGTCGCAACAAACATGTTCTTTTGAACTTTTATCAAAGATAAGTGGAGCACACTCGTGTGCCTTTTTCACATGTAATAAAGTAATATTTAACTCTTATTCTACATATCATTAGCCTGGTGTCGGCTTAGCAGTTAAGGTGGATAGCTTGGGACCTTAGGGCCTTGAGTTTGAGCCCCTTTCAGCTGTTGAATTAACACCAGGAGGGGCTGACTCAACCTGTCATCCTTCTGAGGTCAGTGAAACGAGTACCAGTGTACTAAAGTAATCACCATCTGGGGTAACCTGTGTCGGAGTGGCGACCCGTCCAGAACTGTACACAATGAAACTGCCTCGGCAGCCCTATATGCCTTCACGGCACAAAAGGAATGGTATTGTATGTTATTCTACATGTCATAGTTAATCAGTGTAGTGAGCAACATGGATTCTAGACTTTGTTGATTCAACAAGGTTGTTCACCAATGTATTGCCTTTGAAACATTTGGATGCTCGAACAAACTTACGATCCTTGGAAGGTGGCCTGCTTTACAGGATTAAGATTCGGAAGAAGGTGTGCTGGAAAAAGTTGTGCCACATTTGGGTGAAGGTCATTTCTCACTGGTTGCAATCTCTTTAAATTTGCATCACAAAATGGAACGAGGACGTCCCAGAGCTCATGATGCTTGGCTTCATTTTTCAGGTTTACGAGAATGTAAGACCCATCGCTTCGCTGACAGAAATACCAATCTTTGCTGTGATGGCTCATCATTAGGGGAAGAAGAAAAGGGATTCCTGAGAGTGCGGGGATAACCAGCGTCTCACGTTGGCGTTTGCAGTTTCAACATGTACCCATGTGTACCCATTAAAAAACAAGCATAGAATTTAAAAGTCTTTTTGCATCACAAACCTTTCCGGGAGTTCCCTGAATCCACCGTAGTTGGATTTATTGAAATCCGTTAATCCGTTCTCAAGTTATAACACGACAAACAAACAAACAGACAAGCCGGTAGGCGACATGGGTGGTCGCTATATAATTGCATACTAGTCATACAGTTTTTGACGGATCGGGCTGAAATTTTTTTTTGCCAAAGAGGTTGATTATAGTGCGCATAAAAGCGCGGAAGCCGATTTTTGATTTTCGAAAAAATATAAATATATAAATATTTTTCGGATTTTTTTCAAAAATGTCAAAGTCCCATTGCTAGGCAGCGGTGGCGTCTATATCAACGGTGCTGAAAATTATACAACTAGATCCTGGTATGAACCTACCAGTCAAGTTTCATCAAAATCGGTTGACTCCTCTGGCCTCCAGAGCTGTCCATTACAAACAAACAGACAGACAGACAGACGGAAAACCTGAGAATAACGGTAGTCTAGCGACCACCCAACAGACAGACAGACAGACAGACAGATAGATAGACACGGCTCCTTATATAATAGAGGTGTTTCGAGGATCCAGCTGTGATGTTTTCAAGCTTCTGTGCAGGAACATTTCTCGTCGTTCTCTATAATTTATGTCTTTGCTCCTCAAGTAATTTTACGATTGTCACAGAACCCTGATGTTGTTGTGGTGTTTCCTGGTGTTTCCTTCAAATAATCCATGAGGTTGTTCTTTTAATCCCTGTATTTGCTCTGACCTATTGGTTGCAGGCGAGCAACTATTTTCAGCCACAGTGACAGACATCCTGGCCATCGACTCCGTGGTGTACCGCAGCTTGGGAGAAATGACTCTCCGTTCACTAAAGCACGATTCTCGTTGGTTTAACGGTAAGAGCAGCGTTAGGGAAATGTACGACACAGATCTCTCTACGGGGAGATGTAGGGCAACAACAGGAGTGGATCATTTTTCTTTTACAAAATGTCCTTTTTTTGCATTTTCTGATCATTTGCCTTACCTTCCTCTTTCTCTATCTTCTCTCGCTCCTAGAGCCACACTTTGTGGCAGGGATCGAATACAAGGATCACGTTTACTTCTTTTTTCGAGAGATCTCCATGGAGTTGGCGGCCTTTGGCAAGGTCATTCCTCCCTTCTTTCAATGTGTTCGTGATTGCTGTGTGTTATGTGCATTGCGGAAACTTGTCGAGAAACGGAATGTAGAATATCAAAAGAAGAGTAGAATATTTTCAAATGTAATTATCTGTAGATGCATGTATATTGTATGACAAGGTGCCCGGAAAGGACTCGGTGCCGCTCTTAAGTTTTTATTTATTTATTTATTTATTTATTTTTTGTATGCAAAAATCTCGGCTCATAGAGCAACGAGGTGACGAAGGGTACCGTAGAAAGGTAACACGATGGAGCAGTGGGACAACACGTGATCACAACAAGCAAGGGGTGAATCAACAAAAGGAGGGGAGAGGAGAACAAAATATACTTTGTAACCTGCAAGAAAGAGGAGTGGGTTCGGGAAGGTTCATGGGGGTATAAAATATCATGGTGCCAACTTGAAGGTGTAGAGTGCAGTGGGATTGAATGGACTGGCAGGCATTTCTCCGAGCAGGAGAAAAGATGGCCAAAGAAATGGAGGTGAGAGGTAAGTTTGAATTTTTGGATTTTCACAAGGAAGGGGTTTGTGGAAGAACATGTGTGACCTGGAGAGACTGGGGAGGGACAGTTGGCTGAAAGCCATAGCGAGATGAGTGTCCAAGCAGAAAGAGTATATTGGAAAGATAGTGAGTAGAAAATAGAGTTCATCATCTTATCTGCATGAGAGAGCAGCAGATGGGAGATACTAATAATTGAGAGCTTTGAGACCATTGCATTCAGAAGAAAAGGTGTCAAGTGGGAGAATTAGTACATGACGGCGGGGGGGGGGGGCGGGTGGGTTGCGGTGAGCAGTACTCTAATGAACTATGGATGAAGGTCATGCATGTTGTGAAAAGTTAAGTTTTACAATGACAGAAGTTATAGGAGAGGTGAATCTCCTAGCCTCTGACTGACCTTTCATTAGCTGATTCCATCTTTGCTGACAAAAAGAAAACATAAAAACATGAAGGGGACCAGGGCAGGAGTGGTGGTTTGGGATATCTGGGCCAGGGTAGCAGGATTTGTCAGGTCAGGTCAGGCCAGATTAGATCTATGGCTTGCTACAGGTACCATGTAAACCTGTACTAATCTGTTCCATGGTCGGGTTGGCGGAGACGAAACCTTCTCCCACTCCAGGTTTTCGGGTGAGGAGGGTGTATGACATGGACACCCAGCAGGATTAAAAACAAAACCTGTCAAAGGGTGGAGGAGCTCCTTGTGTGCCAACGGCCATCCATATCTAGTTTTTTTTTTCCTCTCAAGGGACACTCGATACCATTGACCAGAGTCGCAGGACCAGGCTTGATGGCAGAGCTGAGCTGTTCAGGGAGTTGAGGCGTAAAACTGTACGTGCGCTGAGGGTGGACAAGGAGGCCTATGTGGGAGGAATCTGTGAGGGGGTACAGCATCACCTGTGGTCAGGTGATTCTCGTCTTGCTTACAGGGAAATTTGCGCATTGCATTCCCGTCCCTCAGTTAGGCCTAGGTCACATTTGCCACGGCGGCCGTGGGGTCTCCAAAATCTGCGGCCACTAGCAATTATACGGCGGCCACAGTATTTCCACGGTCACACAATGTAGCAGTCACATACGTTTTTATTTTTCGGGGAGCCGCACGGCGTATTTAGAAATCGTGGAGACCGAAAACGTGGGTGTGCCGTACGGTCTTTGATTTGATGTCGCACGGTGACCTTAGGGCGTCGCTGCGGCGGCCATAGAATTTTCAAGGCAGATGCAAGGTGCTCGCAAAACGACCGCAGGGGGACCCCAAGGCGAACGTGCGGCCATACGGACGCTAACGAGTGGGTATATATATATATATATATATACCAGTTCTTTTTTTTACTGAAATAAAAATATCACAGTATATATAACTGAACATACTATAACTATAATATACCGTGGTGCCCCCAGAATCCGAACGCCCCATTGTTTGAACAAATTGGAATCCGAACAATTTTTTCGAGAAAATTTTGCCCTAAAAACCTAATACCTTTTAAAAAACCGAACACAATGTGGCGTTCATGTTTGTTCACGTGTCTCCCCCACCTGTTCGAGCCGCATCTTCGCGCTTTGTTCATTCAGTTCGTCGGTGGAAGTCCTCGTGAAAGCATCTCTCGTGTGTCGATCAATACTTTAGGCCTCAGTCACATTTGCTCTACGGCGGCCGTACGCCCTCTGAATTGACAGAAACGTGCGGCGGCCGCAGAGAAACTGAGGTGGCCTCAGGGTGGCCCTACGCCGTATGGCTATATTTTACAGGTCGTAAGGTCGCCGTGGAATTATAACGCGGAGTTATAACTTTTTTTCATTTCTACGTTTGCCGTAGAAATTCGACAAGCCGAAAAAAAAGAACTGGTAAAAAAAAATAATAATAATTAACCCATTCGTTAACGTCCGTCTGGCCGCACGTTCGGCTTAGGGCCCCCCTGCGGTCGCCTTGTGGGCACCTTGCATCTGCCTTGAAAATTCTATGGCCGCCGCAGGAACGCCCTAAGGTCACCGTGCGACATTAAATCAAAGACCGTACGGCACACCCACGTTTTTGTTGTTGTTGTTGAGGATTTAATGGCGCTGTCAGAGCCAGGAGGCTCTATCCACGCCACGCACCAGAATCTGATCAAACTCGCCTCCAGCCATAGCCCTTCAAAGGCAGATACATTTTAAATAGGTCTCCCACATTCCTTCAGGAATTTTAATACCGCCTTACAGAGTTGAGGGTGCTTCCAGTTCATCCGCCGCAGCATCAGCTGCAGGTCCAACACCCTTATCCCCATAACTCTTATACACCGCACGAGACGCTACCTCGATTCCCCATAGAGAGGGCAATTTAGAAATAAGTGGTTTAAATCTTCAGGTTTTCTGCACACATCACAGAACCCCGTTGGGTGACATCCAGTTCTATGGAGGTATGCATTTAAGCAACAGTGCCCGAGTCTTATTCTACAAAGTACTACCTGGTCCCTCCGGGAGAGCCTGGGGGGCTTAACAAGCGGAACCACCTCCGACTGCACCTTGTGAAAAACTCTTCCCTTTGTGCAGGAGTCCCACTGACATTGCCATTTTACCACAATACGGTCCTTGACCAGACTAATGATTTCTGAAGGTCCCAAGGGGATTTGGGTGACATTGTCCATTCTGAGGGCCTGCTTTGCCGCAAGGTCACTGGCCTCATTCCTCCCGATGCCCACATGAGCAGGGATCCAGCGCACACCCATGTTTTCGGTCTCCACAATTTATAAATACGCCGTGCGGCTACCCGAAAAATAACAAGGACAAATGTGTCCAAGAGCAGCGTCCAAAACCTAAAGGTTTTGTCGGCTAAAAAACAACAACAACAACTTCCGATATTTCGTCACGTGCCTTCAGTAAGCCAATAGCGAAACCCGTCATAATGTATTAACGTATTTACGATATATCGTGTATTCACAAAATATATAGTGTATTTACGAAATTACAATACGATAAATGGAATAATCTTTAAATAGTAACGTCAACTTTTCGAAACTTTAAAGCAAATGTCCGAATATATTTAAAAGTTCATGATAGACGCTCTCAAAAGGCACCGTCTATGTGAGGATGTGTACATGTGCTCAGTATTTAAGGCGATCCGGATCTTGTAGATACAAGAGCCGAGTCCGAGACATTAAGGTTTTGTCTTCACAAGAAGAAGAAGAAGAAGAAGAAGAACGCCGAGCTCTCTATGAGCAGCGTTCGCGACGCGAGATGCTGCTAAAAACATATGTGACTGCTACATTGTGTGACCGTGGAAATACTGCAGCCGCTTTATAATTGCTAGTGCCCGTACATTTTGTAGACCCTCCGGCCGCCAAGCCAAATGTGACTTAGGCCTTACCTCGTGTTTTCACCTTCATTTGTGATGTTTGTTTTTTTAATCATCTTGTGTTTTAATTAATAACAAAAAAAGCAATCCGATCACGTGGTGTGACGGACTGTCGGGCAAGGATTGAATTTCACAGCGAAACCGGTTGTAATTTGGAATATCCATGATTACGTCAGCCCGATGCGTTTGAGGACAGTGATTGTGGTTCTGCGGGCATCATGTTGATGAGCTGCCCTGGGGGCAGCGCTCTCGCAGAGTGCGCGAGCGATCGGAACCCAGGATGGAGCTCGAGCCTGTGTGAACCTTTGGATGTGGCGATTGTACCAGTTTACATACAATACACCGCCACCGAAGGTCATTTACTCATCTTATTTTACCTTAAACATGGGGAATTTCAGTTGAAAGTGTCTTCAAAGTGGGTTTTCTTTGGGTCCACGAACGGATTAATTCACTCCATTATTTCTTATTGGGAAAATATTTTTTGAATCCAAACTTTTTGCAATCCGAACAGCCTCCTGGAACGAATTAAATTGGGATTCTGGGGGCACCACTGTATCGGCAAACACCGATATTCCGATCTCTAGCGGTAGCACACGGTGGACGCACGGTCGACGCAGACTGCTACGGAGGCCGTACGTAGGTGCACAGCGGGCGTAAGGGAACCGTGTGCCGACCCTGCATTCCCCGCAGGTAGTCACACAGACCGCAAGGCCACCGTACGGCGACCGTGGAAATAGTGCGGCCGCCGTAATTTTTTGGGGGTTGGGAAAATTCATTTTTCATTGAGAAGAGCTTACGGCAGCTGCACAAATCACGCAAGCCCACCGTACGCCCTACGCACGGTCGACGTGGAACACATCTATGTCATAGCTTGGCTTGTCGAATTGCTACGGCGAATGTAGAAATGAAAAAAAGTTATAACTCCGCGCTATAATTCCACGGCGCCCCTACAACCTGTAAAATATAGCCAAACGGTGTAGGGCCTCCCTGAGGCCACCTCAGTTTCTCTGCGGCCGCCACACGTTTCTGTCAATTCAGAGGGCGTACGGCCGCCGTATCCTCGCCGTAGAGCAAATGTGACCTAGGCCTTAACTGCAGTTCGAGCAGAGGGTGGTGGGCTCTTGACAGAGGAGTCCAAAATTAAGGCCCACTGGGCTGGTTACTTTGAGCGGGGCTGGTTACCAAGCTGATGCACTAGCTGTTGAGTTGCATGTGAGGGGTGTTACTTTCCCTATTGCTGACCCTCCAATCAACTGTGATCCACCTTCGTTTGTGGAAACAGGCTGCGGTGAACCGGTTGAATTGGGGTAAAGCTCCTGGGATCTGTGGCATCCATGCTTAACTTCTCAAGGTTGGCAGAAAGGCTATACTCATTTCGTTGCATGCAGTTTTGTGCTCTGCCTGGAACACAGGCATCATCCCAACTGACTGCAAGAGGGGCCTTCTTGTCCCTCTCTGGAAAGGGAAGGGTGGTCACCAGGACAGCAACAACTACTGAGGGGTGATGCTGCTCTCAGTGCTGGGCAAGGTCTTTGCTCGGATAATTCTTGATAGGGTTCGCCACCATCTGCTTGAGCACCAGCGTCCAGAGCAGACAGGCTTTACACTAAAGAGGTCGATAATTGACCGTATCCTTGCTCTTCAGGTCCTCACCGAACATAGATGAGAGTTTCGGCAGGGGCTGCTTGCAGCTTACGTTGATCTCTGTAAAGCGTTTGATTCAGTGAATCGGGATGCCCTCTGGAGGATTATTGGTCTTCATGGGGTGCCACCAAAACTGATCAATCTGATGTCTGAACTCTACTCTGGTACAGAGAGTGCTGCGAGATGTGGTGGTACCATCTCTGACTTATTTCCAGTTGTTACTGGAGTTCATCAGGGGTGTGTACTGGCCCCCACACTTTTCAGCGCTTGTATGGGCTGGATTCTGGGGAGGATGTCGGAGTGATCAAGTTGCGGTGCATCGTTTGGGAATGTCAAGTTCTCGGACCTTGATTTCGCAGATGATGCAGTCATCTTTGCGGAGACTTTAGACATCCTTTTGGGGCCCTTGGGGTGTTGATTGAGGAGTCTGAGCCGCTGGGATTACAGGTTTCCTGGGTCAAAATTAAGATCCAGGTTTTTAGTGACCTCTTGGATGCTGCTATCTTGTCTGATAACTGTTTTTGGTGAGGATGTTAAGGTCACAGAGAGATTCACTTTCATTGGCAGTAATATTCATGTCTCCGCTGGCTGTGAGCCAGAGGTCAATATACTTCTGTGTGTCGGACCTGGGGAGTTATGGATTCACTGGATCATGGAGTCTGGCGCTGTTGGTACTTGTGCAGGAGGATGAAGGTCGAAGTCTTCAGGTCCTTGATGCTTCCAGTCTTGCTCTATGGATATGAGACTTCGTCTCAGATCCATGGATCCGAGATGGAGACTTAACTCCTTTGTACCAGATCTCTTCGGAAAATCCTTGGCTATCGCTGGTCGGACTTTGTGGCCAATGAGCGTTTGCTGAGAGGGACTCAGGTGAGAGTTGTTACCTGCATAGTCCGTGAGTGTTCGCTGCAGCTGTATGGACATGTGGCTCGTTTTCCTGTCGCTGATCCTGCTCACCAGATTCTCTCAGCGAGGGAGTCTCGTGAGTGGAGCAGGCCAACGGGCCGACCACGTTCCTCGTGATTGAAGCAGGTGTATCAGCATCTCCAGGAGATGGGGATGGCCAGACAGAGGCCGCTAAAGTTCCATGGAAAATGAACGCAGTTGTGCGCTGCTCCGGCGCATGCTCCCATATGTGACCTGACCTGATCTGATGTACACACAATAGGCATTATATCAAAATGTCATGTGACATGTGGTAAAGTTTCAACTTCCCCCGTTGAAGGGTTTTCTCTGTACACTCAATATGTGCTTTATCAAATGGTCATGTATCATGTGGGGAAGTTTAAATTTCCTCCGTTGAACGGTTTCCGATGTACGCTTTTCACAAAATGCAAGACACATACATACATACATACATACATACATACATACATACAAACGCGACCAATTGCTTCACCCCACTTTTCGCTTCATGCGTATGTGCCAATAACACTGCAAACAACAGTCAAAAATAGCAGAGACCAATCCAGGATGGTATCCTTAGGTTGGAAGTGAAACAAAACGCATCCAAACAAGAAGGAGACCAGTTCCGCGATATCTGACGTTGACCATATTTCTCTGTCCTACTTCCGTATTTTTTTTTCTCTTTTCTCATTTTTTTTTTTCTAATCCTCTTTGTTTTTTTTCAAGGTGGTGATTTCCCGTGTAGCTCGTGTTTGCAAGAATGATCAAGGTGGTTCTCAGCGTGTTTTGGAGCGGCACTGGACATCTTTTCAGAAGTTACGCCTCAACTGTTCAGCATCTGGACGGCACGGGCAGCCGAGCTTCCAGTTTAATGAATTGCAAGATGTTGCGGGTCCTGTACATATTGAAGGAAGAGATCTCATTGTTGGGGTTTTCACTACACCCCCGAACAGGTGATCGGGGTAGTTATAATGTCGCTTGGTTTCCCATGTCATTTGGGGAATTATGAGTGAAAACCTTGAAAGTACTTTGAAGACAAAAGAGATGACTAGTTGTTTGTTTACCTGAATGGAATATGATGGTAAAGATTTGTACTTGTGGATAGTTAGACGATTGCTGCAGATTAACAACACGGACAACCGTCAATACAGGATAAGGAAAGGCTCATAGAGATATAGACAATCGATGTGTAATGTGGTGGTTGAACAAGGGATTCAACACACAAAGAGCATCATCATGGTTATTTAGAATTCATACAGCCTAAGCAAAGAAAGAGCGACTGCTGCGACCCGTAGTTATTTCGTGGTGTGAGTGCACATGGAGCTCATGACCCACTCCTGCCCTACTATTCCCAATCACTACGCGTAATAGATGCACGGTTTCCCTCCAGGAGTGCTCGATCTTCCTCACGTTTGCTCCGGGTCACCAGCGCAATGCAATTGATGTAACTCTTCTTGGAACTGTCCCAAAGACACGGTGACGTTCCAGCACCGACAAGAGCTCTGGGGACACTTGCGCTGCACAAGGGTTGATGCTGTGCAGGTCAGCACTCTTTGGCCTAGTGCAGCGTGGTCAGGCAGTCCGTAGTCTTCTCAGTGGGGTAAATATGTGTTGTAACTTTCACCTTCGACCCTTTGCTTTTGCCCTTTGGCTGCTCTTGGCATTCCGCCCACCCAGCTTTCCACAACAGCCCGTTGGTGCTTCTGCCCTGGAACGTAGCTGCACCGTTGTCCTTGCTTTGTCCGATAATTTAGAATATATAACTATGTTGTCTTGTTTCAACTTATGTCACTTCCTTCACTTCGATGAGCACTCATCAGTGTGGGAGAGGGCTGAGAGGTGTCCTAGAGCTACACACACTTGCCTGTCTAAGCTGTTTAGCCTTGGTTTGAATCTCGACCCAGCTATGAACTTTCATCCCGGTATTTCACATGCAGGGCTGATTCATCAATGTATGTGCCATCCCTCGGATGGACGTTAAGCTGGTATCCCGTGTGCCAGCATTCGTTGGCGGAAGTTAACGGTCCCATGATGTCCTTCGCGAAGAGTATGCGAGCTATTGCCGGAACCGTGAACAAATTACTAATTCTTGCCCTCACCAGCAGAGGGCATTATATTGGCGGCACAGTCACACCTTCAGCCAATGATGCTACCCTGCAGCCTTGTGCTGCATACAAATGGAGCTGAAGTAGAGGAGAACCTTATTTGTCATGTGAAATTGTGCATTTACAACCCTTATATGTGTGATGTTATGCTGGCACAAAGCATGTGTGAGTTACATACCTCAAGGAGTGAAGAGAGGGCATGTGTACATGAGGGTGACGGTATACTTGGAACATAATAACGGAACTCCAACATGAAGTGCTGAGGGGTGAAGCACAGATCTCACACCAGAAATTGTTGTTATTCGTACATATTATGCACCTGTACATGTCTGGGTGTATGACAATGGGCTCCCACGTCTTGATATGGATATTGTGCATGGGGATTATTGCTGTTCTGGCTGAAAATGTTAATGTTCACGATCAGTCTAAAGTTTTAGAACACCCCCGTTTCTCCAGTTTTTATTGAAATTTAAGTAGTTCAAGTCCGGTGAATAACCTGAAATGGTACAAAGCTAAGCAGTAAACTGCCAGAGGTTAAAAAAAGGTTTACGTTACCAAAAACTGAAAAATAATGTACATTTCAGAGTTGTTAAAAAAGGCCCTTTTCAGTGAAGAAGTAATGGGTTAGCAACTTCAGCTGTTCTGCAGCAATCGAAGTGGATTAAGCCTTGAAAGTTGATGCAAACAATTCCTACAGGTGTCGCAACTTTTGTTGATTAGTTGATTAGCAGCACCATGCAATACCCTCTGGTCTACGCCTCGGTGGTCAGGGGTTCAGGCGACAGAAAGATAACGACCCAAGTCATACCTCCAGGCTATGTCAGAACTACCTTAGCAGAAAAGAACAAGACGGTCGGCTTCAAATCATGGAATGGCCAGCACAGTCTCCATACTTAAACCCCATCGAGCTGGTTTGGGATGAACTGGACAGAAAGGTGAAAGCAAAGAAACCAACAAGTGCAACACATTTGTGGGAACTTCTGCAACAATGTTGGGAAGAACTTTCCGAACAATATTTGATTTCCATTGAAGAAAGAATGACACGAGTATGTTCGGCTGTTATATCTGCAAAAGGTGGCTACTTTGGCGAGTCAAAAATTTAGACTAAATTTTGTTCAACAAAACGATTCCATGATTTCTTTTTTTTTATCTGCAATTGTTTATTTGTTCTCTGCTTTAATTTCAGAATACATTGAAACATTAAACTGCTTAAATTTCATTAAAAACTGGAAAAATGGGGGTGTTCTCAAACTTCTGACCAGTAGTGTAGATATCATGAGGGGAGTCGAGATATCTGATAGTTAAATGCTTTTGTCGTCTGCCCCTCCATCTTGGATTGAAGGAATGCCATGGAATCGTCTTCCTGATTGGTGGTGGCATGAATTTGTCTCCAGTTTGGGACTCATTTTCAGAGCAGAGTGCTGTTACTATACATCATCATGTCTTGTGTGAAGCACAAAGCAGGGTGAAGCAATTGCTTCACTCTGCCTGTCTGTCTCCAGACGTCATATGATCGTGGAACTACTTAATTGCAATTGAATTTTATATCTTGAACACTGTAGAACATGAATCGGAAACATGAATCAGAACATGTACCTGCAGTTCAGCAGTGCTTTGGCTCTGAATTTGGCAAATTCTACGGAATCTCATCCCCGATCGATCGTACTTGTGCACAGAGGAGATCACACATGTCTTTCCTGTTTGATATATTCATGTGCAGCCTGTGGCTGCTTGGCTATGTCGTTGATGAAATACCTCTGGTACTCATTTTGCCGACCTCACGGAAGGATGACAGGCTGAGTCAACCAACCTGGTGTTAATTCAATGATGCCACGGGCTTGAACTCAAGACCCCAAGATCTGAAGCCAGCCACCTTAACCGTTAAGCCAACACCAGGCTTTTTGTCTGTCCGGAAGTGAAACCAAATTGAAAATCGTTCCAAACAGTAAACCGACTGTTTTTGGGGATGTCATGAAGGACACAAACAGACATGAATAACTAATGTAACATGTTAAATATGGCGGTGTGAAAGACGCTGCATCAACGGCGGGAAACTGCCGGAAGAAAAAGTATTTTGTTTTCTTTTCTGCAGCCTTCAAAAGCTTTCTTTTATTTAAATTGAATTATCGACGTAAACACTGTAGAACATAAATCACCTTCTGGCACTTGCAAAAACCCCCAGTTCAGCAGTACTCGGACAAAACATTACGGCATTTTATGCCATCTCGCCGTTTTAGGCAATCAGATTTGCTGCTCGCGCTCTCAGTGTCGGGGCATATCGAGATTCAGCCAAAATCGCGGCTCGAATGAAATCTATATCGTGCTCGGAAACGCAAAGCAAGAGTTTGAAGGACCCTGCCCGTCTTTTATCTCTAGACTGCACGGAGTAAGGTGTTCTATGAACTCTGTAGTCGTATATATGTTTTGAGGCCATTTGTTTCATTTTTTTATTTATTTCATTTTTAGGTTCAGCTCACTGACCTAATATAACCGTTCGATGTCCTCAGATCCGTCCGTCTGTCTGTCTGTCCGTCCGTCCGTCTGTCAACAATTTCTATTTTTCTATCTCCTAGACGATTGAGTTCTAACTTGACACGATGATTATACTAGTTACTCTCTATAGATCGTCTGAGCCCTTTTTCACATTCTCGCCTCGGGGTCAAGGTCACAGGGTCATCAAGTGCAAAATGACCGATTGGTCGAATGGCCTATAAGGAAGCATCGGACGGCTATAATGCATCATGGGTTCCGTAGGGATTATTAAGAAGATTTAATTCGACCAACTAGTTTCTCGTTACCCGTGTCGTCTGGCCCTGTTTATTGGGCAACATGGGGTCCGCTGACTTCAACGCGGCTTCACGCGGTTATTTTAAATTTAATTTAAATTCTGTTTTCACTTTTCATAGTCGCTAAGGTTGGTTAACACTCGGTTGCATCAATTTTTGTAGCCGAGCTGACCGTGAAACCCGCTCAGGTGTATTATTTCATACGTATACAATGCCGCAAAGTTTATTTCAGCTTTTCTCCTATTTCTGCTTATTCCTAAATTCCTTCTGGTTTGTCTGTTAATCGGACCGAGCAGCTGACTCGGTCCGGGCAATGTTGACACACCAAGGTCCCGACGTAATATGTGGATTGTTTTCTGTTCTCATTGTGAATGTGACATTGTAATGTGTGTGTGTGTGTGTGTGTGTGTGTGTGTGTGTGTGTGTGTGTGTGTGTGTGTGTGTGTGTGAGCAGTGTTGCAGGGTCAGCAGTTTGTGCTTTCGACATGGCTGATGTTATCGATGCTTTCCACGGTCGTTTTCAACGTCAGAAGTCATCGGACTCTCTCTGGACACCCGTTCCGAATGGTGCTGTTCCTTTTCCAAGGTGAAGCACATGGTAGACCATTTCCATCACCATTTATTACTTTTACCTGGTGCCAAAACAGCAATTTAATGGAAAAAAATATATATTTTAACTCCTTTAACCCCACAAGGCCTGGTGTGTGTGCGGGCATGGGTGATGCTTCAGAATTCTCGAGTTCCAAAAAATTCCCAGACATCTCTCTGACTTTTGCCAAAAGTCACCCATTGCTGAGTGGCGGTGTCCCGGCGCTCAGCAATTCCCCCTGGCTCACTGTCACACAAACAAGGTACCAGGAAAGTGGAATTCACTTACATTCACCCTCACCCAGCATGCTCTTGCTTCTGTCGATCTTGTATCAATGTCTTGTTTCTATCTTGTACATGACATTATCTATAATTGTACATCAACAAGCAAATTCATGCTTTTCCATTTCATTTCCTGTCATCGTACCCACTAGGGCTGACAGGATGGCCTCGAGATATGCACACTCACCTCTAAGCTGTCTCGCCTGGGTTCGAATACTGACTCGGTGATCAATGTGCGCCATCCCTCGGATGGACAACATTAATCGGGTGTCCTGTCTGCCGGCATTAGTTCCATGCTGTTCACATGCTGTTCCATGCTGGATGGGGGATAACCTAAGGTAGCGGTGAAGAGCTGCATTGAAGCCCTGGAGGGAAAAAAAATTAGGGAAGTTGATTCCACAGGAGAGAGAGAAAAGAGGAACAAATAAGTGGAGTTGAGCAGTGAGCCTGGATTTTGGGACTGGAAGACCGTGTGCACCCTGCAGAAACTTGGGAGGGACAGAGCCAAGAGAGGGAAGAGGATGCAAGACCAAAAAGGAGGTGGTTATAATGCAGAGAGGCCACCAACCTGCCTTCAACGTGAATCGATTAATTAATCGATTAATTAATTAATCGATCCGGGGGTTTAATCCTCATTGCACATCGACAATGAAAGTCTCGTCTTCACAACTTATCTTGTCGATGTCAGTGCAGCATGATGTATTGCTTGCACTCTCACATCTAGCTTGAACGTCTGTCTTTATGTTAACACCGAGCTCAGTTCATCATCAACCTGGTTTAGTTAGTTAAAATATCTAAATTTCCTTTTGGAGAAATGAGGGTGCACATGAAAGCTGCATGGAGTTCGTCATTGTCTTTATCATCTTCCTCCTCATGATTTTCCGCCTTCACCCAATCACCATGCTGTTCCTTATCCTGTTGCGTTTGCTTACAGATCTCGCTCGGTACTTGTTGCTGTGGATGCAAATGCTGGACCACATGGGAACCACACGGTTGTCTTCATAGTATCAAACTCAGGACATGTGACCAAGTTTCGACCACCACTCCCCCTTTTTTCCTCGAACATGGTTCTGCAGCAGAGAAAGCCTCGAGGAAGCCTGGTTTTGGAAGAGTTGGATGCATACAATGCACCAAGGTGTGTGGCTTGTGTGAAGTGAAAAATAAGTTAATTGTTCAACCTGGTTGGTTAATTGAATGAGATAGCTCGCCTACTCTTCGCGAAGCACCCCATGGGATTTTTAACTTCCACCGATGAATGCTGGAAGATGGAATGCCCGCTTAACGTCCATCCGAGGGATGGCACACACATTGATGAAGAACACCCTGCCGCCGAAACACCGGGATGACAGTTTATAGCTTGGTCGGGATTCGAACACAGGGTGGACAGTTTGGAGGGAAGTGTGCGTACCTCTAGAATTAGGGTATTCATTTCTCTGTGAATGCTGTAACTTTACATGAATTTTTATTTTGTCGGACATCTTCAGGTGCAGTGGTCATGGGAACCAAAAACCACAGTCTCTGTGGCTAGACAGCCCCTCACATTCCCTCTGGGTCGCCTTTGGCAGCTGTGTCCGTCGCCTGCCTCTGAGCCATTGTCACCGCCATAGCACCTGTAAAGGGTATGTAGAAACTCGATTAACTCACTCTCAGGTAACTCACGAAACGATAACTCGCTCTCAGAGCAAAATCATCATTTCTGGATGGTACACCGACTGAGCGATCCTGTGTCAAAGGGTGTTTCTTTGTGTACATGTGCAAGGCTCGTGGAAGAGTGATAGCAGAATGGAAGGGGGAAACACCAACAGCAGAGTAGAAGTGAGAGTGAGATCAAGGGGAGGGGGAGAACAAATTGCACACAAGCTGAATTAAATATGGCAAAGAAGAGGAAGGGGAAAGTGGAGATAAAGCAAAAAAGGAAAAAAAAAACCCAACAAACCTTCAACTAGCAAACTAAAAGGGGTGAGAGAGAGAGAGAGAGAGAGAGATAGAGAGAGAGAGAGAGAGAGAGAGAGAGAGAGAGAGAGAGAGAGAGAGAGAGAGAGAGAGAGAGAGAGAGAGAGAGAGAGACACAGAGAGAGACACAGAGAGAGACACAGAGAGAGAGAGACACAGAGAGACACAGAGAGAGAGAGAGACACAGAGAGAGAGAGAGACACAGAGAGAGAGAGAGACACAGAGAGAGAGAGACACAGAGAGAGAGAGACACAGAGAGAGAGAGACACAGAGAGAGAGAGACACAGAGAGAGAGAGACACACAGAGAGAGAGAGAGACACACAGAGAGAGAGAGACACACAGAGAGAGAGAGACACACAGAGAGAGAGAGACACACAGAGAGAGAGAGACACACAGAGAGAGAGATAGAGATAGAGATAGAGATATATAGATCACAATAACCTGGAAAAAGAGAGTGCTTGGGAATGGGGGAAAATGAGATCATGGGTATGGATGGGGGATAACCTAAGGTAGCGGTGAAGAGCTGCATTGAAGCCCTGGAGGGAAAAAAAATTAGGGAAGTTGATTCCACAGGAGAGAGAGAAAAGAGGAACAAATAAGTGGAGTTGAGCAGTGAGCCTGGATTTTGGGACTGGAAGACCGTGTGCACCCTGCAGAAACTTGGGAGGGACAGAGCCAAGAGAGGGAAGAGGATGCAAGACCAAAAAGGAGGTGGTTATAATGCAGAGAGGCCACCAACCTGCCTTCAACGTGAGAGTAACGTGTCCTTACTTTACATGGAATCAAGAAGGGCAAGACGTGAGGCAGGGGCGTCAGCTCGCTCAACGGAAAAATAATGAAACTTGTCGTATTGTCATCAACTCTCCATGGGGTATGTGGGATGAGGATGATGACATCATCAGTGAAATGGTATTCCAGCCGTAATTAATTTGTTGAATCAAAATCTTCATCGAAAAAATCTGAAACTTCATATATCTGATATACGATCCAATGTGAGTGGTTAATTAAATTTACGACATCATGGGTCACGTGGTCTAGTGGCCATGTCGGATTGAAAAAAAAAAAAGTAAAAAAAATCTTCTCCAGAACCGCTTAATAGATGGATGTGAAACTTCATACATATGATCAACGAGCCACGAGGAATATAGATTTAAGATTTCAACAAAATAGGACACATGGTCTGACAGCCGTGTTGGAGTTGAGCTGAAACCTTTAAAAACATCTTCTCTCAAATCGCTGAACCAATGGATCCGAAACGTTAAGTGTATGATCGACGACCCATGGGTGTTAACTGAAACATCATCAGTCACGTGGTTTGGCAGCCATCTTTGATTAAATGAAACTTTTAAAAACAAACCTTATCCTCTGAAACCGCTGAACAGATTGAAGCGAAACATATACAAATACATATATATATATATATATATATATATATATATATATATATATATATATATATATATTTTTTTTTTTTAAAGAAGAAGAAAGTGCTTCCAACGAAAGTAAAAAAAAAACTAGATCGACTCCACTAATTTGAGCAAAAAGCGAGAGCAGACCCGGTCTTGGGAAACGTTTTGCCAGCTTCATCAGGCACAATAGATCCCGAGCCTCAGCACGTGTCTGGTTTTTATTTTGATACGACCGCTCATTTCCAGTCACGTGCTGGTGCTCGAAGTTAAATGGAGGAGTGCCTTTTTACCCCTCAGCCCGAATTGGCTAAGGGGTATTGTCATCACAGGCGTTGTCCATCCGGGCGGGCGGGCGTCCGTTTGTCAACTTTTGGTTTCCGTCAATTTCGAGGAGAACGCCTTGTCCGATTAAATCCATTTTTGCAGGGTGTGTTGGGGTTGAGTAGAGGAAGGTTCCTTTCGAAAATGGGCGCGCTGCGGTTTTCAATGTGGCCTCCACGGCAGCCATCTTGAAATTGTTTTCCAGACAATAACTTGAGAACGGCTTGACAGATTGATTTTGTTTTTTATTTTATTTTGCAAAGCAAAAATAAATGTCAAATGACATCAAAGATGGGGTGCCCTGCTTTTCTTTTTCTTTTTCTTCTTTTTTTTTTTCTACTTGCACTTGATCTGGTGTTGTGTGTGTGCGTGCGTGCGCCGTGCTGCTATTTTCAATATGGCCACCATCTTGAAATTGGTTTGCGTCAAGGGGCTGAGGGGTTACGCCCGCTTAGCGGTGCTATTTTTTTTTTTTTTGCAAAAACAAAAACAAACGTCAAATCACATCATTGATGGGGGTACTCTGCTGTTTTTTATTTTTTATTTTTTTTAACTTACACGTGATCTGGTGTTGTATATGTGTGTGTGTGTGTGCGCTTATTGTTGTTTTTGTGTTTCCGGGGCTTGAACGCGGCTGGTTTCGTGTCTGGGTTGGGCATGATGAGGTGTTTGTTGTGCGAGTGTTGGGGTTCTTGTTGGGTGTTGTTCACATGTGGATATATATATATATATATATATATATATATATATATATATATATATATATATATATATATATATATATGTGGTTGACTACCCATGGTAAATAAAGTTTAGTAACGATGATGTCATCGGTCACGTCGTGCAGTAGTCACATTGGATTGAAGTGAAAACCCTTCAAAAATCTTCTTTGAAACTGCTGAACTGATGGATGCGAAAGTTGAGATTACTATGTGTGCAATCAAAGCAGGGTTGTATCAAAGCAGGGTGGTTTGGGCCCCGGCCGTAACTGCCCATTTCATATTCATCTCCATTGATGCAATTTCGCCTTAATGTGCACAAAAGTGGTCGTTAAATATGCTAATAATAATATAATCAATCATTAACCAATAAAGCCACAGATAATGACAATGTATGTGATATAATAGGGTGTATGGATTATACTGGTATCTGGGTGGTAAAGGCAGTCGGCCCTAATAGTCACGTGTTCAGTTAATGATGGTATTCTTGATAAGAATGAATACGTGAGCTGAGACTATGCGTTCTACGAATGCTACTCGTTTAGGAAGTAGATGGGAGGGTTTACCAGACAGTCCTTTCAGAGAGACAGGGTGGGAGTGTGACATTTGTCGGGGGTTGAAAGTTATATTCCAAGTGTTGGACCAGTTCCTGATTCTGTCAAAGTCTGCAGAGAGGGAACAGACTGCTGCCTGCCTGTCTGAAGGATCAGAGATGATACATCAGAGGGTGGAATCATCAGCAGAGAGATGGGCAGGATTTTTCAGAGAATCAGAAAGATTATTGATGAAGATGAGGAACAAGATTGGGGATGCATTGGGGCACTCCAGTCTTGACAGGGAGAGGAGATGGGAGGATCCCGCTGAGAGCTGCATGCTGACTACGGGAGTGGAGGAAGTCAGTGATCCATGAAGGGAGTTGACCTTAGATGCCAAATGCAGACAGTTTGGAGATCAAGGCGGGGTGCCAGACTGTATCAAATGCTTGCGATATGTCCAGCGAGACGGCCCTGATCTCATTTCTGAGAGTGAGGGCTTCGTGCATTGTTGGGGGAGTAGAAGGAGCATCTCCAGGGTGGAATCTTTGGGTCTGAATTTGAACCGATGATCTGAGAGCAGGTCGTTGGAGAAAGAAAGGATTTGATGTCAACTGCAATGATAGATTCCATGACCTTGCTTATAATTGGAAGTAAGCAAAAAGGCTTGTAGTTAAGAGTATCCATTTTTTGCATTATGTTTGGGTATTGCAGTGACGTTGCGAACTTCCAGGAAGATCGGAGTCGAGGTTAGCCCAAAATCCTCAACACATTCTCAAGTGGAAAAGGCACAGTATCCAGGAGCAGTTAGATATGAAAGGGTCGTGTTGGTCTGAAGATTAAGGGGGTTTTTCCAACACAAAATTTGGAAGCAAACACAGAAATGAGGCATTCGGCCTTTTCATGAGCAGAGTCGGCTGTGATGACGTTTGAAGTGGAAGGAGAAGGAGCATACACCAGAGACAGATTTGACAAGGTGCTATCAGGTGTTTGAAGAAGGAGACAGGTTTAAGAGTTCAGTCTTGAGGTTGGACAGATGATGTTTTCTGACTTTCCTTTAAGTGGACACACACTTGTTCTCGGCTTTGTACAATGATCTGAAGTTGCCTTCCAGGAAGAGAAAGGAAGTTCTTTGAAGGCAACTGCCTCACCGCAGGGTTCTGTGTACCAGGGGAGAGATATAGGTATGATAAATGCAGACGTGATGGTATAAATGTGTACATAAAGGAAAGTAAGCTTGTATGGAAAGATTCCCAGGAAATATTAATACCAGGAGAGGTGGAAATGAAGGACCAGTCTTGATATGAGAGGGCAGCTTACAGTCCCTGCCAGTCAGCTTGAGTGAAGTGCCTGACTCTATGGCACTGAGGCAGCTCTCTGACAACAGTCACGACCACATGATCAGATGAACCTATTGGAGCAGAAGAGGAGCAGGAGATATTCGGAGTAAAGTTACTGCTTTCGTACAAATGCTGTAGTAACCTCAACTGTACACCTGTGGCAGTTTCACAATGTGCCGTCCACCTGTGGGATTGTTGGCTCATTCGGTTAAAGAGGTCATATTCAATTTACACATAAGACAGATCCATCTTGCAGATTTTAAACCACGTGCTCAGAGGTAATCACAGCATGAAGGAAAGGTGACAACAACAACAAAAATCATGCATTGCCGATTACAACTTGTACGACATACCTAAAACTCATTCATTGGTGTTGTTTTTGGTGTTATTTTTAAGCCTCTTCTGTCAAAGCGATGATGTGCTGAGTATTATGGAAAACTAACTTTCAGAAATCCACTTTGAGTACCCAATTACAGCGGCCTGCAAAAGTACTCACCCCCAACCAATAATGTGCCACATTTTGATGAATTACGAATGATGTCGAAACAATTTTTCCAAATTAACCTTTTTATTCATAACTGAAGAGATCAAATTCATAACTGAAGAGTACAAATCAAAATCCACTGGTTGTAGAATATTCAACCCCGAAGGTCAGGACTTTGTGGAATCACCTTTTACAGCAATGACTGCTCCGAGTATTTCTGGGTAGATCTCTACCAGCTTTGTACAGCGACATGGTGAAATCTTTGTCCATTCTTCACATGAAAGTTTCTCTAGTTCTGCCAAGTTTGATGGGGATCGTCGATGGACTGTAATCTTCAAGTCTCGCCATCAATGTTCAATTGGGTTCAAGTCAGGACTTTGACTGGGTAACTCAAGAACATTTATTACTCGACGAATTTTTTTTTTCCGCCAAGTACGTTGGTCTGTCGCATTTGTTGGGTGGTCGCTCGACTTCCGTTATTCTCAGGTTTTCCGTCTGTCTGTTTGTTTGTATGTAATGGACAGCTCTAGAGGCCAGAGAAGTCCACCGATTGTGATGAAACTTGACTGGTAGGTTCATACCAGGATCTAGTTGGATGCTTTTGAGCACCGTTGCTATGGACGCCACCGTTGCCGAGCAACAGGACTTTGAAATTTTTGAAAATATCCGAAAAATAGTTTTTTTTTTTCTAAAATCAAAAATCGGCTTCAGCGCTTTTATGCGCACTATAATCAACCTCTTTGTCAAAAAATTTCAGCCCGATCCATCAAAAACTGTGACTAGTATGCAATTATATAGCGACCACCCATGTCGCCTACCGGCTTGTCTGTTCGTCTGTTTGTCTGTCACACGATTTTTGGCCACAGTTTTCATGCAATCATTCTGAATTTTTTTTTGTGTTTATGTAGGTGACTGGCCAATGACGTCATTGCTTAATTTTAGCGAACATTCAAATCCGGATCCAGATCTGAGTATTTTAAAAGTGATTCTTCACCAGTGAGAGATAGGGCCAAAAACACAGTACAATATGTCAAAAGTTTATGAATGGATCTGGATGAAACTTGTTGGACAAGTTGGGTGTGTGACGAGGACGAATCGATTCAATTTTGACGGAGATCCGAATCTGGATCCAGATATGAGAATTATTTACTTTTTTTTATTGAGAGACGGGACAAAAAACGATATTGCGTGATATCTCTTAAAGTTGTTGACGGATTCGGATGAAACGTGGTGGAAATGCTGGGTGTGTGACGACGGCTAATTGATTCGATTTTGCTGAAGATCCGAATCTGGATCCAAATACGATAATTTTTTCATGTGATTTGTCACCATTGAGAGATTGGGCCAAAAATATGTATAGCATGATGCATTTATTTGAAAAAGTTGTGCACGAGTTGTGACAAAACTAGGCAGATGAGTTGGTTCGGTGACGAGAACAAACAAGCCGATTCGATTTTGGTTAAGGTCCGGATTCAGATCCGACCTGGCACTGGGATACAAAATGTAAACTGTTCAGCCTGGCGGAGGTATGCGCTCTACCGAGTGCTGTTCCGCTTTGCCAAGTATCACTCTTTGAGTGATTTTTCATTTTATCCTTCTTCAGCCACTCCGGCGTGGCTTTACCTTTCTGCTTCTGATCATTGTCCTGCTGAAATGTGAATCTCCTTCCCAGTTTCAGATTCATGGCTGACTCGAGCAGGTTTTCATCAAGGATTCTCCTGTACTTTGCACCATCCATTGTCTCTTCGATCCTGATACGCTTGCTCGTCCCTGCTGATGAAAAGCAACCCCATAACATGATGCTGCCACCACCATGCTTGACAGTTGGGATGTTGCTTACTGGGTGATGTGCAGTGCTCGGCTTGTGCCAGACGAAACGCTTTGAATATCGACCACAAAGTTCAATTTTTGTCCCGTCTGACCACAGAACATTTCTCCACATGCCTGCAATGTCATTCAAATGCTTTCTCACAAACTCCACACAAGCTTTTAATGTGTCGTTTTCAGTAATGGCTTCTTTCTTTTCAGTAATAGAGGCCAGCTTTGTGAAGGGAATCGGGATGTTGTTGATTGATGAATACCGAGCCTCCATCTTGGATATAGAGCGTTGCAGATCTTTCAAAATCATTGTTTGATTTACAGTGACATCCCAAACCAGTTTTCTGCTTGCCTGGCTGCTGAGTTTGGACGGGCGACCTGATCTTGGTAGAGTCTGGGTGGTATGATACGTCTTCCACTTCTTCATGATGGATTTCACCGTACTCAAAGGGATCATGAGTGACTTTGAAATCTTCTTATAACCCTCTCCTGAACATTGCTTCTCCACCACTTTGTGTCTGATTTGTTTGGAAAGCTCTTCGCTGTTCATGTTTGCGTATATGCCTTGTTGGTTGACCAAGTGAGTTTCACCTTAACTCTAACTGCACTGAGATTGGGAGGGGGATGGGGGGGTATTACACTTATTTTATAACCTTTCAAACAAATAATTTTCTCAAGAAATGATTTGTGATAAATTAGGCTAAGGGTTTGAATACGTATGCAATTGAGAATCATCTGATTATCTCTGTTAATATAATTTTTTTTTTAGCTTTACCACTTTGGAGTAATTTGTGATGACTTTACATATTAAGTTTGATTTGAAAGCGTTATGAAATAAGCTCAGGTGGTATCAACATGTGAAAACTTTGGAGGAGGGGGGGGGGTGAATACTTTTGCATGCCACCGTACTTGTATAAGCAACTTGTAAACTTTGGTGAATAGTCCAAAACTAAGATGCAAAATGCATATCTGAACGAACACTCATGTACATTTACTGGTGCTATTAATGTATTCCCTTTGGCCACATATATGTTTGATTAACTTGTACAGTTTTCATTTGTAAATATTTATAGTTGGGTATTTTTCACATCATTGGTTGAATTATGGCAATTTAAAACTAGAACGGCAATCGGTAGTGCACATACCTCCACCAGGTTGACCAGGTCATGCGTAACCTGTCTCGGATGTCTAATCTCGGATGCGTCCGCCGAGTCGTAGTAAGCAGTAGTGAACGGGTTAAGTTTTGTATCCCCCTGACAGGCCGGACCTGCATCTTTACCCGAACCAAAATCTAATCGGCTTGTTGTTGTCACCGACCCAACTGATCTCCCAAGTTTTGTCATAACTAGTCCACAAATTTTTTGAACCTTTGGTGGCAGAAGAAAAAAAATGAAACAAAATCAAATAGCAACCTCCTCGGTGCTGGTCACATGCTCAGTTTGTGTACATCCACACCTGAGTTTTCTCGAGCTGACTGCGAAGAGTCAATTTCAATTTGGAAAATTCATTACTATCAGTTTGAGTCGTCGATCATTTTAAGTCATTGACAAAGAATATAATTTGAGGATATGAAGAGAACGATTAACTGGAAAGCATCCTCAAAATGCAAAGCCCATCCGTATCTGCTTCTGTGTGCTAAACATGACGAAAACAGCAAAAATATTTGACGATTTTAGGTGCACTTGACATTTTGACCTCAAAAGCAATCGGCCTCAGTGACCCAATAGGCAAACCCTGCTCAAATTTCAAGTCAATCCGATGAGAATTGATGATTTTATGTAACCTTGACCTATGACCTTTTGACCCTTAAAAAAAAAAAGCATTCGGCTTCTAGCTTTTGATTGGTGAACCAATTCAGTTACCCAATGTGCAAATTCTTTAAATTTCAAGTCAAATGGATCAAAATCGACGATTTTACGTGACGCCGACCTTTGACCTTTTGACGAAATTATTGAACTCCTCAAAATAGGTATTTGTTCTCTTCTCCGAAACTACACACACGACTTTGATGAAACTTGACCACTACCTTCATCACCCGTGATGTACCAAAGTTTATCGACCGCATCAAAATCTGCGCTCATCAAGGGGGTCGACGGGAGGGTTTTTTGACCCCCCCCCCCCAAAAAAGGTATTTGCTTTCTTCTCTGAACTACACACAACATTTCAATGAAACTTGACCACAACCTTCATCACCCGTGATGTATCGAAGTTTGTTCACGGCATTAAAAGATTCAGGGTCTAAGGATATCTGCGGGGGGGGGGGGGTTGAGTGACTTGCTCCTGATCCATGTGAGCGTCAGGGCAGGTGGTCGTATGTTTTTAAACACCTCCATGTTTCTTTATTTATTTACCATTGAGCTTCAGTGTGTCTGTCCAAGCCATAACATTTTTACCCTTGCCAGAGGAGGGGGTATTGCATTTGTGTTTTTGTTTGTTTGTTACTTGCAAAAATCGAATATTTTTCAAGTATATTGGTCAGTCGATTTTGTTATACTGTCTGTCTGTCTGTCTGTCTATGAATTGCCCACAGGTCATAATTTTAAACCGATCTTCACAAAATTTCACATGGTAGAGTTTGTCATAAGCAAGAAGCCATCATAAGCAAGTTTGTCACGAGCAAGATTTTCATCAATGATCTCTCCGACTCTCTGGTAAATCCTCTTCATCTCTTTGCTGATGACTCCACCCTCTGCTGTACCATCTGTCATCCCTCAGATCGGCAAGTAGCAGCCCCTTCGCTCTTTGCAGATCTGGATAAAATCACAAGCTGGTCCAACACGTGGAACATGTCTTTCAATCTTGACAAATCTCACACTCTTACTATGTCTCTCAAAAAGGACCGTCTGGAACCCCCCCCCCTCTACCCCACCCATCTACTTTCTCAACAATCCTCTTGAAGAAGTCCTTTCATTCAAACTTCTGGGTCTCACTATCTGCCATGATCTTTCCTGGGAAAGCCACATTTCCAAGTTGGCCTCCAAAGCCAGTCGCCGACTGGGAATCCTCCATCGTGCAAAGTCCTTCCTCGGCCGACCTGAGCTCCTGACCACAGGCAAAGCTTTCGTCCGCAGCCTGATGGAGTACTGCTCTCCCCTCTGGACTGGTGCTCCTGCCTCTCACCTTTCTCAGCTTCACACTGTGGAAACCAAGGCATTTCGGATCATTGGTATCTTCCGTGATGTGGTTGAATCTTTGGGTCTCTCACTCTCTCGCTGCTGGCAGGTCGGTGGTCTGTCTGTCTTCTACCGTCTCCTCTCTGGCCTCACCCCCCCCCCCCGCTCTCTCTGAGATATGTCCCCCCCCCATATTTCCGCAGGGCGCTCAAGGTCCGCCAACAACCCCCTTCTGGTAAAACTACCAACATCACAAATCACTGCTCACCTTCACTCTTTTATTCCTCTTTTTTCCTGCCTTTGGAACAAACTCCCAGACTCTCTTCAATCCCATTCTTCCCTCCAAGCCATCAAAACAGCCAAAAGTCCTTGTCGTGTCCATCTTGTTTACCCTGAGTACCCCATCCATCCCTCTTCCTTCCACAGATCTCTTCATGTCTGTTGCACACTTTTTTCCTTCCCTCCACCCCCCCTTTCCTGCTCCCCTTGTACGTTCTGTGTGTTAGCTGTCATGCGAGCTTCGACAGGGAATACAAAATAAAATATAATAAACTGAGATCCAGGCTGTCACTGGATGCTGCTATCTTGTCTGTACCTGTTTGTAGTGAAGATGTTGAGATCACAGACAGATTCACTTATCTTGGCAGTGATATTCATATCTCCGCATGCTGTGCACCAGAGGTTGATAGACGTCTGGGTCGGGCCTGGGGAGTCGTGGATTCATTGGATCATGGGGTGTGGCGCTGTCCGTACCAATGCAGGAAGACGAAAGTCCGAGTTTTTACGTCCTTGGTGCTTCCAGTCTTGCTCTATGGATGTGTGAGACTTGGACTCTGTTCAAGACTTGGACTTGGACTCTGACTTTCTGAGACAAACAATTAACTCCTTTGGTACCAGGTCTCTTCGGAGGATCCTTGGCTATCGTTCGTCAGACTGTGTCCAATGAGCGGTTGCTGACAAAGACTCAAATGAGATTTGTTGCCTGCATAGTCCGTGAGCATCAGCTGCAGTTGTGTGGACATGTGGCTCGTTTTCCTGTCCCTGATCCTGCTCACCAGATTCTCTCAGTGAGGGAGCCTCGTGAGTGGAGGAGGCCAATGGGCCGACCACGTGCCTCGTGGTTGCAGCAGGTTGATCGGCATCTCAAGGAGATGGGGTGGGCCAGGCATCTGCCTGGGGGATGGCCAGACGGAGACCCCTGGAGTATCGGCGGAAAGTGGACTCTGACGTAACGGGCCGACGCTTATCTGTGTCATTTCCAGCCACTGCAATGCATTTTTTTTTCCCAGCAGTCAATGAGTCTTGTAATTCCATTGAAGAAAAAGTCATTATCTTTGGCTCTGAAACCTTTTTAACCAAGGGAACAACTTTTTCACCGCTTGTTTCATATGGGATTTGGATCTACGACTCCAACATCATGAGCCGTACAGTATGCTTGCATAAGAAGACCAAATGGATCAATCCGCATACACTACTTAGGAAGAAATGGGGATTTCAGAGTAATAATCTACTCTCTAGTTCCCCCACAGGAACGTTATTCAAGCACACATGACGTAATCAAACAGATTATCTAACAAGCAAGTGTCCCACAACTTCTGGCAAGGATTTGGCAACAAAAACATTTTGGTGTCAGAGGGTGTTGCACATGAATTTTTACTCTTCCCCCTGCCAACCAATAGCATCCTAACCCTTTAAGAGATGTGATTGTGGTACTGCACAATGTCGACTCGGCAGTGTAATAGTCAGTGTGTCCGCTCTAAGTGCGAGAAGTTGGTGGTTCGAACCTCGGCCGAGTCATGCCAAAGACTTTGAAAATTATACGTGCTGATTCCTTGCTTGACGTTCAGCATTTAAAAAGGATAGAGCTTGGACAAACAACCATTGGTTGGCAACATTGGCTTTGGTGGGCCTCATGGCCTGCACCCTCATTGAAGCTCCTTGTAAGGGAACTTGTATTCCTGTGTTTTGAATCCTACATTTGGTGTGGTTTTCCTGACAGGGCGTGCCTGGCTTCACGCGACCCCAACTGTGGCTGGCAAGGGGGGACCTGCTGTTTATTAACTCCTGGTTCCTGGTCAGTCTCATCTACACACTGATCTCAATCTCACCCACAACCTGTTCATCGTTGTCACATTTCAACTGTTAATCACCTCGTTATTGTGATCATTTTACTCCATTTCCTGCTTTAGGAAACACTTTGAACAGGACTTGGAGCTTGATACCGCACCTAGTTGGCAAGGTTGTTCAGGTAACGCATTCCCTCGACAAGTATTTGATGAAGACTTCTAACTTTTTTCTTTTTATTTCAAATTTCTACACTCTAGTTATAACAGGTTAGCTCAGCATATTGGGATACAATGTCAAACAAATTCACTTGTCTGTTTTTTGTGTTTTTTTATATGTATAGTATTTTGTACTATATATATATATTTTATATAAATATATATTTTGTACTATATATAGTATTTTATATATATAGTTTTTTTGTGTATATATCGTATTTTTTTGTATACAAAAACCTCTCCAGGTCACCTCCTCAGATTTTGCTGGAAAAATTTTTAAATGTAGATCTATATGGCTCTACCCACCATGCAAAAGATTAGCTTTCAATTCCTCATAGTTTAAAAAATATCGATCTCTAGAGACCTCTGAAATTTGGCCCTAAAAATGCCAAATGTGAAAAACGCATTTTTTTCCAACTTCAGTGGCTTATAATTTTATAATGGACTCCTCTAGAAAGCTAATATTGCAAATATTTACTAATTGGCATCCAAATTTTTCAATTATGGCATCAGATAGCTTCTGGGATGCATATTTCTCACTCTATAGGAAGCTAAAAATGGCTTTTTGGCCAAAACGAGCTAAAATAAGGTGAAACTATAGGAGCCCTCCTGAAAATATGGAAGAACTTTGAATTTTTTCCTCATAACACAGTGATTATAGGGTCATTATCTATTCATAGATACATTTTTGCTGGGATAATACAGTTCGGTGATGAATTATAAAAGTTTTAACATAAGCCCTTGCCTCTGAGGGCTCTAAAATGGACCAGTTTTGTCCCCTGGTTTGACCATGTGGCTTGGGGTTTAGGATCGTCATATTTTTTTTTTTTCGAAAGATTGCCTCATATAAGATGTTGTCTACTGACCGAATAATTTTATCTAATGCCCATGGCTTCATATTAAAATGAATTTTTATTTACATGCACGTTTTTTATAATTATTAACTTTTTTCATATTCATGAGCTTATAAATCTGAAACTGAACACTCTAGCAAAGTGATACTGCAAATATTTATAAACTGGCATATGAAATTTAAGGATCTGTTATCAGAATGCCTGATAAATGCATATGTTTCTATCTTTAGGAAGTTGAAAATGCCACTTTGACCAAAAATATGCAGAGAGGCATTAACTGAGGTTCTGTGACAACTTAGATTATTCTTCTCATAAATTAATAATTTTAAGTACATTTTTTTATTCAAAAACAAATTCTTGCAATGATAATCCAAACATATTATTGGGTTTTAATTTTAAAAAAACATGTTGTACAGTTCTCTATTTGAAGTCATTAGTTATGACATGCACCACTAGATGGAGTAATGGTCTGTCACAACACTAGGAGCAGCACAGTCAACCTGTCTGTCTGTTGTCTGTTTGGAGAACAAAGGAGAGGAGGAAACAAAGGAAATGGATGCACAAAAACCTGGGCCCAATGGCACAAGTTTGACAAGTAGATGCACTGTTGGAACCAAATTAGACCAAGAGTGTCACAAGACCTATTATACAAGGAAGGTTGGGCTAAAACAAGTTGCTGCTTTGGAGAAGAAGTCACAAGAATTGACTTCATGGAGATCAGGAATTACTTTCAGTTCAGAAGACAGTATTTGCCGACATCATGATCAAATTCTTCTTTGTGACATCACAAGAAATCCAACAAAATGCAATGGAGTATGACCTTGAGAAGCGCTTCAGAGCAGCAACAACCATTGCTGGTACATGGTCACACCATGGTTTCCTGCCAATCTCTTCAACACGTCTGGAGATGAGAAGGGTTTCTTCTGATGCTGTATCATCAACAGTATGCACAGGACCGGAAACCACACAAGCTCATCTGTCCCAGTTATTAGTCCCAACCCTAACTGAACTGGATGTATACCGGGCTGGGAAATATATTGCTTGTGTTTATGACAGAAAAATGGTACATTGGGAACATTGTCACAAGAAATGATGATGAAAATGATGTGTTTATGAACTTCATGAAGCAAGGAAGGGGTAACACATTCTCATGGCCTCCAGAAAAAAAGAAAGATCAATGCTGGGTGCCATTACTCGACATTCTTTGTGTGGTTGAGGCCCCTGACATAAAATCTGGTGGACGTCAGTACGAACTGTCACTCGCAGCATGACTTTAAGCATGTTTTCTAAGATGTAAAATTCTGTGCCTCTGAGTGCTAGATAATCATGATAATGAATGTCAGAAAAGATGAAAGGTCATTAAAGAGTTTTCTAAGGTATAAAAATTACTAATATTCATTGTCTCTGTATATCTGTAAATAAAAAAGCTGCTACTCAACTAATCAAATTCGTTCTAATTTATAATTTGCAATCACTTATGAAAGTAATCCTTTTGATGTATTTATGAATAAATAACATCCTTATCACTAATGTCTAACACGAAGCATAATTTAGTCTCATGCGCACCCCCGCAAGTTCACCTTGTTTTGTACCAAGTGGGACAATTGTCATATTTGGCTTCCTAAAACTAGGAGTATGTGCCTTCTCGAGACATTCTGATGCCACAATCTGAAATTTTGTATACCAGTTTATAAAATTCTGCAGTAACTCTTTCCTGGATAGTTCCATTTTAGATTTATAAACTTCTGAATATGAAAAACGTGAATAATTATAAAAAAACGTGCATGTAAATAAAAATTTATTTTACTATGAAGCCATGGGCGTTAGATAAAATTATTCGGTCAGTAGACACATCTTATATGAGGCAATCTTTAGAAAAAAAATGAAGGTCCTAAACCCCTATCCACATGGTCAAACCAGGGGACAAAATTGATCCATTTTAGTCCAAAATTGGTCCATTTTAGAGCCTTTGGAGGCAAGGGCTTATGTTAAAACTTTTATACTTCATCACCTAACTGTATTATCCGAACAAAAATGTATCTATGGATGGATAATGACCCTATAATCACTGTGTTAGGAGGAAAAAATTCGAACTTGTTCCATATTTTCAGGAGGGCTCTTATAGTTTCACCTTATTTTAGCTCGTTTTGGCCAAAAAGCCATTTTTAGCTTCGTATAGAGTGAGAAATATGCATCCCAGAAGCTATCTGATGCCATAATTGAAAAATTTGGATGCCAATGATTAAATATTTGCAATATTAGCTTTCTAGAGGAGTCCATTATAAAATTAAAAGCCACTGAAGTTGGAGAAAAAAAATGCGTTTTTCACATTTGGCATTTTTAGGGCCAAATTTCAAAGGTCCCAAGAGATAGATATTTTTAAACTATGAGGAATTGAAAGCTAATCTTTTGCATGGTGGGTAGAGCCATATAGATCTACATTTAAGAATTTTTCCAGCAAAATTTGAGGAGGTGACCTGGGGACCCTGAGGTGAGTTGGCACGGAATGACCCTATATACAGTATATACATTGTTGTCGTCAGCCTCGTTCCAGTTGTCCAGTCCAAATCTGACAAACTGCGTCAAAGCAGTCATGCCGGCCAACTGATTCTGTTGCTCCAAGACAGATTACGGGCCTGTTTTCCACGATGGCTCACTTTAATGGAACACACGAGCAAATCGGTGCCGTACGTCCATTCACACTAATTATCCATCCATCCAATGGGATCATACTCTGTACAGAGCATCAGTGCTGCCAAAGCAGTCACCTGGGCTGTTGTGCACAATCCTGGATGGGTCGCCACTCCGACACAGGATACTCAAATGGCTCAATCATCCCAGCACACTGGTGCTCATTTTGCTAACCTCAGAAGGATGACAGGCTGAGTCAACCCCATCTGGAATTAATTCAACGACCGAGCGGGATTTCAACTCGGCACCTTAAGATCCCAAGCTCACCAAACTAACCATTAAGCCAACACCAGGGTGTGTGTGTGTGTGTGTGTGTGTGTGTGTGTGTGTGTGTGTGTGTGTGTGTGTGTGTGTGTGTGTGTGTGTGTGTGTGTGTGTGTGTGTAAATAAAAATACGTATATACATTATGAAAGGAAAAAGGTGCATCCAGATAAAAATATATTAACTAGAAGGGCACTCGGGAGAGCGCATACCTCCACCAGGCTGATTAATTTACATTTTGTATCTCACTGATTGGCCGGATCTGGATTCGGACCTGAACTAAAATTTAATGAGCTTGTTCTTGTCACATAACAAACTCATCCACTAAATTTCGTCCGAATCCGTCCATAACATTTTGAATTATCGTGCTATACTGTATATCGTTTTAGCCCTATGACTCAATGGTGAAGAATCACTTTAAAAATTCTCGTATCCAGATCCAGATCTTCACCAAAATCGAATCAATTCATCCTTTGTAGACACACCAAACTGTCCACCAAGTTTCATCGGAATCCGTCCATAACTTTTTTTCAGATATCTTGCTCACAGACAGACAAACAAACAGACAGGGGTAAAAACATAACCTCTGTCCACCTTCGGTGGTCGAGGTCAAGAGGAGAGTGAAGATGGTTGTAAGGTCGGGGTCTTTCACTCAGAGTAGTAAATGAACGGAATGGTCTTCCTGCAAAGGTCGTGGCAGCAGAATATAGTTTTTGGAATTTTAAACAATAACAATATTTTTATTATCATATTATATGTATATGCATTAAACACCCTGGTGGTGTCTGTACTTGTACTGCTGCTCTCATCCCCACCTCTCCCTCACCCAGTGAACTGAGGTTTATCAACTGTTACATTGAGTAAATATGGTGTAGATGTAGCACAGGCTTGATGGGCCGAATGTTCTACTCCTACACCCAAGTTCCTTGTGTCTCCTTATGTATTTTTCATATCCCCCCTCGCTGACCTTCTAAAGGGAGAAGCCAAGGCTCTCGTTCAGCCGGACGATGGGGAAGTGGAGCAGTGCTGGACAGCCATTCCATTGCCTTGCTTGCAGGATGTGGCCTTGCTGGATTTCTCCTTGGCTTGCTTTCTGCTGTAGCTTGTATCTGCGCCAAACAGCGGCGCCATTGTTCCACAAAGCCCACATTCCCACTTCGTCTTCCATCTGTCCAGGAGAGACAAGGTTCTACACGACTTCCAGTTCCTCTCATTGTGTCCGTTGGCCGCACAATTGGGCCAGATATCTCCGTGGGCCTCCCAACGCCAGCCACAACACCGGTGCTCACACCTCGCCGTCCAGCTGTCCAACCGCCTCCTACACCTACCGACAATGCAAGGAGGGGCCGACCTCCTCTTTTGTTTGTATCTCCACATGCCCCGGCGGCACAATGTGTACCATATGCTCTTGCCTCTTCTTTGTGTGGAGGAGAAAATCAAGAACAAGTGTCATCTTCCAGGCCTCTTTCACCACCAACCTCCTTTTTTGACTCCTCACCAGCTCTGCAAATGTCAGGGTCTCATAGGGCATGGACCCCCCAGTTTTCACCAACTCTACATCGAAATCCCCCTCCTCTTCCCCACAGTCCCCCACCCATTCCACGTAGTCCAGCCTGGACCCTCAGGTCTCGGCGTGGTCCACTTCGTGTCCGCCCGCTCATGGATGGTGAAGAGGACAGACTTGATAAAGAAGCGAATGAAGCTGAAACATGTAGTGGGACGGTTCAAGGAGGAAATAATTGTTCAAGGAGTGAAACTTTTCAAGGTAAAGGAGAGGAGAATGAGAATGGCAGGCAACTGTCTTGTGATATCCCCACTGATTTTTCTCCTGAAATGTCCCACGATTCCTCATCTCCGTTTTCCCCGGAACTTCCGGTTATAGAAACGAGGACAGCCGGAGGTAGTACGAGATCGAGCTGAAGGTTTCAGGAATCTCAGGAGTGGACCATGTGATATAATGGGGCCCGTGCCATGATCCGAAAAGCAAGGAGGTGTTCGCTTCTTTACATCCACTGCTACCTCTTCCTCTACCTCCATTGTCCTTGTCTCCTCCTCATTTTGTTTCACTTTTGCCGTCCTTTTTCTTACTTCTGTCCAACGACCCAATTACATTTCATTCCTCTTTGGCTTTTTTGCTAACAAGAATCAAATGACCACCTGTGACCGCATCATCCATTGTCTCTGTTGTTGGTGGTGATGTGGGGGGTTTATTTATCTCTCTATTTAAACAATTGATTCGCCCAACACGTATTTCCCTTTCTCACACTCATTCCTGCTCATAACACGTAGACAGTAAAAAAAAAACCTGTCTTACTGTGTACGTGATCACATCTGCTAAAATAGAAACAGCATAGCTCCTGATCGGGATCATGGATCAAGACTCTTAGTTTGGTGTTGTTGAAGAAAATTTGAAGCAGTGTCCCTCTCTTGCATCACAATTGCGGACGCAACGTAGAACGGGCGGCATTAGCAAAAAGGAAACTATGGGGCCAAAAGCCATACAGCGGAACGTGCGGCCGCGTTGGGCTAACGGTCGACCTTTCCGAGGCCTAAGACTTTCCTCTTGTAGATACGTGGCATCACCGAGAGATACGATGCGTTACGGGGCTGCACTTCCACTCTCTGTATGGGATTCTAATCCAGGATCTTCCAGCTTGGTGTAGTGCATGTCGACGCTGCACTTTTCTGTGATTCCAATGGAAGTCGTCGAGTGAGCGGAGCGTTATATGTCATCTTATTTTGCCAAAGAGCCAGGACTACACCATTAATTTATTTAATTTTGTGCATCGTGATGTTTCTGTTTTACACAACGACAACAAACGAAAAAAAAAAAAAGATTTTATGGCAAATAACTGGGTCAGTATGATTACCTTTACTCTTTCCCTGCGTAGTACCGCGGTTATGGAAACATGATGCAAGTTCCTGCGAGTTCACAGCGGTTGAAGTGGAGAAAGAGCGGGCCCAGGGTGCAATGGAAGAGATAATTATGAAAACCAATTTGTGTATGCAAATATTTTACAAACACCAAAAATAAATGGGAGATGCTATAAATAAATTAAATAAAATTATAGTCAATGACCTGTATCTTTAGTATTTCAAGGTCATGGTGGAGTCTGTGCATGAAACAAACAGGAACTTTATGAAAAGACATTTTCCTGGAGGACCTTAGAGTCGACATGTCCTCAATGTTGAAGGACATGCTGAAACCACTAAGCCATCGATGACGTAAAATTGGATCCAAATATGCAATTTGTTTTCATCTTGAGCCAGGCCTTGTGTATCGCATCGTCTTTTTGTACATTACGTGAATGTTGACTGTGAAAGGGTACAGAGAAAGAGGAAGGAGATTATTTGGAAGGACCACAGTGAGTAATTTCAGTAAGTTCAATGTCAGCCCTTCCAAACGAACAAACATTGGTATGTTTTATGATGACGATCCTGCAGTTAAGGGCTGGTAGGATGACATAGAGGTACGCACACTGCCCTCTAAACCTGGGTTCGAATCCTGACCCAGCGAGAAACTGTCATCCCGGTGCTTCACAGGCAGGGTGATTCGTCAACGTGTGTGCTGTCCCTCCGACGGATGTGGAATGGGAGTCCCCTCTACCGGCATTAGTTGATGGAGGTGAAAGATTCCACGGTATCCTACACGAAGAGTCGGCGAGCTATCGCCGACACCCTGAACAAATAACAAATTTCTGCCCTAACCTTTGTCGAACGTCAGGCCTAGCCAACCGGTTCGTGAAATACTTGGGCCAAGTTTTCCCTGGCCGACCCCACAAGAACTTTGGAATAATTGTGGCTGTTAAAGGAGAAGACAATGATCCTGCAATATAATGGTGGAGAAAACATTCTTTTTTTTTTTTAATTTACTTTAACCAGCCTGGTTATTGATAATTCTGATGCCTTTTTTTTCTGGCCAAGAGTAATCATACACTATTGGAATGTGGACTTGTACGATGTCACAGTGAAATGGGAATGTTGGGACGAATTTGGGAATTTTGTCCAAGTAGTTCCTTTTGCCTTGCATCGTATGAAAAGGTTGTGATGGAAAGTGATGTGCAGCCAGTTTTTATAGCAATCCTCCCTTTTACCACCATCTTGACTTCCCTTGTAATGATGACAACAATCCAAAAATGGAAGGTGAGGATTTGGAAGGACCACTCTGATGATGGGCTGATCGATCAAATATCGGTTCATCATTCTACCCTCAGTCAATATCTTGAAGAGAAGTCACAAACGGATTGAGAACACCAAAATGGTTGAGCGCCGTGATCGATGACGCTTGTGTGTATTGTACCCGAGTGTGCTTGGATGGACACCATGCCACTGCAGGTCGTCCCGGGGACGGAGATGAGCGGTGGTTTTGTGTTTTATCGGGCGTGTTCGAGTGGTATTATGTGTGATCCTTGTAAGACGGTGTGCATTTGCCAATCTATGGTCAAGAGCACCAAAAGCCTAAATCGTATCCCCAAAATACCATTTTTTTTTTTACCTTGGAAACGGTGTATGGTGAAGTACAGTAGCTGGACTATATGTGAGTTGTTGGTGTGTTTGCTGAGTATGTAAAATGTTTGAAATTTGGGTCTTACTGGCAGAGGACCTGGGGGGAATGGGTGGGGAGCTTGGGGGGCAGAGGGTTCACTTTCAGCTCACAGAGAAAGCGGTTGTTTTATATCGTAGAGTGAAGAGCCTAGTCAATAAGAGTAACTCCCAGCGTGTTTACCTAGGCTTTAAATTTCAGCCTTGGCTGGCTCTACCTTGCGTGTGCCACGACGGCATCCATTGTTGACCTTGCATGGGCTGCAAGAGCATGTCTCGGAGATTTTTTGGTTAAATTAATGGGTTTACTTTAATGTTTTGATGATTGAGCCTGAAATAAATGAATTTCTTATGACTGGTATCGTTTGAATGTAGTTGCGTAAATGGAAGTATGCAAGGAATTGTAATTACCCAAATTTTTTTTTTTTTTTACATCTCATGTTTGTGTGTGAAATAATCAACATTGTTTGAAACGCATCTCTGTCTTTCATGTTAACGTCTTGCGAGTGAGTCACGTGATACGACTGACATCTTTTACCTGCTTCTTGCTTTAATATTCTTTCCTCTTCCCAGGTTATTAATTGTGACATCGAAGATTCACAGGCACTGTGTATTAGTTGTTCTCGTCTGTGATTCTGTCTGTCTGTCTGCTCGTCCGGATGTCACTCACCCACGGGTCGCAATTTTAAACCGATCTTCACAAAACTTCACAAAATGGTGAGTTGGTCATAAGCACGAAGCCTATTGAGGTCAAGAGGTCAATATAGGCCAAAGGTCAACAATTTAGGTGACATTTCTAAAATGCTCAATTTTCCTACGATTGACATGAAATTTGAAGAGCATTTGCACATCAGGTCACTGAATTCAACCGCCAATTATTTTTGAGGTCAACGTCGGCCAAAGGTCAACAACTTCGATGAAATTTCTAAAATCCTCAATTTTTCAATTCAATGACTTAAAATTCTTATGATGATTTGCATATGAGGTCACCGAGTTCAATGACCAAGTATTTTTTTGCGGTCGACATAGGCCAAATTTCTAAATTGTCAATTTTCATCCGATTCACTTGAAATTTGAACAGGATTTGCATATTTGGTCAATTAATTAAACCAGCAATTATTTTTTTTAAGGTCAAATTTGTTTTATGGATTTCGCAAGTATCGCGCTATGCATGACATCTTTCTTTTCTGTTTGTTAGTTCATTTATTGATTTATTTATTCTACCTTTGTGATGAGGTTTGTGGAAAACCTCGATGACAGAGGGAAGGTCATTGTGCAAAACTAATGGGGGCAAAGGGGGAACATGTGGACATTCAACATATTAAAGATAGAAGAGATCAGCGGAGAAAGTTTCTGGGAGATAGAGTTTTGAATCTTTGTTTTTATATTTTGGAAATTAATGTTGAAGACTACAGTCACGGACCGAATAGTCCTCATCGAGGAACCTCCCCAGATGTGATAGCAGTCCTCGAGACGAGGACGAATCAATCCTCTACATAGTTGGAGCAACTGTTCAGAGGAGAAGAATCTTCGACATCTGAACAGGACTCCTAATTTCTTCGAGGCAGACTTAGACATTTGTGTAATGTGTGGATTCCAGGATAAATTTGATGTTAGAGTGATACCGAGTAGGTTTATTGTGTCATATGGTGTAATAGTTGAGCTTTCAAAGGAGATTGGAGAGTAGAGAGAGAGAGAGAGAGAGGAAATTGAGTTTCTGAAACATTAAACTTAACTTGATTACATTTGCCCCACTGGGAGATCTTGTCAAAATCTGAATTTAAAGAGGTGGCCGTGGTGAAACGAGATGTAGATAGAGTGAGGGAAGATGGGGCAGATGGGAAAGACATGGAGGAATGTAATGTTGAGTCATCAGCATACGAGTGCATTTGGTTGTTTGTGGAAGAAAGGAGGTCGTTGATAAAAAAGAAGGAAGAGTGTTGGAGACAGAACGGAACCCAGTCCGTTCTATAAGTACAGTATATGTTATTATACCAGACTCGGTGGCACAGTGGTTAGAGTGTCTGCTCTGAGTCTGGTAGGTTGGTGGTTTGAACCCCGACTGAGTCAAACGAAAGACTTTTAAAATGGTACTTGCTGCTTCTTTGCTTGATGTTCAGCATTTAAAAGGATAGACTGATAGAGCATGAACAAACAATGCTGGGAAGGCAATGGCAAACCAGGCAGTATAACCGTCGCTAAAAAAACTGCTCTGGCAGCACCAACGATCTGTAGAGTGTGGTACATCAAATCAATATATATATATATATATATATATATATATATTTTTTTTTTTATCAAGGAGTATGATCCATATGTAGGGATGGCATGGGGAAAAAATGGCTTCCCCATGAAATGTGTACAAAATGATATGCTGAAAAGCTTCTCGAGAGTAAAGTTTATAAACCTTTAAAGGTCATACTTTTTATTTTCCAACGTTTTTACAACGAATAAGGATGAAAAAAGACTCAGAATACTTGGCTAAAGTACCAAACCGAGAGATCGCAAAATCACCCAATTGTTCATCCGCCGAATCTATACTTTAAGGGAGCTGTTTGTCTGTGTTTGTCACCATTTTTCTCAGAGATGGCTGAACGGATCCTCATCAAACTTTCAGAGGTTCATGTTAGAGTGCTGGGGAGTGTTTTAGGCTCAAAAAGTTTGATATCGGCAGTCATTCCCTTTTCCCATCTTGGGCCTCCACTATCAGGCCATTTGCACGTCTTCCTTCTGCCGTGAGTCCATGCCCGCCGCAGGTGGAGAGATCATAGAGTAATGTCCGACCAGGGAGATTTAGTGAATCAAATAGTTCCGGATCTTCCAGACAAGCATCCGACTGGTCGTCGTCAACTACCACATCTAGTCTGGTGAACTAGTCTCATTTTCAGAAATTTTAACACTCCCAGGCATTTTTGAGTAAAATTTCGCAGATACTTTTTTCCCAAAGTATTTGAGGTGGTTGAATCCAATTTTGCTGTCTGCCAAGCTGAAGAATTAATGGTTAAGAATTTATAAGCAAAAACCTAAATTGTTGGCCATCTTGGCAGACATTTCCATTGCAACTCCCCCAAAACACTTTTGGACACTTTTAATTTTGGGGTGACGGTTCTTCATTGGAATGCCCAGTGTCAGTGAAGCAAAGTTTCTTCATTCATTCAAAAGGGACACCTAAAATAGCATATCAATCATCAGTCTGAGATACGGCTGCTGCGTAAATGTACTGTGCCCCTTGATGGAATAAAATATACTAATTAAAAAAAATAATTAATTTAGGATGGTTTGTATATGCCTGGTGTTGACTTAAGGGTTAGGGTCCTGAGTTCAACTCCCACTCGGCTGTTGAATTAATACCAGGTGGGGTTGACTCTGGCTGTCATCCTTCCAAGGTCGGCAAAATGAGTGCCAGCTTGCTGGTATCTTGTGTCAGAGTGGCGACCCGTCCAGGATTGTGCCCAATAGCCAAGGAGACTGTTTAGGTAGCACCAACGCTCTGTACAGAGTATGGTCCCAATGGATGGATGGTTTGTATATAGTATATGGTGATTGACTAATGATGCCCATGTGAATAAATTACAAAATAATTATTTTATGACAGTAAATAGTCACTTTAGTGCGCATCATGTCAAACAATACCAGTATTTTTGATGTTTTTCACATTGACTTTCACACTTTTTGTCCATGGCTAATACACAGACAGGGAATATGACCAATAAAGGTTTGTGAGGAATGTTGTAGGCATTTGTGAGGCATAATTTAACAATTGTAAATTGGAAAATCAAAACGAATTGCACAAATAATAGTATCTTTCAAAGTATTCAGATGAGACGAGTGGATACAATTTACTGATATTCACAAACCTGAAATGTTCATGACATCATCAAATACAATACTTTAGCCAAGCAACATAAAACCACCACATTTTCATTATCTCTTACATATTTCACCACATCGGGAATGCAGAGAACGGTTGAAGGTTCTTGAAACCCCTCTCTCAATTGTTCCTGTCGGCCTTTTGTGTCCTGTACTAAATCTAGCTCTTTCATGAGCCTCGACTATGCATACAAAAAAGATTGAATGAAAGAAGACACGTCATGTGCGCTTTAATACATTCAGGTCAATTTTCTGAAACGTGCTATGAGGATGCTTTTCAGCGGCAGGGACTGGGAGACTTGTAAGGATAGAACAATGAATGGAGCCAAATCCTTGAGGAGAACCTGCTTCAGAGTGCAAAAGACCTGAGACTGCGGCGAAGATTTACATTCTAACAACACAACGACCCCAAGGATCCAGCCAAAGCAACACTGGAATGGCTTCAGAACAAGAACATGGAAGTCCTTGAGCGGCTCAATCAAAGACCAGACTTGAATCCCATTGACTCATTTAAATGTAATCATTTTTTTTTTTTAGTGTCTTTCTCATTTGTTTTCCCCGTCATTCTGGCCTCACCCACCTTCATCTAGTTCTGGAGACGGTCTACCGCTCTCTGTAAATCTGCCTGTCTACGCACTTATTTAGCCCGTTCACTTATTTAGCCGCCATCTCCCCACTCATCAGATTTTTGCCCATTTCTTGTTGTCCCAGCCTCATTTGCCTCAATTGTGCCATGAGTTGGTTCATGAAGACGTTCATATCGAACTGCACTTGCAGCATCAAACCGCTTTTCTGCACCATAGCCGCTGCGTTTTTCGGGGGATGAGGATAGGGGTCATCGACTGCTGTGGGTGCAACTTTTTCCCTTTCCACTAAACCCATCTGAACTTGCTGAGCTTGGTGAATCGTGTCGTTACAAAAACTTTTAAATGAAAACTTCACTGTAATCACGCTCCTTTATCATTTTGAGATTCACTGGTCACTTCCCAGGTCCAATTCCACTCCTGACACCAATTTTTATGGACTCAGGGTTAGGGGTTCGTCACAATTGGGAACTTCTTGGGCTCTTCCCGACCTCGAGCCCTGTAGGCCGATACGCTGCGGGTAAGTCCGCGATCCGATGGGTTGTGAAGAAACTACGAACGTCGATTAGAACAGCCAAGCCTGGCAGGGTCCACAGTCCTATTAAATGTTTAACCTATCCGTTGGATTGGCCCGACCAATTAAGGTTCATACCCTTAGTGAGTACCCGTCTATTTATTATGCATGATCGAGTGGAACCATGGGTACACACTGGATAATCACAGAGCCAATCAGTGGGGCAAAACTTCCCGTCTATCGGATGGTGCGGACTATATTTGACTAATATGGAAAAGACACAGCGAGAAAGTTGGAAGAAAACATGTATGGGTATATTTATATATAGGGAGCGCAGGGGAAATTTGTGTGGCATATATATATATATATATATATATATATATATATATATATATATATATATATATATATATATATATATATATATATATATATATATATATATATATATATATATATATATATAATACAGTAAATATTTTATTCACAAATAATTGCAAAGCACATATTCAGGGTGTTTGTGAGGGTGCGACATGTATGCAATGGGGGAAATTCATATGACATGTATGTACCGCAACTATAATAGAGACACAGAGCAGAACTTGTTTCCTTGACACTTATGAGCCCCTTCTACAATCTTATTTATTTACACATGAGACATGGTGCCAATCAGAACCACAACTGGAGAAATGTAGAAAGGAAGGAAAGAGCAGATGGAGAGCAGAGCATGAGTATGGCTTCTCCCCACCTTACTCAGATGTGTGCAAGCTGTGCAGACTCGTGTAGTATGCAAGCTCACACCACGTGCGGACTCGTGTAGTATGCAAGCTCACACCACGTGCGGACTTGTGTAGTATGCAAGCTCACACCATTGATGGGGAGCATTGATGGGTGATTGTGTACGGAGTGCTGTTGGGGGGGGGGTCGTGTCAAGGGGGGTTGTGTGGTTGATGTGTTTTTTAACCAAGCCCATGCTCCCTTGCCGAGGGGAGAAAAAAAAATACAGAAAGTACAAAAACTAAAAAAACAACAACAAAAAAACCAACAAAAGCAATTATTTCATTAATTAAAAACTTTTTTTGCATTTTCTTCCTTGGATTTTGTGTCGATAAATGAGTGTAGTGTTCGTGCAGGTATGATGGGCTGAACGGCCTCCACCTGTGTTAGCTTTCCTTGTATTGGGAGGTCAAAAGTCATCTTGAGGTCGAATTCCTGAAATCGTCATTTTTTATCCGATTGACTTGAAATTTGAAGAGGATTTGCATATTGCGTCACTGAATTTGGAAGCCAACTATTTTTGAGCTCAAAAAGGTCAAAGGATAACTCAAGGTCAAACTCCTAAAATCAATTTTTATCTGAAAGATCGTCATTTTTCATCTGATTCACCTGAAAATTAAAGAGCAATTGCATAGAACGTCACTGAATTAAGGAACCCAACTATTTTTGAGATAAAAAAGTCAAAGGTCAACTCAAGGTCAAACTTCTAAAATCATCAATTTTCAACAGAAAAATCATCAATTTACATCCTTTAACTTGAAAGTTGAACAGGGTTTGCATAGTCCATCACTGAATTGGGAAAGCAACTATTTTTGAGGTTAAAATGTCAAAGGTCAACTCAAGGTCAAACTTCTAAAATCATCAACTTTCATCTGAAAAATCTTCAATTTTTTCCTCTGGTCACCAGAATGATCAGGTTCGGAGACCAGATAGTGGCGAGATCATGGTGGATGGTTACACCTACTAGTGGTCTGGCCGCTGTGATGGTTACCATTCCCAAGGAGTTGTTGTGGCTGTGTCCAATAAGCTGACTCCAACGATAATTGAGGTAACACCGGTCAACGAGTGTATCATGAGACTAAGGATTCGTCACTCCTTCGGTGTCATTTCCCTGGTCTCTGTTTGTGCTCCGACTGAGGCGAGTGATCTCACCGTGAAGGACACATTCTACGCCACGCTCGAGTCTGTGGTTGATCAGTGCACCAGACGAGATACACTTCTAGTCTTGGGGGATTTCAATGCATCGACTGGAACTGATAGGGATGGTTATGAGACGTATGTTGATCCTGTGGAAGAAATTGAGTTCTTCTCTTTTTGAGTCTGAGGCCATTAATTAACAGCAAACAACAACAAATCACAACAAACATGCGCATGGGAAAGAAGGAAATACAGGACAAGCAATATCAAACAGGATCCTCGTTTTCACTCAACATCCACATAACAATCTTCTTTATACTATTCTGGACAGAAAAAGAGAGGGGGCGTGAGACATCTGGCAAGGGTAAATAGAGGAGATGGTTGATAAGCATGAAGTGGTGTGAACACCAGTTCAGCCTTGAGGAGAGGATGATAACAAGGTTGGGACAAAACACCCAGACTGGGTGGATTACTTTCTGCGAGACATTGAGGCGCCAGCAAGGCGTTCTTCTGTTCAGCAGCAGCCGGGCAGTTTTCATTTAAACATTGGTGATCCCAGTCTTGGTTACATGTATTTTAGTGAGATAAAAGCACAATAATCCCACAATAATGGCAGCGAGCGCTCATAGGAGAAGAATGCTGGACAACGGCCATCTTGATCGCCACCAGTCAGGTTGATGCGTGTGTTTCCGCCGAGTTTACGGCCTGTTCATCAGCAGCTGTCACGAATTGTAAAGGCGTGCTACCCGAGGCCAGAAGATAAGTGATTCAGGGTGTAGATAGACCAGTACCCTACGGGAAACACATTCTCGACACTCCTTGAGCTGCAGAGAAGGTAGATCCTGACAGGTACGAGCTTGGGTTGGCACTGCGCTGCAGATGACACTGGGTTGAGGGAGATGAAGAGGACTCGAGATGTGACCCAGACATCCAGTCCCAGCAGATTTTTTGGCCTTGCAGCAGCAGCTTGTGCAATCAGGTTGATTCGCCAAAGCAAGTTATGCTTCGAGGAGGGAGAAATGAGGTTTTCTGGAATGTTCGGGGAATGACGTCACCAGGGGGGTGGAGCGTGCCCGTGCCCAATGGGGAATTACGTCACCAGGGGGTGGAGCGTGCCCGTGCCCAATGGGGAATGACGTCACCAGGGGGTGGAGGGTGCCCGTGCCCAATGGGGAATGACGTCACCAGGGGGTGGAGCGTGGCCGTGCCCAATGGGGAATGACGTCACCAGGGGGTGGAGCGTGGCCGTGCCCAATGGGGAATGACGTCACCAGGGGGTGGAGCGTGGCCGTGCCCAATGGGGAATGACGTCACCAGGGGGTGGAGCGTGGCCGTGCCCAATGGGGAATGACGTCACCAGGAGGTGGAGCGTGCCCGTGCCCCATAAAGCACTTTGGTTATGGTTTCCCCACGTTCGAGTTGTGTGTATATTTTCTCACCCGAAACGACTGGAATATTCGGCATATTTGTTCAGGCGGGAAACAACAATGTCAAAGGTCAAGCTGACAATGACGTCATTTGCATCAAACAGATACGACAAAGTGTTTGGTCCACGTGATGTCAAACTTGACACAAACGAGTTGGAAAACATCACCGACGAATTCCGAGCAGATCTGACGATCCTATCGTT
>NC_140971.1:97328609-97333609 GCF_056783735.1 Eptatretus burgeri
TTGGTAGTGGGCTGAATACGCCCGATAATTAATCGAACCGTCGAGGCCGACGATAACACCGCTCGGTTATCCCGATAGTACGGAACGGGTCGCTTAAGTGGCCCGTGTCCGAAGTCGACCTGCGGCGAGGTGCGATCGCCCGGTCTACCCTCCGTGTGGGTACTTAGGTAGGTCGAATTTGGCGAGCAACCCTATCCCACGCGGGGGCCGATTGGCTCGATCGCGGTGAGACCGAAAGGTCCACCCGTGACTGGTTCCCGGCGTTAGTCCGAGAGGGTCACGACTGGATTGTCCGTCCGGTGGGCGACGTGCCGCGATTCGAGTTACGTGGCCGTCAGCACGCCGGCGGGCGCGAATCCGTAACACTAGTGTCAGGTCGTGCGATACAAACTCATCGCCCTCCTCGCAGCACTGGTAACGGAGAACAGGAAAACGGGCTCTCCTGTCTCCAGCTAAATTCACGGGAATCGTTCCAGGGGTGAGAGAAGCGACCCCCGATTCCCTCCAAATTACGAGCGAGCGAAATTAACCCTTCACGAGAAGCAAGATGGCGTCTCAAGGCGAGCGGGAGCCGGGGGTATTAGAAATGGATGTAGAATATGTAGAATCCATGGCTCAGGATGAAATCCCCGTGCAGGAACATGAACTCGTCCAACTGAACCCAGAGCCCGAAATAGGTGCGGCAGCGGCCGCGGTGTATGACACCTCCCCTCCCCCTCTCCACCAAAACCCTTCCCCAACCCCTGCCGAAACGGCTCACCCAAGCACACCCGACATGGCCCAGCTATGCGCCATGCTGGCGGCAATGAAAAACGAAATAAAAGGAATGAACGAAAAGATGGATACAAATACAAACGAAATGAAAGGCATAAACGAAAAGATGGATACAAATACAAACGAAATGAAAAGCATGAACGAAAAGATGGATACAAATACAAATGAAATGAAAAACGAAATGAACAAGCAAATAAACGGAATGGAAGCAAACATGAAGGAGGAAATGAAAGAACTACGGGGTGAGACGCAGAACATGGGCCGATGCCTGCAGGCGGGCATGAAGGCCGTGACCAGGGAGCTGGGAATGGCGACTCCACGTGTGGGAGCGAACGAGCTGGGTGGGGGTGCAACGGCTGACAGGCCCGCGGTGGAGGCGGGTAAAAAAATAATTCGGGGGGCGTGTTGGGCGAGGGTCGTGACAGAAGAATCGACGGTGACCAAAAGGGAAAAATTAAATGGGGAGACCAAAACGTGTGAGACGAGACACGAGGTGACGACAACGGAAATAATAGTTGAGACAAGGGAGGTAAAGGGTGAAGAGTTGGCAGAGACACGGGAGACAGAAAAAATAGAGGAGAGACTGCACGATGAAGACGGGGTAAGTGACGCACACACACACACGGAGGTAGTGGAGGACAATGGGGGTGAGCTCGCGGAGCGTGTGGGGACCCAGTGCGAGCAGCTGGTTGCCCTCCTCCAGGAACGAGGGGAGGGAGTATGCCCCCTTGAGGCGAGTCACGACCAGGTGAGTTCGGTCGTGCTTTGCGAGGTTGAGGGGAGGAGTGCTGCGAACGGGTGCTTGGAGAGCTTGGGGGGTATAGAGGCCCCGGAGACCCTTGTGGGGACACGAATCCCCAGTGTGGTTGTCCCTGTGTGTGTGGTGCAAGGCGTGAGTGCGTCCCCGTGTGTGGAAGCGACCCCGTGTGTGAGTGGTGTGGTGGCGATGGTGCCAGAGTACGTGCTTCCCAGCACGCCGTGTGTGAGTGAGGCACGGTGTGTGGATGAGGCACCGCGGGTGAGTGCCCTCGCGGGTGTGAGTGGAGTGGTTTGTATGAATGGAGCACCACGTGTGAGTGGTATGGGTTATGCAAGGGAGACCGTGTGTGTGAGAGAGCGGTATGTGAGGGAGATGTCGGTTGGCATGCGGGAGCACGCAGCCGCGTCTCCCGGTGTGAATGTGATGGAGTGGACTGTGTGCGTCGAAACACGCAGGTATGCGTGTGTGGAATGGAGACGGAGACGGCGACAGAGGAGAGAAAGCCGAGTAGCGGCTGTGGTCGTTTCGGGGACCGTGCCGGGTTCACCCAGCAGTGAGCACGCGGTTCGTGCTGTGCAACGCACGAGACCGCCACGTGCTCGCTTGCGAGAGTGAAGTCCCGGTCCGGAAACGCACGCGGTGGATTTGCCGATCCCGCGGACGGACAAAGTTTAGGCAGGATTACGGATTTGGACCGGACGGGTTCTCCACGCGATCGTGTGTGTGAAGCTCCAATGGGCAGAGCACATGTGTTCGCGTGGGGAACCCCTCGAGACGTGGGGCTTGTGTTTTATTTTTATTTTTATGCGCACGGTGACGTCATGGCTGCACGTGGGGTTGGAATCCGGCAGGAGGGGTATCCCTGCCGGATGGTGCCGTCCAAGGAGGGACGAGGAACACGTGCAGCTGCATGACGTCACGGGCAGGTGCAAAGTGCGCGAGCTGTGGGTTGCCGCGCTGGTGGTGCGCATGAAAAAAAGAAAAAAAAAAGCAAGCCTCACTTTCGGGTGCACAGGATTCCTGGGCAAGGGGTGGAAGACCCCCTTGATCAGGGGCACAGGATGAAAACTAGTTAGGGGGAAGGGTTAGCATAGCGAGACCGACTTCATGGGGCAGGGGTAAGTCCTCATGGAGTCCGTGGAATGGATTAGTTAGAGGGATTGTAGCCAGATTTAGGTGGGGAAATAAAAGTTATTTTTTTGATTTTGAGGACAGAGACAGACTTGTGAATGTGTAGTGGGGACATAGTTTAGCTACGTAGTGTTAAATGGAGCGTGCTATAGTTTAAGGGACGACGTGGGAGCACGAGTTAGTTAGGGGATGTAGATAGGAGGATGGCAGAGTTCAGCGGTGTGTGTGTTGAAGAGTTGGTGAGTTGTGAGGTAAGTACTTGTTGAGTGAGTGAGGCCAGCGGGTCTGTGTGAATGGAGCGAATGGGGAATGCATGGTGCGATGAGTGATTGGGGGGAGGAGTGACTCCCGCCCAAGGGACCCCGGGGTCAGAGTAAAGTGAGTTAGCTGGGTTAGTCAAATTGAAAAATGGAGGTCGTTTTGTTGTTGGTGGGAGTGTAGGCTCGAAACCCGTTTGGAGGGGTGCAGGAGCCATGTTGACGGGCTTGGGAGCGTGGCTGCGAAAGGTGAGTATCGCTGAGTGGGTACCCCGGGCACCAGGCTAGTCGGCCGTGGTAGGCCAAGGGCCCATGGGGGGCCGCGATAGCGTAGTGGGCACGGGTGCGCCTGCTTGGTGCGGGGGCCCGGGGCGCCATTAGCTGCGTGGGCAGTGTTGTGGGCAAGGGTGACCCTCGGAAAGGGGCCTGGGAAGCCAGCCTGCCACGTGTGCGTTTCAGGGGAGGTGCCATGGGGGGCACTCCCCGGTGTTAGGGAGCTGGTAGGCTCGGAGGCAGTGTAGTGCCCGGGGGTGCCATCGCGGGAGAATCGGCAGAGGGTCGTGCCTGCCAAGGGGAGCCACATGTCCCAGCCATGAGACCGTGTGAGGGCACGGAGAGAAAATTGGGGGGCGAGGCCCGAAATTGTGAGGACACCAACACAGGCGACGGGAATCTGGGTTGTTAGAACCAATAGTTTAAGCGAGAGGCGCTTGTTGAAAGCCCCGGGGTAGTTTAACAGTTAAATGGTTAGGGTAGATTAGGAAGTGTACCCCTCCGCACCATCCATCCCCTCGCTGTCGTTGTGGGCTGCTGGACCCACTTTGGTTATAGATCGCTGAACTCTGGGGAGGCCATTCTGAGGCTTGGATTGGGCCTCGACACAGGACGTTAGCTCTCCCTTATTCCCCTCCGGGAAGGGAACGTAGGGGTTGGGAGTAGGCTCCGTGACAGGATAGGTTAGCCGAACAAAGACGATAAAGGGGGTAAGGGGACGATTTATAGTGGGGAAGTAAAAATAAAAACAACAAAAAAATAAGTTGGGGCTAAATTGGGGTTTGACAAATTAAGGGAGTGGGTATAGACAGTGACAGGCAAAGGCGATAGGTTGGGAGGGAGACCGTAGGGTAGGTCCGAGCCCGCCTTCCGAGTGGCCAGCACCACCGCACTCCCTCCACCAACCTCCACTGAACGGCAAAGACTGGCCAGCTTCATCTGCTGGCTGCGTTGCTGCAAGGCAAAGGCCGGCCCACTTCATCGGCAGCTGTTGTTTTGCTGCAAGGCCTGTGCCGGCTGGATCGTCTGCAGCTGTTTTCTGCAAGGCCTGTGCCGGCCGGATCATCTGCAGCTGTGGTACTTCAAGGCCTGTGCCGGCCAGTTCATCTGCCGGCTGTGTTTGCCTGCAGCGGCCTTCTTCTGCGGGCTGTGTTTGCCTGCAGCGGCCTGGTTCTGCAGGCTGTGTTTGCCTGCTGCCTTTGCCATGCCATGCCCACTGCCCATGTTCACCAGCCCCGTTCAATTTTGCTCTGCCCCCCCCCCCCCTGTTCATTGCCATGTGCGCCAGGATCAAGGCAACAGTTTGCAAGCTGCAAGAACTGCCCTGTTGGCAGCTACAACACGGGCCTGCAGTGGCGGCCCGTGCACCGTGTTTGTGTCCATCCATCCATTCGTTGTGTTCATTGCGTGTGCCACTTGAGCTGGCACGGAGACTGCGTTGTGCAGCCCATGCACCGTTGTGGTTCACTGCGTTCAGTTCAAAAGGGAAGGCCTTGGACTGCGTGTGAGCAGCCAGCCACGTTCCCTGTCACCTGCATTGTTTTGAGCCAGAGACTGCACGCGAGCAGCCTGGCTCCCTGCTAACTGCTTTCTTTTTGCAGAGTTCAGTGATCCTGGGCCATGGTTTCGTGTACAATTTGTAAGTTAAGGTTAAGATGTACTGTAAATATGAGTGCGCCCCCGGCATGTCTGTCCTAGCGCCGGCAATTTTATTTAAGTCGTCCGTGTGAGTGAGTTTGTTTAGGTAGTTACGCAGCCCTCAGGTTATTTATTTTGGGGACACGAATACCATGAATGTCGCACTC
>NC_140971.1:97341109-97353609 GCF_056783735.1 Eptatretus burgeri
TTAAAACTCTATGAATTTTAGCTACTCTCAATCCTTCTCTCAAAAACTGTTTTAAGCTTCTCTGATGCAAAACATATCCCTCTTTATCATAGAATGTTGTTAATAACTTTTCTGTTGATTTACCTTTAATATTAAAACTTTTATGATAATCACTTAACCATTCTTTCTTTGGGGGTTCTTTCTCACATGCAAAAGGAAGATCTTTATGCTTATTATGAAGATCACTCGGGTACCTCAAATCAACTTCAAAATAATAACCTTCTTCTTCGTCATTCAATTCCTCTTGAGAAGAAATAACAATATTCATCAAAGCCTTTTCATAATCCTTTTCTTCCACCCACTCTAATTTACCATAAGGCAGAGATTGAGACATTGCCCATCCATACAAATTATTAGCATCAAAATACATCAAATAATTACTATCTTTTTCACTATCATAATTTGGAAGATATTTATTATTTGCTTTAGCATATCTTTTTGAACATACTTGTGATATTCCACCTCTCTTGGACTTCTCAATCATCAAAAGCATATCAACATCACTGATTAAATCTATATCTTGTTTTGTCATTTTCAACATTGCACTCCAAGCTAAACCAGGAGCTGTGAAATAGTGGGCAGGGTCTAATCCATAACAATTTTTATTATGACAGAGTGATCTAAAAGCTTCAAACACATCAGCTAACAATAAAACATCTGTTTTTAGATATAAATCATGATATTCTCCAAGGTTCTTTATCTTAAATAATTTCCATGTTTCTTGTGCGTGTTTATATTCCTTATCACTTATCTCTTCTTCATAAAGGTTATTATAGAAACTTTCTTTTGATGGAAGTTGTGTTTCTTTAAATCTCATAAATGAATCCATATAATCATAAGGATAAATTCCCTTACTTGTAAGAATTTTCTCTTTACTTTGAATTTCATTCCTTGTTTGAATTTCCTCTCTCGTAAGAATTCCTTCTTTAATCAGAATTTCATCTTTAATCAGAATTTCCTCTTTAGTTAGAATTTCATTCATTGTTCGAATTTTCTTTATAATTAGAATTTCATCTTCAGTTAGAATTTCTTCATTAATTAGAGTTTCCTCTTTACTTTGAAATCTCTCTTTAATCTGAATTTCCTCTTTAGTGAGAATTTCCTCTTTTGGAAAGAATGAATTAAGATTTGGAAAAGAGTCCGTGGAGCTTAGATTTGATGCGAGGTAGGCTAGTGGTGTTCCCATAAACTTGTAAGAATCTAGAAACCTAATACGAGTTATAGGTTTTGTGAATATCATTTTTGTAAATGAAATATACTTTTGACTTGTGTTTGTTATGGCAGAAATATTCCCTGGTGTTTTTGAAAGTTCATTTATAAATAGATGTGTATCATAGTTGGCGCTGTTGTGAAGAAAGACTGGAATAAAAGAAGGTAATTTATAATTAAGATTACAACAGGAATGAGCGGGACCTCTATATTTACCAGTAAGATGACAATGATCCCTAACTTTAGACTCCTTAATTTCCCCCTCACAAATATGACAGATATTGTTCTTTCTAAATTCTAATTTTTCTTCTTTGGTTAATTTCATTGGTTCATTTGTTTCTTTCATTAATTTAGTGAGTCTTATACAATCCTTTTCTAATCGTTTTACAAACTCTTGTGAAGCTTTTTTTTCCACGATAATGTTCAAGTTTGTTATACTTTTCTCCAACAGATGATTTGATATAATAACAGAAACCACAAGGAATATGTTTTTGATATTTATTTGTATATGATTCTTTTGGATTAGGAGAAGTAGTATTTATCTTTTTAAGGATACATTCAAAATCAGCGTATATCACAAATGGGTGCATGATAGATTTATTATAATCTTCAAAAGAAATCTTTTCACCAGGTTTAGGCATTGTAATTACAGCTGATTTATGATTACTACAATATTTTGAATGTTGTTCTAATCGTTCTTTTGTATTTAATGAATTAAGACATCGCTTACAAGGATATATTTTGTTTGCTGTTCTGAATACCTGAGAAGAGATTAATCTTGATAAATTATTGATGTATGTGTAATGTGAATTCTTTCCAACACTAAAATATAAAAGATCAATGTGTGTTTCTTCATTTTTATAGTTGTTTGAAATTTTTAATATTTGAACTTTGTTTGTATCCGTTAATCCATATACATTAATAGAAAGATTATTCTTTTTCTCAAATTTAGGAATATCTATTAGTGGCATTGGGAATTTAAAATCTTTAATGTCTAAGGTATTCTCATATTTCATATATTGTTTTACTCTTTCTGAATTACATTTTGGTGGATGAAAGTGAGCAAGAACAGACCAGAGAAAACATTTATTATCATTGTTCTTAATATTAACAACTGCCTTCTTTAGTTTTATTTCTTTTGGTAATTCAATACAAGAAGAAGCTTTAAGAGGGTTTGATTTTAGAATGTGTATATCTAAAAAGATGATTTTTTAAATATTGAATCCACTTCCTACCACTGTATTATCAACATCCTCCTCTTGTCTTGATAGTTCTTCATAAACCCCACGATTCAAAAAATCTTGAAATGATGTTATAAAATGAAGATCTGTTCTCATATAAGGAGTATGTTCTTCATCTTGTCTTTTCATATTCATTTTCACTCCCATATAAAACTTTAAAGTTTTCATTTCTTTTAATGTCTTTTTAATAAATTTTTCAACATCGGGTTTCACTATTTCAATTGATTCAGCTATTGATGATGGACCGGGTTCTCCAAATTGAAAAATCCTTATTTTTATATGCCCTTTAAATTCCCCATCAGTGTTTTCAACATAATAGTCTCCCTTTACTTTAAACTCATTTTTCTTGTGTTTTTGTGATTTAAGATGTTTATTATAACTACTCTTCAAAACATCCTTTGAACAGATATCACAATGTTTTCTTTCCAACTCAAGAGGAGATATTTGATGAAACAGATTAAATGTGTGTTTGTTGGTTCGGAGGTGTTTTCTATAATGTTTATATTTGTGATTACAAACATCGCAGTATGTTGTATTCACCATATTTATATAATAAATCTTTGCTTAAACTAAAATTTTCTTGATGAAAATTTCGTTTATTTTACAGGTGAATCTGTGCTTAAAACCATTTTATCCTCCCACTTTTTCACTTAATAAATACAATGTTTCAAGACACAAAAGACAAGTTTCAATCAATCTCTTCATTTGTTAAAGATACTGAGAAATATGTCAAGGATGTAAAATTGAACAAAGATAAATATAACAACTATTGGATAAAAACTATTATGGTAAATAATATGAGTTCTTCAATTTCCTTCAGTGGAAGGGCTTTTAGTATACCTGGGAGAACATCAATTAAAGTATCTCTAACAAAAGTTTCTCCTCTCCTTCTAGTAATATATTCAAAACTAGAAAAAGCAATGAAACAAGAAAAAGTATCAAAAAACAAAAACCTTATAGATGAAGCTTTAGAAAGAAAAGATAAGACCATCTGTAATATGCAAGGAGAAATTTGTATTTTTTTCAACAACCCTAAAGATGTAAAGGATGCTAATATATCAGGTGAAATGACATTTCGTTCAATAGTAATTAACGATCATTTTAAAATTACCTTTAATATAAAAAATGTTGTCGTTGAATCTGATAATGAAAAAAGTATATCGATATCGATGGTAATATACAACTGAAAGTATAGATGAATTTCAGTTTCAGTAAAGTTTTACTTTATAAATATGCTAGACTTTCCTGATTCTCCATATGACAAATTTGAGAATTGTCCTGCGTGTGAAAGACGGGGATTAAACACAGAGTCAAAAGCTTATAAACAATGTATATTCTGTGATTATCTTCTAATTAATGATAATAAAAAATATAAAAAGGAAAATAATTCTTTTAGATTTACACCAAAAATGAATTACTTTACAAGATTGATTAGAGAAATGAATGTAAAGTATGAGGGTGATAACACACCTTTCCTTACAAGGGAAGAAACTGAACGTATAAGAGAAATGTTCAAAGGATTGTTGTTGTATATTATTCATGGATGTAATTTTCAGGGAAATATCAACACAAGATATTGTATAAATAAAATAATGGATTATCTTGAAATTAAACCTGAACTTAGGATAAAATATAGAGTTTCTAAAAAAGCCAATAATAAATTAAATAACCTGTTTTCCAAATATATAAATGAATGATTTTTTACCCATTTGGGAAAATAAGATAAAATTTAACAACCATAAAAATCTCCCAAATTCATTAAGATGTCTCATAGTTGGTTCAAGTGGATGTGGAAAAACCTGCTTACTTTTAAAAATGCTCCTCACTCCCAACTTTTTAGATTATGAGAATTTAATAATTTTCACAAAGTCGAGTTTTCAACCAGAGTATCAACTACTCTCACAAGGTTTTAATGCTGGTCTTCAAAAAGAAGATATAATCGGTTTATTTAAACATCAAAAAAACCAAAATGATTATAACATTGAAGATATAATTCAACTATTTTGTGATACACAGAGATGTAAAAAGAAATCAAATCCTATAACTTGTATTCTTAGTGATAATACGGATGATATACCGTCTCCCCAAGATTTGGATAAATCAAAAAAGAACCTCGTTATCTTTGATGATTGTGTTAATGAGAGAAACCAAACAGTAATGGACAGCTACTACACAAGAGGGAGACATTCTTCTTGTAATTGTATTTATCTTAGTCAATCGTACTTTCAACTTCCTCGTCGTTCCATCAGAAACAATGCTAATACTTTTATTTTATTCAAGTTAAATTCAATAGATATCAATAATTTTTGGAGAGATAATTGTTCTACATTATGTAGTAAAAAGAAATTTGAGGATTACATGAAGCACACGACTGAAAAATATAAATATATTGTTGTGAAACAAGATGAGATATAAAGGGATATATTTTTGTTTTATAAACAATTACATATATAAATGACAACTATTATTATAAATCTTGTGGGTAAATCTGCTTCTGGAAAAAAACTTTCATAAATCAAGGTTCTTGTGTAGTACAAATGAGAATATTGTAAATTTACTTAAAGAACACCCCGTGATACGCATTGTATCAACAACAACTAGAGCAATAAGACCTGGAGAAGTAAAAGGTGAAGATTATCACTATATTTCAGTGGAGGAACATATGCGATTGAGGAATGAAGGTCAAATGTTTGAGGAGGTTTCTCTTGGTACAACAAAATATGCACATTGTAAGAGTGAGTTAAGGAAACTAAAATCTGGTGGTGTTGGGATATTAGAAACTAATCCAGAAGGAACGAGACAAATTATTAAACATCTGAGTGGAGTGAAGATTTTATCATTCGGTTTTGATGTTGATGAAGAAACTCAACGCAAACGTATGAAAAGCAGAGATGCAAGTATTAGTGAAGAAGAAATTACAACTCGCATTAATGTTAATAAAGAATTTGATGAAATATTTAAAGAAAAGGATTTATTTGAACACATCTACTTGAATGATGAAGAAAAGGAAAATTTCCCTGTTGATCTTTACAATTCATTAAATGATATTTTACAATAAATAAATGGATGCAAAAGAAAGAGCAAGAAGATTTAAGGAACATCAAGAGTTGGTTTCAAAAGTTGTAAAACAACAGGAAGACATAAAGAAGAAACGCAGACAGAAACTAACGGGCGAAGAAGCATTTGAAAGAAAACAAGAGAAATTTTTTAAAAACTTCCCAAGAAAAAATGAAAGATGTTTCCACAGTTCCCACAGTAGAATATACTCCCAGAAAGCTTCAAATGTTAAAAGATTTCAGTCAAATGACGGAGGAAGAATTAGAGCATATTGGAGAATTAGAATATCATGATGAAGAATTATTTCAACAACTGGAAGAGATTAATCAACCCCCTGATTATATTGTGAATGCTGTTCAAAACAATGAATATTCAGCGGATTCAAAAACCAAAGCAAGACTCATTCCAACAGAACAACCAGCAATATTTCATCTTGTTCAAGAAAAGGTATTGATATTTAATGATGAATTAAGGTTCTTGGGTTCTGCTCAACCCCCTGTTAAACTAACTCCGAGATTAATGTTTCTTCTCACAAAAGATTGAAGACAAGGTTCAACTGTGAGGGATGAATCAAAGTATATTGATAAACCATTGGATATGGAAAATAATGATGATCGAGTATATATTGATCTGCTGAACACTCTAAATTATAAGGTTATTCTTTCTGGTAAAAGTAGGAAGAATGAGAAGGAGAAACACATTATTCAGGCTTTAAGTATCCTTGGTTCAGGTGTTAGTTTTCTTCCAAATGACCCATCGCAATTAGTTAATAGACTGTTGTTGTTAGGCAGTAAGAAGGCTGGAAATAACAATTGTTTTAATGAAGCATCAGCTATTTTAGACCAGTTGATGAACATGAAAATAATTAATAAATCTCAATATAAAGACATTTTATCTCATATTAAATAAGATGAGAAGCACAATCCTTAGTTTCAATTTCACAACAAGCGACCACACATCTTCATTCCCAGACCCACGACAACTTGACACAACAAAAGAATATGAGGCATCTTTATTGTCCATGGAAACTTATAATACCTTATTTAATATAACTGATAAAAATGACAAGTTTAGTTATAATCCCGGAAGTGGATACAAAACGATAACAGTCTCACCCGGAGCATATGAGATTTCTCAAATATCTTCCGAAATTGCTCATCTTATGAAAGAACAGGGTGATGAACCAAAAAATATTGTTATAAACATTCAAAAACATACTTCAAAATCAACGATTAAAGTTAAAAATAACTACAAGGTTGATTTCACAATTGATAATTCATTTAGAGAGTTATTGGGTTTCTCCTCAAAAAAGATTGAAACTAATGGGACGTTTTACAGTGATAATGTCATTCAAATATCCTCAGGAATAAATTCGGTGTTAATTCACTGTGATTTGATTGATGGTGCTTATAATGATGGAAAAAAAACAAATACAATATTTTCATTCAGCGCATACTCAACCCCAATTGGTTATAAATTCAATATGGAACCCAAAAATTTGGTTTATCTACCTGTGTCAGGAAAAACCATACACAGAGTAAATTTTAGGATAACCGACCAAGATAATCGTGTGATTTCTTTTAATGGAGAAGTTATATCCATCAGAATTCACCTACGTGAAGTTTTCCAATAAATAAATACGATGGTTATTGTGAGGAAACACGAGTTGGGAAAATATATAATAATTACAGGGGATGGGATGTTCCTTTCCCCATACTACAAGGGTGAAGGTATGTATCTTGGTAGAGGATACTATAAACCTAAGAGACAAAGTGGTGTTGGACATCAATTTCGAGGAGATGGGATAATTGATACTCTCATGGGTATTGGTTCAACTATTCTTCAACATAAAGATCTAATTGGTTCAACTGCTTCTGCTGTGGGAAATGTAGCAGGTGCTGTAAAGAGTATAAAAGATGCTCAGAAGGAATCTCATAAATTACAAGCAATAAAAGAAATTAAGAAAGGCAAAACTCAGTTGTCCCCCCAAGAACGACAGAAAATAATTCAAATACTTGGATCAGGGTTTCAAAAGTTTTAACATCTTTTTTCCTAAATAAATACAAGTATGGAAGCAATTGATAGTATCTATGATTTGGATGATACTATTATTATCTCAAACTCCACTAAAAAAGAAGATTACTTCAAGGTAAATGCAATAACTGGAACAGACTGGAATACGAATGGTACAAAAAGTTTTGAAATAAATAATCAACAAACCTATTTGAATCTCTCCGAAAGTTTCTTGTTGTGTAAATTTAAATTCACTAAAGCTGGGAATAACACAAACGCTACACTTGTAAATGATTTCTTCTGGAAAATGTTTGATAGTGTGCGTTTGTATATTGGAACACAAGAAGTTGAAGCGGTTGATTATGTCTCTGCTGTATCTGAAATGATAAAATTTACGCTCTATACATTCAGTGATAGAATGGGAAAGGGGTCTGTCGAAGGTTTTATTCCTGATATGTCAACGGGAACAAACACAGACCCTGGATATACTCAAAGGAAAGGAATGTATAATGATGATACAAAAACAGAAAATAGTTTTACTGTGGCAGTTCCTCTTAAAGGTATATTTGGATTTTGTGATCATGATAAAGTTCTGTATGGTCTTAAAATTAGATTTCAACTACAGAGGAATGATAATGAAAATCGATTGCTTTTTGGTGTTGGTAGTGCTTTTGGTGATCAGAATAAATTTGTAATTGAGGAAATGAGTTGGTATATCAGTGAATATACTCCTAATCTTAAAACAGAAGAGATGTTGAATCGAAGACTTAACTCAAAGAAACCACTCAGTGTATCATACCTCAAAAGAAGATGTCAACACGTTAAACTCAATCAAACTACTTACACGTGGAATTTGGGTGTTCTGGAAGGAAAGCCACGATATCTGTGGATCATTTTTAAAAAGCCAGATGGTGATACTGCGACTGATAAGAATAATGCATTGAGTGATAATGCTAAGGTGAAACAACTTCGCGTTTCTCTAGATGGAACATTTTATCCACGAGATAGATTGGAAATTAATTGGGAAAAAATGATTTTGCTGAAGCATACAAGTCTTACCAAAAGGTGTGTGAAAGTAATGGAAATAAAGAACCTATTTTGGATATGACAGCATTTAAAAGTTTGTATACAATCTATGCGTTTGACCTGAGCGCGCAAAAGGAAACTATAAAGTCTAATCGAGTGGATACTTCCCTATACATTGAAAGAGGAGAGAGTGAAGAAGTTGATACATATTGTTTGCTTTTGGAAGAAACAGAATTGCAGATTAATACAGATAATGGTGTGATGATTAGTCTCACATAATTTTTTGTTAAATAAATGAGTGGCAAAGTACCAACTGGGGTATATGTTAATCAAATCAATCTTCATAAACTATCATCTTGTGTTCAAAATCAAAAGCCTTGTACGATTAACGTTAATACAATTCAGAGAAAAGGAGCAGTAAGAATTGATGTTTTGCTCACAAGAGAACAGGTTAAAATCTTGAATGACACTGGCTCACTTAAAATTAAAATGACAAAACCAATGTTGAAAAAATATTCAATAAGAGAGACGAGTGGAGGATTTCTCCCATTTCTAATTCCTTTATTTGCTGGTTTAAGTGCGGTTGGAGCATTGACGGGTGGTATTTCAACAGCGGTGAAAACTGCCAACGAAAGGAAGGCTCAACTCCAGGCTCAAAAAGAATTGGAAAGACATAACAAAGAGTTGGAGAAACAAATTAGTGGAAGTGGCGTAATTGTAGATTTTGCTGAAAAACTTGAAGGTCTGCCTGATAAAGCGAGATTGCTAGTTGGAGATATGCTTTCTTCTATAGCACAAGCAGGTGTAAAATTAACGAAAAGAGGTAATGGATTATATCTTTCTCATAAATAAATGAGCATTGATGAGTGGTTGGAAAAATTTGGAAAGAATACAACATCAAATTTACAACTTGTCAAATATTGTAAGAAATTAAAAATTCATAATGTGGTTATTTGTATGAGAGATGAATTAACAAATGTGCCGAAACATACAAAGAATATTATTATGAACTTAGAAGATAATAATGGGAACGGTTCTCATTGGGTTTGTATTTTTAATAGTCAAGACAAATATTATTTTGATAGTTTCGGTCTTCCACCACCTGTTGAAGTCATAAAATTCTTACAGAATGGTGTTTATCAAACATTTCAAGTCCAAGAATTAAATTCCAAGTGTTGTGGCCAATTATGTCTATATGTGTTATTTCAACTCAACAAAAATAAAAAATTTTATGATATTATTTTTAATCTAATATAAATGACTTATGTTGGTAAAGATGGTTCTATCTTTGGTGTATCTCAAGAACTGGATATTGATTTATCAAATTATTACACAAAGGCACAGGCTGAACGACATAAATACAATATAACCAAAAATATTAACATGAAAAATGCTTATAAATTAAAAAATTATCCAAGCCCGACTGACGCGAATGACTTGGTGAGATTAAGCGATTTATCACAATATATATCCTTAAATAAAACGGCCGTGTATTCCAAAGATACAGAAGTGTTGATATTATCTCCAGGTCATACAGAATTCACAGTTCGAATTAAAATAAATTTTTATAAAGAAGGGCGTATCATTTGTATGAGAATAGAACAATGGGGGTATGATATGAATGATTTAGGGTATAATTGGTCATTTAAAATTAACCTCGAAGACCTGGAACAATTAAATCAGTCTCGTAAGGAAGAATATTATCCACTTGGTATCGAGAATGAGTTTTGTGGGTCCACGATTAGTAAACAACAAATAAAAGAATTTAATAAGGGTAAATATAATAATGGTTTTGCCCTTGTTTATCTCATGAAAACAGAAAAAACAGGATTATATATAATAAGTAAGGAAATACAAAATGATTTAACTATGGGAAGATGGGGAGGTGTTTCGTGCCATAATATTATTCTAACATATATTTCTAATACATAAATGACAACAAGAAGGCTTCAAGAAAATTATCATTTCTGTGTCCAAGCATACCTTCAAGAAAAGGGTATTCGGTATTTTAATAAATATGTTCTACAACATAAGAATGAGGTATTTTCAATAAAAGATTGGTATTATGCTGATGTTGATAAACCGACAACTTTAGATTTAATGAAAATGTTAAATAATGAAAAAATTACAAGGTTAAGAAAAGGTGAGGCTCTTTTAGAAATTCAAAAGAAATTTTATTGGTTTCCTGTTGTAAAAAAAATTATTTTGGATGCAGGAATAACAAGAAATCCTGATGAATATATGTATGATATTCTATGGGGTGTAAGCGATTCAAGGATAATAAGGGATGAGGGAAGAGGAGGAAAAGGAGGAGAGGGAGAAGAAAGAGGAAGAAAAAGAGAAGAGAGAGAAGGAGGAAAGAGAGAAGAGAGAGAGGGAGGAAAGAGAGAAGAGAGAGAGGGAGGAAAGAGAGAAGAGAGAGAGGGAGGAGAGGGAGGAGAGGGAGGAAAGAGCAAGACAAAATAAATATCAAAATATGGAAACCAGTGAGATTCAAAAAAGATTGGTGGTATTACAGAAAATAACTCAACCCACCGAGGAGGAAAACAAAGAATTGACAAGTCTATTTGCAATACTTTCGACAAGACTATTGTCATCGACAAGCTATTCATTTTAATTCAATTTTTTTCTTAAATAAATGGAGGAGAGAGTGAAGGCATTTCTAAGGATTCTTTATGTTTTAAAAATTAAGATCCAAATGTGCATGTTGGAAACTAAAAAGGTTTTTGCACTCTGCAGGAATTTTTCACATAAATAAATGAGTTATTGTCTCAAATGTAAAAAGAAAACTAATACTAAAAATATTTCATATATTAAAAGTAAAAATAACAGGGTTATACAAAAAGGTATATGTTCGGTGTGTGGTTCAAAAAAAAAATCAATTTATCTCCAAACACAAACTCGGAGGAGATATACAAAAATTTTTATCAGGAAGTAAATTTACAACTACTGGAATAGCAGGGGAATTACATCTTCCATGGTATTCTTTCTGTGGTCCAGGTACAAACTTGGATAAAAGATTAGATGAGGCAGACAATCCTAAATCCTGGAGTCAGCCTATCAATAGAGTTGATGAAGTGTGCATGAGACACGATATTGATTATGGGAATACCACAACGTTGGAAGAAAAGCATGAAGCCGATAGAGAAATGTTGCATAATTTGTCTCTGATACAAAATCCAACCTTGAGAGAAAAAGTTGATCGGTTCATTGTGAAGAAGATGATCAGTGCTAAATTGAAACTTGGGCTTGGAAATTCAAAAAACTTATTGGCTCTAATGATGCCATTAAGACTGAAGAGCAATTAGCTGATGAATTACATAAACCAATATTCACAAAGTTTCAGAGAAGGAAAGTTTATTCCAAGGAAGTAGATTATATCTGGTCTGCTGATTTGATTGAACTCAATAATGATAAGGGGTACAAGTATGCTTTAACCGTTATTGATTTGAGGAGTAGATATGCGTGGGTTGTCCCTTTAAAAAACAAAACAGGAAATACTCTTATGTTAGCTTTTCAACAGATATTTAATAAAAGTAAGAGAAAACCTAAAAAATTGTGGACTGATGAGGGTAGAGAGTTTTATAACAAGACATTTATGAATTTTCTAAAAAATAACAGTATTACATTATACAGTACCTTTAAGGAAGGGAAGGCAGTTGTTGTTGAACGTTTTAATCGTACCTTAAAAGAGAGACTATATAAAAAATTCACACAACTCGGTTCACAACAATGGTCATCTTTTATTCAGGATATTGTGGATAAGTATAATGACACGATTCACACAGCAACAAATATGAAACCATCAGAAACATTTACAAAATTAAAATATGAAAAAGAGATTAATGTCAGAAAACCTAAGTTCAAAGTTGGTGATATCGTAAGAATATATAGGTGGAAATCTCATTTTGAAAA
>NC_140971.1:97366109-97438609 GCF_056783735.1 Eptatretus burgeri
GCAGACTGGGATCAAGAGGACGAGCAAGAAGAAGATGATGACGATTCATATCCGTGGAGCCAAGACACTCACAGCCACACGTACTACCAACGCACCTTTGGCCAGAACACCTTGGATGCCGTTCCGTGGGTGGACTATTACCGCCAGACCGCAGGTCCAGGTAGACCTGCACGTCCGACGCTGGAACAGTTACACGGAGAGGTAGGTACACGTTGTCCTCTTACTTCAGATATCCATACATATTTATATATCTATACATATTTATATATATATATATTTATATATTTACATAAACTTTGTTTGAAGGCACTTGTCAGTAAATCATCCTTCACCTTTGACCTGAAGTGGTTTTGTTTAAATATTATTAAACTCCAACTCAAGTTGGTCAGCATTTTACAATGTATTTCCGAACGGGAAAAAACCTGGTTGTTAATAGTCTCGGCTCAGGTACAATCGTGATGGGATGACATGTCGAGGTACCTTGTTGACAGGGACAATAGTCATGGGATGACATGTCGATGTAGCTTGCTGACAGGGACAATAGTCATGGGATGACATGTCGATGTAGCTTGTTGACAGGGACAATAGTCATGGGATGACATGTCGATGTAGCTTGTTGACAGGGACAATAGTCATGGGATGACATGTCGATGTCGCTTGCTGACAGGGACAATGGTCATGGGATGACATGTCGATGTAGCTTGCTGACGGACAATAGTCGTGGGATGACGTGTCGATGTAGCTTGCTGACAGGGACAATAGTCGTGGGATGACATGTCGATGTAGCTGGTTGACAGGGACAATAGTCATGGGATGACATGTCGATGTAGCTTGTTGACAGGGACAATAGTCGTGGGATGACATGTCGATGTAGCTTGTTGACAGGGACAGTAATCATGGGATGACATGTCGATGTAGCTCATTGACAGGGACAATAGTCATGGGATGACATGTCGATGTAGCTTGTTGACAGGGACAATAGTCATGGGATGACATGTCGATGTAGCTTGTTGACAGGGACAATAGTCATGGGATGACATGTCGATGTAGCTTGTTTACAGGGACAATAGTCATGGGATGACATGTCGATGTAGCTTGTTGACAGAGACAATAGTTATGGGATGACTTGTTGATGTAGCTTGTTGACAGGGACAATAGTTATGGGATGACGTGTTGATGTAGCTTGCTGACAGGGACAATAGTCGTGGGATGACATGTCGATGGAGCTTGTTGACAGGGACAATAGTTATGGGATGACTTGTTGATGTAGCTTGTTGACAGGGACAATAGTCGTGGGATGACGTGTCGATGTAGCTTGTTGACAGGGACAATAGTTATGGGATGACATGTCAATGTAGCTTGCTGACAGGGACAATAGTTATGGGATGACTTGTTGATGTAGCTTGTTGACAGGGACAATAGTCGTGGGATGACTTGTTGATGTTGCTTGTTGACAGGGACAATAGTTATGGGATGACTTGTTGATGTAGCTTGTTGACAGGGACAATAGTCATGGGATGGCATGTTGATGTAGCTTGCTGACAGGGACAATAGTTATGGGATGACTTGTTGATGTAGCTTGCTGACAGGGACAATAGTCGTGGGATGACATGTCGATGGAGCTTGTGGACAGGGACAATAGTTATGGGATGACTTGTTGATGTAGCTTGTTGACAGGGACAATAGTCGTGGGATGACGTGTCGATGTAGCTTGTTGACAGGGACAATAGTTATGGGATGACATGTCAATGTAGCTTGCTGACAGGGACAATAGTTATGGGATGACTTGTTGATGTAGCTTGTTGACAGGGACAATAGTCGTGGGATGACTTGTTGATGTTGCTTGTTGACAGGGACAATAGTTATGGGATGACTTGTTGATGTAGCTTGTTGACAGGGACAATAGTCGTGGGATGACTTGTTGATGTAGCTTGTTGACAGGGACAATAGTCATGGGATGGCATGTTGATGTAGCTTGTTAACAGGTACAATCGTTATGGGATGAGATGTCAATGTAGCTTGCTGACAGGGACAATAGTTATGGGATGACATGTCGATGTAGCTTGCTGACATGGACAATAGTCATGGGATGACATGTCGATGTAGCTTGTTGACAGGGACAATAGTTATGGGATGACTTGTTGATGTAGCTTGTTGACAGGGACAATAGTTATGGGATGACGTGTTGATGTAGCTTGCTGACAGGGACAATAGTTATGGGATGACTTGTTGATGAAGCTTGCTGACAGGGACAATAGTCGTGGGATGACATGTCGATGGAGCTTGTTGACAGGGACAATAGTTATGGGATGACTTGTTGATGTAGCTTGTTGACAGGGACAATAGTCATGGGATGGCATGTTGATGTAGCTTGTTAACAGGTACAATCGTTATGGGATGACATGTCAATGTAGCTTGCTGACAGGGACAATAGTTATGGAATGACATGTCGATGTAGCTTGCTGACAGGGACAATAGTCATGGGATGACATGTCGATGTAGCTTGTTGACAGGGACAATAGTTATGGGATGACTTGTTGATGTAGCTTGTTGACAGGGACAATAGTTATGGGATGACTTGTTGATGTAGCTTGTTGACAGGGACAATAGTTATGGGATGACGTGTTGATGTAGCTTGCTGACAGGGACAATAGTTATGGGATGACTTGTTGATGAAGCTTGCTGACAGGGACAATAGTCGTGGGATGACATGTCGATGGAGCTTGTTGACAGGGACAATAGTCATGGGATGGCATGTTGATGTAGCTTGTTAACAGGTACAATCGTTATGGGATGACATGTCAATGTAGCTTGCTGACAGGGACAATAGTTATGGAATGACATGTCGATGTAGCTTGCTGACAGGGACAATAGTCATGGGATGACATGTCGATGTAGCTTGTTGACAGGGACAATAGTTATGGGATGACTTGTTGATGTAGCTTGTTGACAGGGACAATAGTTATGGGATGACGTGTTGATGTAGCTTGCTGACAGGGACAATAGTTATGGGATGACTTGTTGATAAAGCTTGCTGACAGGGACAATAGTCGTGGGATGACATGTCGATGGAGCTTGTTGACAGGGACAATAGTTATGGGATGACTTGTTGATGTAGCTTGTTAACAGGTACAATCGTTATGGGATGACATGTCAATGTAGCTTGCTGACAGGGACAATAGTTATGGGATGACATGTCGATGTAGCTTGCTGACAGGGACAATAGTCATGGGATGACATGTCGATGTAGCTTGTTGACAGGGACAATAGTTATGGGATGACTTGTTGATGTAGCTTGTTGACAGGGACAATAGTTATGGGATGACTTGTTGATGTAGCTTGCTGACAGGGACAATAGTCGTGGGATGACATGTCGATGGAGCTTGTTGACAGGGACAAAAGTTATGGGATGACTTGTTGATGTAGCTTGTTAACAGGTACAATCGTTATGGGATGACATGTCAATGTAGCTTGCTGACAGGGACAATAGTTATGGGATGACATGTCGATGTAGCTTGCTGACAGGGACAATAGTCATGGGATGACATGTCGATGTAGCTTGTTGACAGGGACAATAGTTATGGGATGACTTGTTGATGTAGCTTGTTGACAGGGACAATAGTTATGGGATGACTTGTTGATGAAGCTTGCTGACAGGGACAATAGTCGTGGGATGACATGTCGATGGAGCTTGTTGACAGGGACAATAGTTATGGGATGACTTGTTGATGTAGCTTGCTGACAGGGACAATAGTCGTGGGATGACATGTCGATGTAGCTTGTTGACAGGGACAATAGTCATGGGATGACATGTCGATGTAGCTTGTTGACAGGGACAATAGTCATGGGATGACATGTCGATGTAGCTTGTTGACAGGGACAATAGTTATGGGATGACATGTCGATGTAGCTTGTTGACAGGGACAATAGTCATGGGATGACATGTCGATGTAGCTTGTTGACAGGGACAATAGTTATGGGATGACATGTCGATGTAGCTTGTTGACAGGGACAATAGTCGTGGGATGACATGTCGATGGAGCTTGTTGACAGGGACAATAGTTATGGGATAACTTGTTGATGTAGCTTGTTGACAGGGACAATAGTTATGGGATGGCATGTTGATGTAGTTTGTTAACAGGTACAATATTTATGGGATGACGTGTCGATGTAGTTTAACAGGTACAATATTTATGGGATGGCATGTTGATGTAGTTCGTTAACAGGTACAATTGTTATGGGATGACATGTTGATGTAGTTTAACAGGTACAATAGTTATGGGATAACATGTCGATGTAGTTTGTTAACAGGTACAATATTTATGGGATGATGTGTCGATGTAGTTTAACAGGTACAATAGTTATGGGATAACATGTCGATGTAGTTCGTTAACAGGTACAATAGTTATGGGATGACATGTTGATGCAGTTTGTTAACAGGTACAATAGTTATGGGATGACATGTCGATGGAGCTTGTTAACAGGTACAATAGTTGTGGGATGACTTGTTGATGTAGCTTGTTAACAGGTACAATATTTCTGGGATGACATGTCGATGGAGCTTGTTAACAGGTACAATAGTTGTGGGATGACTTGTTGATGTAGCTTGTTAACAGGTACAATATTTATGGGATGACATGTCGATGGAGCTTGTTCACAGGTACAATATTTATGGGATGACATGTCGATGGAGCTTGTTCACAGGTACAATAGTTATGGGATGACGTGTTGATCTCGTTCATTAACAGGTACAATAGTTATGGGATGACATGTCGATGTAGTTCGTTAACAGGTACAATAGTTATGGGATAACATGTCGATGTAGTTCGTTAACAGGTACAATCGTTATGGGATGACATGTTGATGCAGTTTGTTAACAGGTACAATAGTTATGGGATGACATGTCGATGGAGCTTGTTAACAGGTACAATAGTTGTGGGATGACTTGTTGATGTAGCTTGTTAACAGGTACAATAGTTATGGGATGACATGTCGATGGAGCTTGTTAACAGGTACAATAGTTGTGGGATGACTTGTTGATGTAACTTGTTAACAGGTACAATAGTTATGGGATGACATGTCGATGGAGCTTGTTTACAGGTACAATAGTTATGGGATGACGTGTTGATGTAGCTTGCTGACAGGGACAATAGTTATGGGATGACTTGTTGATGTAGCTTGTTAACAGGTACAATAGTTATGGGATGACATGTCGATGGAGCTTGTTAACAGGTACAATAGTTGTGGGATGACTTGTTGATGTAACTTGTTAACAGGTACAATAGTTGTGGGATGACTTGTTGACGTAGCTTGTTCACAGGTACAATAGTTATGGGATGACATGTGGATGTTGTGAGTGTACAGGTACAATAGTTATGGGATGACATGTTGATGGAGCTTGTTAACAGGTACAATAGTTGTGGGATGACTTGTTGACGTAGCTTGTTCACAGGTACAATAGTTATGGGATGACATGTGGATGTTGTGAGTGTACAGGTACAATAGTTATGGGATGACATGTTGATGTAGCTTGTTAATAGGTACAATAGTTATGGGATGACATGTTGATGTAACTTGTTAACAGGTACAATAGTTATGGCATGACATGTCGATGGAGCTTGTTAATAGGTACAATAGTTATGGGATGACATGTTGATGTAACTTGTTAACAGGTACAATAGTTATGGGATGACATGTTGATGTAGTTCGTTAACAGGTACAATAGTTATGGGATGACATGTCGATGTTGCTTATTAACAAGTACAATAGTTATGGGATGGCATGTTGATATCGTTATTTAACAGGTACAATAGTTATGGGATGACATATCGATGTCGCTTGTTTACAGGTACAAACAATAGTTATGGGATGGCATGTTGATATCGTTATTTAACAGGTACAATAGTTATGGGATGACATGTCGATGGAGCTTGTTAACAGGTACAAAAAATAGTTATGGGATGGCATGTTGATATCGTTATTTAACAGGTACAATAGTTATGGGATGACATGTCGATGGAGCTTGTTAACAGGTACAAACAATAGTTATGGGATGGCATGTTGATATCGTTATTTAACAGGTACAATAGTTATGGGATGACATGTCGATGGAGCTTGTTAACGGGTACAAACGCTAGTTCTGGGATGACGTGTTGATGTTGTTAGTTAACAGGTACAATAGTTATGGGATGACGTGTTGATGTCGTTTCTTCATTATTATAATCTCACCCTCACTTGGTCTGAGTACAATCGAATGATTTGATCAAATTGTTCGTTTTGTACCTTTTCTTTTCCTCACCTGCAACAACATTACATCATTGGATTCATTTTCTTGAGTTCAGTTAACACAAAGAGAACATACATTGAAAATATCACCCTTTTGTTCTCCTACAGAATCGAGGCTCATGGAAGAGCAAGGTGGAACTGACAGTGGAACAAACCTCAAGGAAATTAACGAACAGGACGTTTGGGTCAGGAAAGGTTCATGGGTGTAATTAAGATCATGGGACAGAATTGGGGATGATAGGAATTCATTTCATTAAAGGAGACGTGAATGTGCTTTTTCGAAAGGGGGAGCACTCCCCATTCTCTGGTGGAATTGTATTTAAGGTCTTGTTGGGATGGAGTGACATTTCACGGCGAGTTGGAATCTTGTTAGCGGGTTCAGGTGAGAAAATGTAGCTGCAGTTAGTGGTTGAGTGACATGAACACTTTGGGCACACACAGGCCTGGCTTGTTGTCACTCGGTGGTTTCTCATGTCCTCACCACATTCCCACATCTCCACACGACTCTTAATCTCCCCGAACACCATCGTGATCATCACTCTTCCTGCTTCCTGTTGTCATTGCATCCATGAACCCATGGAAAAATAATACATGAACAGTTTAAAATTGCATTTAATCATCTTTGCTGAGGTTGTTACTTCTTGTGGCCACATGTCATGAACTTAGGGTTTCATATCCACATCGAGCACGACAGGACCCTTACCTTCATCAACGGTCTTTGTCTTCTACCGTCTCCTCTGGCTTCACCCCCGATGCTATGAGATATGTACCCCCCCCTCCCCATATTTCCGCAGGGCGTTCAAGGTCTGCCAGCAACTCCCTTGAGGTGAAACTACCAAAATCACGAATCACTGCCCACCTTCAATTCTTCATTCCTCTCTTTTTCCCACCTCTGGAACGAACTCCCACACTCTCTTCAATCCAACTCTTCCCTCCAGGTCTTCAAAACAGCTGTTCACCACCATCTCTTATCTTCCCCCATTCCAAAACAATGATCTTTTCTACCCCCGTTAACTCACCTCCTTTAAATTCCCTGCTTTCCTTTCTCAAAGTCCTTGTAGTGTCCATCTTGTATACCCCGTGTCCCCCACCTCATGTCTCTGTTCCCCACTGTTGTGCTTCCCTCTCCTGCCCCTCTTGTCTTCTGCTCCCCTTGTTGTACATTATGTGTATTCGCTCCCATATGAGTCTCGACTAAGTACACACACAAAAAAAAGGGTTAAAGTGTGTTAAATGGGATTTTTTAAAAATGATAAATGGGTCAGGTTTACATGTTGTGACTTAGTTGTACTGACTGTTGATATTGGAACTTATGGGATACCAAAATGTTCCTAAAAGTAATTACTGGAAATTCTAAACATTATTTTGCTTCAAAAGTTTTGATAGATTGTATTAGTTACGTGGCGTAGGAGTGGCAATGCTCAATGACAGCGAATGTCATGGTAAGTAAAGACAGGGAGGTAAACTTGATTTTAATTTGGATTTTAATTAAGTGTATGTGTGTGTGTGTGTGTGTGTGTGTGTGTGTGTGTGTGTGTGTGTTTAAGTATCACAGCAGTTGTTACTTCAATGCAAGCGATAATTCGTGGAATGATGTGAACATTCCGTACGGGCACGCACCACTTCCGGATAGTGATGACTTACTGTATTCTAATAATTTCTAGATTTCTTATACTCTAGTTAGTCTAGTAGCTCATGGTGGTTTTGTATGCACTTGTATGTCCAGAGCTAAACTCTTCAAAAATCATCTAATTGAAGGTCATTGAACAATTTTTGGTTGGTAACACATTTGCCACTGAGAGCGAAATAGGTGAAATGGCCATGCCCCTTTTTAAGCGAAGTACTGCATCTCCAGAACCGTTGGACCTAGAAGGTTGTGTGACCACTCAAAATGTTCGGAATGGCCACATTATGGGGGATCAGTAATACATTTCCATGTCCAAAAGTCAATGGTTTTTAAGATATTTGCCAAAAACTGATTTCAGCATGGTACGCACTACAGTTCTGACCCTTTATTATATTACCTGTTGTAATTTTGCACATTGTCCGTATTTTAGAGTTTAATTATATGGATTTCTACACTTTTTGCCTTTACTACAGCCACAAAACACGTACGGGCATGCGAGAGCGAAGGAACGGCCTGTGTGGTTGTTTCTGGCTCGTGGTTTGAAAGTTTTTAAAATTTATTATTTTTTGGTTTGCACGTACGAGTATGCGAGAGCGAAGGAACGGCCTGTGTGTTTGTTTCTGGCTCGTGGTTTGAAAGTTTTTTTTTTTTTTTTTTTTTTTTTGGGTTTTCCCGTACGACCACGCACGTACGGCCACGCACGTACGGGCAAACGAGAGCGAATGAACGGCCTCTGTGGTTGTTGTTTCTGGCTCGCGGTTTGAAAGTATTTTTTTTTTGCACGTACTGCCACGCACGTACGGGCACATACTAGTTTTTAATTAATTTGTAAAAAAATCTAAAAACACGTTTTCATTTTGTGTATATCAGTGACAAAAAATTTAAATTTAATTCCTTTTAAATTCAGACTAAAACACAACAAAATGTGACGGAATTCGAGGGGTGGGAGTACTCTCTGAAGTTACTGTATGTCGTGGGATCTTTCAGGGAGACGGCCTGTTTTTCTCCTCCTATTCTGCCTGGTCCTAGACCCACTGAGCAACCCCATTACTGAGCAAGGATATGGATTCACAATGACGTCAAATAAGGGAACGTCCAAACAGACAGGGAAGGTGACACTTACTTTACATGGATGATCTTAAACTCTTAAAACTTTACAACAAACCACAAAAATTGGCAGAACTCAAATTAGTGAAACGGTGCTCAAATGACATTCAAATGGAATTTGGTCTGGATAAGTGTGCCAAGTGAAGTGCACTTTCAAACAAGGGAGACCAACAAAAACGGACAACATAAAATAGACCTAAATACAACAATACAGGAGCGAGACAATGAACAATAAAGCAATCATACAAACACCTCGGAGTAGAAGAGGGCAACCAAATATGTCGCAAACAAATGCACAAAACAATTACCAAAGAATACCTGCATAGAACGAGGCTGATCCAGAAAACATACTTTCTCCAAGGAACAAAATCGAAGCCATAGCCCGACTAGAAATACCGGTATTCCAGTACAGCTACGGAATAATAAACTGTCCACAGGTGGAAATCACTAAACTAGATATCAAAACAAGGAAACTCCTCACCATCCACAAAATGTTCTACAAAAATCAATACACCCCGACAATGTACCTGCAGAGACGAGAAGGAGGTAGTGGCCTGATGGAACGATCAATGAACGATCAATCAAGCGAACAGTGACAACAGGAGGATTGGCTGAGTACGTGAAAAATTCAAGTCTACCGAATCCAATTTGTAAGCAAACACGAAGCCAACAAACCAGAGAAGGTATCCCCAACCCGACGAGCAAAGAAATTTCCGACAGGTGAATGCAAGATATTTTAAGAGGGATCACGCCAGGGGCGTTCGAGAGAGAGACAGAGACGAGGTCTGTGTGGTCTCCATCGGGAAGAGCTGTGTTAACTGGCGAATAAAGATTGCTCCGTGCATGTGAACCGAGTCACGTGTCCACGAGTCTTCTATTGAGAAAGACGAGGAATCTTAGACGTGACACAAGAAACTGAAACAGCAACAAATACAGCCCCAACGACTTCAAAAAAGACAAAAGAAAAATACAAAACAAAATATCAACAAGATATACACCGACAACTGGGAAAACAATAAAAGACCAGGAAGATTGTTGTTAGACAGATTGGGCATAGACAAAGAAGGTCTTTGGAATGACTAAGAAGAGGTAAGTTTTTGCCTTTGGAACAAACTCCCAAACATTCTTCAATCCCACTCTCCCTCCAGGTCCTCAAAATAGCTGTTCACCACCATCTCTTGTCTTCCCCCATCTAAAACCATGATCTTTTCTACTCCCGTTAATCCAACCTATACCCACCTCCTTCAAATTCTCTGCTTTCCTTCCAGAAAGTCCCTGTAGTGTCCATCTTGTTTACTCTGTGTACCCCACTCCATCCCTCTCCCTTCCAGAGATCTCCTCATGTGTCTATTACCCACTGTTTTGTGCTTCCCTCTCCCATCCCTCTTGTCTCCTGCTCCCCTTGTTATACGTTGTGTGTGTTAGCTGTCATACCAGCCTTGACATTATATATATATATTAAAAAAAAACAACTGGGATGGAGAACAAATCATTATTAATGCCCAAGACCAAAGTCACTCCACAAATGGCTTTAAGAAAATGGCAGGACTGAGTCAACCGGACAAGTGTAGGTTCTGTAAGGTAGAAACGGAGTACGAGCTACCTCCTATCGGGATTTAAAAAAACTAGTGTCAGAACAGCTCGATACACAAAGGCACAAAAAGGTGTGTCGAGTAATCCACTCGCACATCTGCAAAAGTCTCCATATGCCAGTTCCACAAAACTCATGGAAACATGAACCAAAAGCAATCGCGGAAAACAAGGAAGTAATGCTCACGTACGACCTAATGATCCCATCAAGCGTGAACATAGAAAACAAAGCATTGTGGCCGGATCTAGTACTGGGGTACAAAAAAAAAAGAAAAAAAAAGAAGGTGGTGTTGTTAATTGAGGTCATTGCCCGGTGATTTTGGCCTAAACAATGCAGAAATCAAGAAAATTACCAAATACCAAGATCTCAAAAATGAAATGAAAAGATCCTGGAAGCTCAAGGGCGATGAAATTATATCGGTGATCATTGGAGCAACGGACATGATGAAGAACCACCTTAAAAAAAACACCCCTGGGAATATTACTGCAAACGGACTGCAGATGGAAGTTCTCGATGACTATCCTTAAAAGAGGCCTCGGAACAAAACTGAGAACATCAAAACTGCATGAATTGGTCATTGATTCGTGACCGCTCATCAATTGTGGTACCGTTTGAAGAGGGGGAAGGGGAGCATGCTCCAGAGACAGACTTAACAAGGCACCACCGGGTTTCACAGGAGGGAGACAAGTTTGAAAGTTCATTCTTGAAGTTGGACAGATGTTGTTTTCTGGCTCCACTGAGAGTGAACACACACTTGGTTTTTTGGAATGCACTCTGATTGCCTTCGGTCAGATTAGCCTTCCAGGAAGAAAAGGTAAGTTATTTCAGAGTAACTGCCTCATCACAGGATTCAGTGTTCTGCGAGTGGGAAGAAGGGCAGGATAATTGAAGATGAGATGGGATGAATCTGTGAGAGACAGACAGACAGACAGAGACAGATATTTCTGTGGGAGAATCCCCAGGATGAGTTAATATCGGGCATAGTAGATATGGAAGACCAGTCCTGAGGAGAGAGATGGCTGTTTGCAGTCCCTGCCAATCTGCTCGAGTGAGACTCGCCGGTGTTGAGGCAGCTCTCTGAGAATAGCCAGAGATGTTGATTTTCACAAGTACATGATCAGATTAACCAATCGGAGCAGAGTGAGCTAAGCTGCATAATTATTTTGGGTACATGAAAGGTCATTCCATTGCATTTCAATTGTCAATTTTTATTTTGTAAAGTTATTTTATTTTTATGACTAATTATTCTCATCACTTATTTTGTAATTACAAACAGTAGTTTTGATAAGATTTACCGTTAGACCAGGTGTACAAAGTACTTTCATATCTTGCAGATTTTCTCAAAATGGTGTTCGAAAAATACAAGTGAGAGATTATTTTTTTTACATGATGTTTAACCAGGTATGACCATTGGACCAGGTATGAGCTGAGACATTTCATCTTGAGCAAGGACATTATGTTCGTTACACGAATGAGGATGAGGAGATGGAGGCTTTGGCATTAAAATACAAGAACAGTTCACGGAATCTAACCTTTTGCCCTGTGCATTGCAATTAGGCTGGCAATTATGAACCATCTCAAATAATGGAGGGGAAGTAAGTAGTATGTATGTATCATTTACTCCTCCTAGAGGATTTGACTGAGGAAGCTGAAACTTCCAGGGATTAATTAGGGCACCCTGAAGTTGTGCCTGTGCAAGTTTTGTTTGATTCCATCAATATATATGTATATATATATATATATATATATATATATATATATATATATATATATATATATATTTTAACTTTTTTGCCCATCTTGGCATTTTGTTCCTTTGGGGGGAAGGAGGGAGGAGGAGGAGGAGATCAGGACCATACTCTGTGCAGAGCGTTGGTACTGCTTATGCAATCTTCTTGGCTATTGGGCACAATCCTGGACGGGTCGCCACTCCGACACAGTATACCAGCAAGCTGGCACTCATTTTGCCGACTTCAGAAGGATGACAGGCATAGTCAACCCCACCTGGTATTAATTCAACACCTGAGCGGGATTTGAACTCAGGACCTTAGGATCCAAAGCCCGCCACCCTAACCATGAAGCAAACACCAGGCATAAGGAGGGAAGACGGGTGCAATTGGAATTATCCGAGCTATATAAATATCCACGATGTATTATATATGCACATAAGCAGTACACATGTTTTTGCTTCATGTATTAAACCTGGGCTCTCTTTATTATCTGGAGCGATCGAGGCAGCGGCCTGTTGACTATACATCGCCCAAATAAAGGGATCTGTTGGAGCAATGCATTGCACTCTTGGAATAAGATCGTCCTCTCTGGTATTACTAATCATAAAGAAAATAACACTCTCCCTCACTCCTGTAGAGAGTGGGTGCTTCCAGTGTGGTTAAATACACTTGATTATTGGAGGCTGACTCTTATTTGATTGATGGTAAAATAAGTGGCTGTATAATTAAGGGGCCTGTCAAGTCTCATTTCAGGGTACACACAGTGTACAATATTGCTTGCTTGAGCACTGTGTCGTACAAGTGTCACCAGAAGGATAGAATTTGCCATGTCAACGTTACAAATAGTGCTTAGCCATGTCTTATAACCTACACCAGCTAGCCATAAAGATAGACTTAACAAGTAGTTCTGTGGTTGTTAATTAAAGCAACTTTGGCCATCTCTAGCCTTGCCTGTGAAGCACCAGGAGGAAGTGATACAAAAAAAAAAAAAAACTCTTAATAACCAGTACAGGTTACCAGTGAAATAGGGTTATCATTATAATTGTGAGAATCCATAAATTTCCATCATCTGTGCTGATCTTACCAGCACGTCAATCACTTCATCACAGTGTTATGACCTGGTAGTAAACACTTGGAATTCATGTTTGCAGGAATGAACAGAATTCTGAGCAAGCTGCCATCATAGTTTACAAACTTGTAAATTAACGAATATAAAAAAACTGTTATCTCTTAACTTTGCCACTCACTATAATCAAGTTACTCTTGCAAACCAAATTGCTTTCACAAACGAGGAGAAAAAGACATAAAACATCACATGGCCCCTGTGGTTTTAGTAATTTTGCTGTGTGGAGTTAAAGAGTGAGCTCATGTTTACAATATTTATGTCGATGCATTACTGACTAGAGTGGTCACGTGACATGGAAGGTTGCATGCGATTGGGTTATTCGGTCATGAATATTGATGACGTGGGTCACGAAATTAAATTGTGCAAGATAGTGGGTCACGTGACATGACATGATGTTTGGATTGGGAATGGAAATTTCACACAGTAGGCATTCAATATTCATGTATTTTAGGGAGACGTAATGAATTGCACAAACAGTGTAATATTTAATAATATTTATTTATGTATAAAAGTAATTCTATATAACTGTAGACTATAATTAAAAAAAAAAAACGATAATTCAGTTGAAAATGCCGTCTGATCTGTTTTTGTAAACTCTACTTGAAGGTGGTTGGGGTGAAAATGAAGAGGAATCAGAATTTAAATTTGTTTATTTTTATTTCCATGAAGGATGCTTCATGGTAAAGGTATGAAAAAAATAGAACAAGATGGGTAAATGCATGTGTGAGAAATGGTTGAGGACGTGTTCGATAACAGGGTTTTGGTTTTTTTAATAAACTAAAATGGCCGCCAGTCCACCAGTCAGCCAGGTTTAATCAGATCACGAAACAAAATTATGTGTTTATGTATACCATCATTCATTATCAGTGTGCCAAGTCTGAACAAGATCGGTAAATGCATGTGTGAGAAATGGTTGAGGACGTGTTCGATACCGGGGTTTTGGTTTTTTTTATAAACTAAAATGGCCGCCAGTCCACCAGTCAGCCATCTTTAATCAGATCACGAAACAAAATGATGTGTTTATGTATACCATCATTCATTATCAGGGTGCCAAGTCTGAACAAGATGGGTAAATGCATGACCAAGAAATGTTTGAGGACTTGTTCAACATCGAGTTTTTACAACTGAAATGGCTTCCGGTCGGCCATCTTTGATCGAATATCGAAATAATATGAGGTGCATATGTGTGTACGATCATGTAATTGCCTTTCTGCCAAGTTTGAACAAAACTTCTCCATAGATACTCGACCAGTCAGAAGTTTGAGAACACCCCCATTTTTCCAGTTTTTACTGAAATTTAAGCAGTTTAATGTTTCAATGTATTCTGAAATTTAAGCAGAGAACAAATAAACAATTGCAGATAAAAAATAGAAATCATGGAATCGTTTTAGTGAACAAAATTAAAATCTAAATTTTTGACTCATCAAAGTAGCCACCTTTAGCAGATATAACAGCCGAACATACCCGTGGCATTGTTTCGACAAATAGAAATGAAATATTGTTCGGAAAGTTCTTCCCAACACTGTTGCAGAAGTTTCCACAAATGTGTTGCACTTGTCGGTTGCTTTGCTTTCACCCCTCTGTCCAGTTCATCTCAAACCAGCTCGATGGGGTTTAAGTCTGGAGACTGTGCTGGCCATTCCATGATTTGAAGCCTACTGTCTTGTTCTTTTCTTTAAAGGTAGTTCTGACATAGCCGAGAGGTATGTTTTTGGTCGTTATCTTGCTGCAGGATGAACCCTTCACCAACTAGGCGTAGACCAGAGGGTATTGCATGGCGCTGCAAAATTTTGTGGTCGCCCTTTTGGTTCAGGGTGCCAGTCACTCTGTGCAAGTCGCCGACTCTAGATCCCGCAAAAGAGCCCCAGATCATCACGCTTCCTCATCCATGTTTGACAGTTGGTGTCACACACTGAGGGACCATCCTTTCACCTTCTCAACAGTGTACAAAAACCCTACGTGATGAACCGAAGATTTCAAATTTTGATTCATCAGTCCATAAGACCTTCTTCCAGTTTTCAGTCATCCACTGGTGGTGCTTCATGGCCCAGGCAAGCCTCATTTTCTTATGTTGTCATCTCAGCAATGGCTTTTTTACTGCCACTCGACCTGTCAAACCTGCAGCTCGAAGTTTTCTCTTCACAGTTGAAACTGACTTCCTTACTTTGACCAGTGTTAAGCTGTGCTTGAAGCTATTGTCCTGTGAGCCACCTATTGCGCAAGCTTTTCACTCTCAGAAACTTGTCTTCTGATTGTGTTGTGGCTTTGGGTCTGCCAGACCTCTTCCTGTCAGAGTTTCCTCCAGTTTCCAAGTGCCTTTTGATGGTGTAGGAAACTGTACTCACTGACACCTTGGCTTTGTTTGCAATTTCTCTAAAGGAAAGACCTACACTTTTAAGGGTTATAATGGACTGTCTCTTCCTTTGTTAATTGTCTTTTTCTCACCATTATGATGGCAATATACTACTTCCTGCAGTGCAATATTGTCCAAATAATGCTTCAGAGGGTGTAGCAACACAGTCTGTTCCAACACTGCTTTTATATAGACAGAGGGTTTGTAACTAATCAACAAAAGTTGGGAAACCTGTAGGAATTGTTTGCATCAACTTTCAAGGCTTAATTTACTTCCATTGCTGCAGAACAGCTGCAGTTGCTAACCCATTACTTGTTCCCTGAAAAGGGCCTTTTTTAACAACTCTGAAATTTACATTTTTTCTTTCAGTTTTTGGTAACCTAAACTTTTTTTTTTAACCTCTGGCAGTTTACCGCTTAGCCTTGTACCATTTCAGGTTATTCACTGGACTTGAACTGCTTAAATTTCAGTAAAAACTGAAAAATGGGGGTGTTCTAAAACTTTTAACCGGTGGAGTACATGAAGGGAGGAAGACAAAACTATGGACAGGTAGACTATTTTGCAATCGGAGAAAAGAGGGGAACGAATGATTGCAGGTGGGCCATCAATCTGGACTTTGGGAGGGAGAGTCAGTAGGTGAGGGTTTTTTGAGGAACATGTGTGACCTGGGGTGGCTTGGGCAGAGCAGGGGGAAGCAAGGCCAGATGTAAGTTTGTGTAAAATGGAGAGCCCACCAACTTTCTACCAGTGGAAGAGTAACAGTCCTTGGGAATCCTTCTGTCTTGAGTTTCCAATGATGTGGAAGGCCTCAATTCCAACTGCCTCAAAAGAAGTAAGGCAAGAAGCAGCAGCACAGGGCCAAAGTGGGGACTCCATGGAGCTCCATATGAAAGCCTTGTACTCTATGTGGCTCAGTATCATGCCTTAGCTTTACGGAGAACACCCAGGTAGTGGCTGGCCTTTGATGCCAGTTTGATGACATGATCCTGCCGTGTAAGGTTATGGCAGATACGAAACCAAGGAGTTCTAGGTCCTGCATGTCTTCCAATGTCAGTCCAGATAAATGGATTAGGTCAATCCTTGTGGAGGGAGATTTTGAGTGCGAGTGACTTGTTGGCATTGAATGCCCTGTTCCAAATAGCTGCCTTGCGGCTTATCTTGTCCAGATCTGACAAAAGGGATTCAGCAGTAGTCAGCTTTTCACAACTGTGATGTGGAGACAATGGGAAAGTGATCGAGTTGATTTTCAAGAAAATCAGACAGACCATTGATATAAATTAAGAAAAATGTCGATCCTAAGATGCTACTTTAGGGAACCTCAGCATGAAGGGAATGGTCATAAAAAGGGACACCTTCAAGTGACACCTGCTGTTTCTGCTCATAAAAGGAAATTGGACAATCTGCACTTGAGCAGGGGCCTTAAACACCAAATGACGACAACCTTGAAATCAGGACTGGACGCCAGACAATATCAAAGGCTCGAGAGATATCCAAGATGGCCCTCACCTCTTGTTTGTGGTTCAGGGCATCCCTTCACTTCTGTGTCAGAAGGAGTAACGTATCCAAGGTGGAATAAACCAGGTAGTAAGCCAACATGTTTGTCAGAGAATGTGACAGTATACTCATGACGATACAGTGTTGAAAACGGTGTCCTGCATACTCAAACTTCAAGTTTTCATGTTCCTCGCATTCCATCGTTACCTAATAATGTTGTCACTACTGCCGATGCGGTGAATCTGGAGAAATTAAATTGGAATCACAAATGACATTTCATAATTACTAGCAAAACGATCGATGTTATTCACTGAAAGGTGACTAAGGTATTGGGAAACTGAGCTAAGCTGACGTGTCAGGCGTTGGGCCTTTTTTGGAGTAAGTTAGTCCTTTGTAGTCCACTAACACCCAAATTGTCTGCTTTGCTCTACTTGCCATGGCACTTGGCATACCTTTGTCGACATGATAACACCTGTCTTTTGAATTGTCTGCGGATGCACACCTGCACGAGCTGGAGAAAGTCTATTATTTCTCTTAAGAGCCATTCTTTTGTGGTGATATGCTCAACACTCAGCGCTTACATGTTACAATCATTCCATCAAACATTTCATAACCCATTTTCGTGTGTGTGTGTGTGTGTGTGTGTGTGTGTGTGTGTGTGTGTGTGTGTGTGTGTGTGTGTGTGTGTGTGTGTGTGTGTGTGTGTGTGTGTGTGTGTGTGTGTGTGTGTGTGTGTTGCATCATGTATAGTATCAAGTTGGATGTTCTAACGTTTGATTACCAACACGCTTTCATTGTCAATGCTTGGGATATAATTCTTCTCTTAAATTTATGTTTGTGATGGTTTTCCATCTTCCCACATTTTATCCCATGGGAATCTGGATCCAGATATGAGAGTTTTTAAGTGATTCTTCACCAATGAGAGATAGGCCCAAATGTGATAAATCGCAGGATGTCTCAAAAACTTGTTGATGATTGAAGACAAAACTTGGTGGATGAGTTGGCTCGGTGACAAGAACTAGAGGATTCAATTCTAGTTCAGGTCCGGATGCAGATCCGGCCTTTCAGTGAGATACAAAATTTAAACTCTTCTGCTTGACAGAGGTGGTACGTGCTCTTTCGAGTGCCGGTCTAGTTACTACTTGAATCCCAGTCCAATATTCATTCAATGGATGAGAATAAATGGGACAAGCAGCAAATTAGTAATGATTTACTTTGGGAGAAGCAATCCAAATCCTGTACTCTCTAATTCCTCAATGTTGCAGTAAGATTGGTGTCGCCTTTCTGAAGTTGTAGATGAATCATTGATGTATACACTCCAAGGACTACCGTACTACTACCTCTACTGGTGTAGTTGGTGGCATTGAATGCCCTGTCCCCCCTCCCCTCCCCCTCGACAGACCCCTAAACCAAGTCTTGATCCTTTGTCATTTATATTTCCCTCCTCTGAATGAACCACTTATATCATCCAACTACATACCTTTCCTTGTAGGAGGAGCTGGAAGGCGTGGGCTTTGCAAATGGCGGACGACCTTCACGAACTGACCCGGAGTTGGGGATTCCGGGGGCCTACGCTGGTGCTGTGAAATTTGGTTGGGTGCGAGGTGTGCTGGTCAGTACCCACCGAATAAAAAAAAAACACACAAAACAAACGATTCCATTCTCTCACTCCTCATTCATCGTCTCGCGTGCTCATCTTTTTCACTTATCCTCAGGTAATGCGACTTGTTTTTTGGTGTGAACCTCACCTGCAGCAGTCATTGAGCGATAAATTGTGTTTCATTTCATGCCAAATCAGACGGGTTGTTTAATTGATTTAATATTCAATAATAATAAAAAAAAAAACTATCCAGACAAAAGTGCAGGTTGCATCACCATTATTGGGGAATGTCTTGTATAGACCACCACTTGGCACCACTTGGCCTCGTGTTCTGTGGAACCAATTTGTTTGGTTCCTTTGTGAAGGAGAACATCAACCCGATCGGTGATGTATCTCCATCAGGCAATTCTTTATTTAAATAGCAAAGTAAGTTCAACAACAATTTTTTTTTTTTTTTTTTTAAAGGGAGGACCAATGGTCCCTGTAGCTCACTTGGCTGGTTGCCAAAAAGTGGAGCGATGGATGGATCAGGGTAAAAATAAGAGCTGGATTTAAAATACACATTTTGTGTCCGGTAGTATTGGCATGATCTTCACAGTAGTGCTACTGCTTGCTGCCGATGAGCCTTTGTTTTTGAAATGTTGCTCACTTCCGGTATGATGATGTCCCTTCCTGTTGTGTCAAAATTGGCCCTATTTGATAAGGTGAAACTCCAAGGTGTCAATAGTTCATATTTTTCAAGATATTGTTCACGTTCTGTATTATGAACAAACTTGAGTTCTCCCACAGCAAAGATAATTTCAGGCAAGTTTTGTCACAATCCCATCAGCAGCTTCGGAGAATAAATTGCAAGTGTTTAAGGACAGATGGACTGACGGACAACGCTCCATCCCATCTCACGTGAACTATGTTCCAGGTGAGCGAAAACTGAACATGAATTGGTGAGCGATCTTGAGCATTCTCGCCGGCCACCAACTGCTGTCAGTCGAGCAGATGTGGAACTCGTTGAACGGATCATTTCACAGAATTTCTGGATCTAATCACCCTCCATGAAGTTGAAGAATAATTGAATGTCAATGTTGAAATTGTACAAACAATAATTAATTCTCACTTGAAACCTAATAAGTGCAAAATGGGGGCTAAAGGACTTCACGTTTAATCAAAGAGCAACTTGAGCTGGCAGGATCACCTCGAGGTATGCACACTCACCTCTAAGCAGTCTCGGCTGGGTTTGAATCCCTACCAAGCTATAAACTGTCATCCCAGGGTTAAACTTTAGGTCCCATCTACTGGCATTATTTGGTGGGGTTAAAGATCCCAGTGTCCTTTGTGAAGCGAAGGCGAGTTATCGTCTGCACCCTCAACAAATTCCAAATTTCTGTCCGAACCAGCAGAAGGCACAGCCCCTACTTCAGCCAATGATGCTACCCTGAAGCTTTGTGCTGCATATGAAAAATTATAGAAGAAAGCTCCTGGCATGGAAGCGGGGGATGAAGATGATCTCTTGGGGAAGATTGTGACGTGTTATATTCAATCAAGGTGTATCATTTCACACCAGAGTCGAAGCGAGCTAGCATGGACCGGACACATTCTTGGTAGGCCTACTGTAGGCCTACTTAAATGAAACCTGTTGAGCCACGCAAGCTTCTTGTTCCAATGTCCAATGCACTGAAGAGACCAGGAAAGTGAAAGTGATTCTGTGGCTGTCTCAACTGCCCTGACTTGAAGCCATGAAGATGTTGTAAGAGAAAGTTGTGGAGGCTACCTTTCACCCCAAAGAACATGCGGCAGCTATAAGAACAATGTGCAGAAGGATGGGACTAAAACCCCGAAAGGAACGATGCCGGTCGAGATTTACAAGACTAGACTTGAAGTGATTGTGAAGGTGGAGGTGATAAGAACTCAGGTGTGCATACCTTAATTGTCCTCATTGTAACGACATAACTTTGTCATGTAATTTCATTCCTTTTATCGAAATTATTTGTTTGTTTTAATTTATTAATTAATAATCTGTGTTGATTCCATTGTTGTTTTTGACTCCAATGTGTTCATTCCATACTTTCTTGCGAGGCAGAGTGTAGATGAAATGAAGAGCATGTGATTCAGGACCATGTGCCATGGCACCAACTCAACATAACTGACGATGGGTGATTCATAACTGAAGTGAAGCAAGAACCAATCATCTTTCAAAGAAGCAAAACGTTTCCATTTAAATTCTTTTAAAAGTCTTTCCAGCTCATAATATTACCTGTACGTCCCAACATGTAATTATTATCAACAGATGAAGTTACAGTAATGAAGAATCAGAACGATGACGTCGATAAAGTGCAGTAGAGAGTGATGGAATATGTGTTGCGCTAGTGGAATGAAGTTGTGTCATAGTGGTGTGCTTTTCAGGTTCGTTGCTTGTTGAATATCTGGGGGGTGATGCTGTTTCTTCGTCTCTCGTGGATAGTTGGACAGGCTGGAATCGGTGAGTGCAATCTTGGATGGTGAAGATGGTGCAGAATCACGTACCTTTGAGCTATGAACTCGTCTGGGTTCATTTTCCAACCGGTGTATAAGGTGCCATCTCTTGGATACACAGTAGGCCATGCGATATCCCGTCTGCCAGCATTAGTTGCTAGATGTAAAAGATCCCACGGTGTCTTTCATTAAGAGTAGGCAAGTGAAGACTTATAATATTGAGAGCTTTAGAACCAGCATCTCGTGGTTAGGTTCAGTTTGGTTAATGGGATAAAAAGGATTGCAGGTAAGGATGGGGGATGACATGAGATGGTAGTGCTTGAAGCCCAGCAGAAGAATACCCTGAATTAAATTTTTTGACTATCAGACACTTTTTGTTTCTCTTTATAAGGCCGAAGCTCATGGAAGAACAAAGTAACAGAGGGGAAAAGGCGTTGAACTGACGATCGGGGCGGTGGGGCCACAATCGAGCCCAACAAGCGAAGGGATGGAGAGACAGAGACAAACAAACAAAAAACCACACACGTACACATACTAAGCTGTAAGTAAGAGGGTTGTGTTAGATGGGGGAAAATAAGATTGTGGGTAGGGATTGGGGATTATGTGAGTGCCATTCACAGCCTACTTGAAGCATTGGAGGGAAAGGTGGGATTGAAAAGTCTGGGAAGAGGTTTCACATATGGGAGAAAAGCGGAATTATCGAGTTGAGGTGTGCGGTTAGCCTGGATTTAGGATGTTTAACCAGGAGTAGGTTGCTGGAAGAACATGTACATCCTGGAGTAGCTGGGGAAGGTTGGATAACTGAGAGGAGCCAGAGGAGAGGAAGGAAAACACAAAGAGACCATGATCGACCTGTCTGCAATGCGAGAGCAATGGCCCTTGAGTTTTGGCCGAATCGCAGAAGATTCCAATAATATCGAGAGCTTTAGATTCTACAGATTGCAAGGGAGGGACTTGCTTTGTAACTTTAGGCTGAGTGTGTCCTTCAAACAACTTCATCACCACTTTTCATTTGCATTTTTATTTTATATCAGCAAATACAACCGGTCACTTCACTTGAAGGGATAATAAAAAGGGGGGAGGGGGGGAGAGAGAAAGGAGGCAGGTATAGGGTGATGAAGAATGGGGAGCTTGGGGGAGGTGGGGAGAGCGACACCCCACCAAACATCGCGATATATATATATATATATATATATATATATATATATATATATATATATATATATATATATATATATATATATATATATGTATGTATGTATTTTTTCCCAGACATCTTTGAAACAATCCTTAAAATTTTTTTATCACTTAGGAGATGAGTATGAAGAGTGCAATACACACTCCCACCTGATGACAAGGGTAATGTAATTGACAACACGACTAAACTATGATCTGTGAAACCAGTTGGTAGAATTTGGGATGTAGTAACAACATTTAACATTGGCTTATTAACATATATTCTATCAAGTCTTGCCCTTGATATGAAGCCATCTTGACATCTGCACCTTGTATGGCTACACAACCGTGGGTGTTGTAGTCGCTACACATCCTTCAAATGATATTCTCCAACCCATTAGTGGAGGCTGCATGAGGTTCATGACCATTCCTATCAACATCTGGGTGAATTGTCCAATTAAAATCTTCAGAAAAACAAATAAATGAGGATGAGTCCTGGTCTTTAATGACATCTTGTCGTGAAAGGAAATAATTTTTTCCTTTCTATCGGATCACTCGGAGTGTAAGCATTTACCACCACTATTTTTCGGCCATGACACACAAACTCTACCGATATGAGGTGTCCTTTACATATTTCTTTGAACGAAACCTGCTGTGCAGAAAACTTGTGGCTTAAACAAATAGTCGCACCGGCCTTAGGTGTAAGTCGGGTCAGGTTTGGGAGCACGTGCCGGAGCAGCACGTCGCTGCGTAAAGGTGTTGGAACCCGCTTCAGAACCACTGCCCTCTAAAAAGTTTTCCCGACGAAGCTGTAAAAGCGTTTGTGGCACGGGTCTCCTGTAATAGGATAATGCCAGCTTTTATCTTCTCCAAGGTTTGAATTCTCTGTAATGGGGCTCAACCCCCATCAATGTTCAGGGTTGCAATCTGTAGCTCCGTCATTGGAGAAACCCGGCACTTTAAAAACCTTCGACCTGCAGTTATTTGGTTTCTTTGTCACAGCTTTCCTGAGATGCTGAAATTGAGGTTCAGAAAGTTCTGCAAAGTCATTCCTTTGTAACATCTGCTTTGTAGTCACAATGAAAGCCCTGATATCAGGAAAATGGTCTCTAATTTGGACATTGCGTTGCCTAAAGCTTTCGCTCAGGAAAAGAACAATATCTTCCTTAAGGCCCAGTCACACCTTGACGTTTTAGCCAGAAATGGCAACGTATTAAAATGTATGTAAAACGCTGGCTTACGTTGAACTTTTGATGTTTTTTCTAAAGATTCGGATGTATTCATAACGACTTAGTCTTATGCACAACGTATTAGTAACGGACTTTGAACGTTTCGTTGTGTTGTAGATAACTTATACCAACGAATGCTGAACCTGTTGTCGGCCTTCACAAACTATGCCCAACGATAGTCTAACTTATGCATAGCGCGTTGCACGCATCGCCGACGATGACGTGGCGTAGGTTATGAAAAGGCTGCCACACAACGATTCAAATCATAACCGCCGCAGATATGGAAGTGTCAACATCGCAGTCACACTTTGGCGATCTTGCCAGCGTATGCCGACCTCTAAAAATGCGTCTAAAACGCTGGCGCACGTCGAATACGGTATGGGTAAGTTTGGTATACGTGAATAGAACGCTAAAGTACGCTAGCATACGTCGTAGTAAGTGGAGTACGTCTTGTAATTTTGAACATGTTGAAAATTTTACGACGTACTTGCCATATGACACACGCTCCGCATGCGATGGGAATAAGTTGTACGCACGATATGCAATCGTTGACACACATCGACACACGTTACTTGTAAGGTGCTCATAAGCGAAACACGTCAAGGTAATGGTTACGTCAGTGTTCCAGACTCCCGGGTTTTTTTTTTCTTTGGGATGACCGTGTTCAGTGTACAGTGCGGTTATGATTTAAATCGTTGAGCGGCAGCCTATTAATTATATTATATTATAACCGCACTAGAAATCGAAGTGTCAAAATCACCATCATACCGAAGGAAGGAAGAAAAAAAAAATTAAAAAAACAAAACCAGGGAGTCTGGAACACTGACGCTAACCATTATCTTGATGTGTTTCGACTTATGAGCACCTTACAAGTAACGTGTGTCGATGTGTTTCACCGATCACGTAACGTAAGTACAACATGTTACTCATAGGTGAGAAATAAGTTTCGGGTACGCTATACATTACCTCGATGTGTTTCGACTTATGAGTAACTTACAAGTAACGTGTGTCCACGTGTGTCAACGATCGCGTGCCGTGCCTACAACTTATGGCCAGCGTTATGCGGAACGTGTGAGTCATACGCAGGCATAAGTCTTAAAATTTCAAGCATGGAAAAGTTGAGGACAACCGAAAAGTACAACGTTTAAAGCCAGCGTACAACGACGTATGGCAGTGTTTTTCAGCGTGCTCTCAATGTTATCAAAACTTACCCATAACGTATTCGACGTGTACCAGCGTTTTAGACAAATTTTCCAAAAATCAGCATAAGCTGGCTAAAACGTCAAGGTGTGACTGGGCCTTTAGATATTGTGGTTTGTTGACCGTTCCCCTGGATTGTGCCCAAAGTTTCATTTGAGTAGGAAGACACCAGACCAGAAACTGCACCTGTGTCATCGTCGTCATCCCATCGCAATTGAGTTACTGATTCCTCTTCTATACCAGCACCGGTACATTCTTCCTGTTGGCATTCCACAGAGAGCTCTGCCCTATCGTTGCTATCTGTTTTTAAATCATTTTCCTTTTTATCGTTGTGTATCCCACACTGACTATTGTCCTCAAAAGTAGGTCTTTTCCCCCTCATCTATACGAGCGTTGTTAGGAGTTTTATCTCCTTCAACATGAGCAAGTGGTGGAACCTCGTTTTCAACCAGCACCTCACCGCTTTGCTCATCTTATGAAGGCTTATCAAGATTACTCTCTATCTGCACTACTATAAAACTTTGCCACTTTTATTCACACCTTCAGTGCTTTGGCAAGAGCGTTTCAAAACCCTCCTCGAAGCAGTATCCATCACCAGTTCCTCATCACTGAAAACTCCTTCGGGAGCTTGCAGCCCCTCTCTCCTGTTTTGACTTGATCACTATCAGTACCATCTTTGGTCAAACCTGAGCGTCTTGGCGTGGCTCCATTTTCTACAGGTGACTCACTTACAGAGTTCACCAGAACAGCCACAGGTGAGAGAGGCCATCCCGCTGCCGCAGTCACGCAGGGACCCGGTCCCAGCAGCAGCAGCAGCAGCAGCAGCATGTTCTTTCACCATCAGGACAATGGTACTTGATGTGACCATATGCACCACAGCCGTAGCAGGTTAGAATCTACGTCATTGCAAAAATCCTGTAATCATGTTCTGCCACTTTGAAACTCGGAGATATTCAGCTGCGTTGCGCCATCTTTTAACATGACATAGCAGAACCGTCTGAATGATTCTATATGTTTTAATTTATCGTTCCTCGTGTGCCAGGGAACGTTCCTCGTATCGTTCCTTGCCGGTGTGAGGGATGACCGATTGTACAGCAGAGGGTGGAGTCATCAGCAAAGAGATATAGAGGATTTTCCAGAGAGTCAGAGAGATCATTGATGAAAACTAGAAAAAGAACAGGGCCCAGAACGCTACCTTGAGGAACTCCAGCCTGGACAGGAAGAGACGATGAGAGAACTCCATTTAGGGCCACACGTTGACTGCGACAGGAGAGGAAGTCTGCGAGCCATGAGTGGAGATGGCCTTGGATACAATGGGAAGAGAGTTTGGTGAGCAGGGCAGGGTGCCAGACCGTGTCAAAAGCACGTGATATGTCCAGGGATACGGCTCGGATTTCATGTCTGGCATTGAGGACCTCCATCCATTGTTTGGAGAGCAGAAGCAGCATATCCAGTGCAGAGTGACCTGTTCTGAAACCAAATTGATGATCGGAAATCAAGCCATTGGAGAAGAGGAAGGATTTAATGTCTGAAGCAATGATGGATTCCATAACCTTGCTGATGATTGGCAGAAGGCTGATTGGTCTGGAGTTGCAGGGATCTGTTTTTGCACCTTTTTTATGCAGGACAGTGATGTTTGCTGCTTTCCAAGCAGATGGCAGCTTGCCTTGAGCAAATGAGAGGGTGAATATAACAGAGAGAGGGTGAGCAAGAGCGGAGGAGCAGATTTTTAGGACACGTGGGCTGATGCCGTCTGGACCGGTTGCAGAATCTGAGTCGATGTTTGACAGCAAGCTCTCCACCTTGTCAGGAGTAAAGGACACAGAGTCCAGGGACAGTTGGGTGCGACTGGGTAAGGGGTGGACAGAAAGCGATGGGTTTAGACACAAGATTTAGCTGCAAACACCGCGTTTAGGCATTCAGCCTTTTCACGTGCGGTATCAGCAGTGCGGCCATTTGAGGTAAGGGAGGGGATGGAGGTGGAACATAGACCAGAAACAGATTTGATTATATGCCACCAGGATTTTGAGGAGGGAGAGTGGTTTGAAATTTCAGACTTGAGCTTAGAAAGATGTAGTTTTCTGGCTCTCCTGAGGGTAGACACACACTTGTTCTGAGCTTTATGGAAGGAACTGAGATTACCCTCAGTTGGATTTGCTTTCCATGAGGCAAAGGCAAGTTGTTTCAGGACAACTGCCTCGCCACAAGCTTCAGTGAACCAATGGCGGGAGGAAGGGTAGGAGACAACTGAAGACGAGAGGGGATAAATCTGTGCATGCGGGAGAGCAAGTTGTGACCAGAAGAGTGGCTCTGTGACTCCAGCTATGACGTCCAATCCCTCCATTCCATTGCAAGCTCAGCAGCTAGTAATGAAGAGGAAAATAATCTTTGGGCCATTTTTACACTTTTTCCTCCAACTCACAACAATCTTCTCTCCTATGCTTCACCCACGCAATCCAGCTCGTGTCCTTCCATATCCTCCATCATTTCCCAAATCTGGTATTTGTACGCACATCTCTGCCCCTTAATATTCAGTTTTGCTCTTTATTTCAAATTACAATGTGTAGAGTTTAAATGGATCTGTTCACTTATTTCTTCAAGTCTGGCACTATAAAATGCATTACACACAGAGTGAAGGGAAATGATCAAACCCCAGTGGGCCCCTCCAATGTTCATTTTAACTCATCCCTGAAGGTAGTAGCAGGTGAACTCAAATTCACAACCAGTGCAACGATTTCCAGGTGTTTGTTTGTCATTGTGTTTGCAGGTCTCACGGTGGCAATTATATTGATATGTTCGCTGGTCACCATTGTAACAACTCTCTCAATGGCTGCCATTTGCACCAATGGCAACATTTGCGGAGGTGAGAGGGCACACTCCAATGGTAATAACGGTTATGGGAACGTGTTTCAGCGAGAGTAGAGGAATGACTCACCTGGTGAATGCTCAATAACGGTGGAAGATGTTTACCCTCGAGCTTGATTCTCGATTGAGTTGACCCAGTTGTCCTTTAAATCATGTGCACATGGAAGATTTAAAGGTCTCTCAATCATAATCCCTGCCAGTTAATGAAGGAAACGGAATGTGGATAGTAGTTTGATAGATGACAATCAATGAGATGTAGGTATAAATAATTGATGGTAGAACACCTGTTTTACTGAAACGTACATTGTGCAGTAGATCAAACTTCAGTACAAAGGTCAGGTTGAAAGTCATAACCGTCATGTTATATTGTCATTGTTATTCTCCTAGGTGGAGCATATTACCTTATATCACGATCCCTTGGCCCAGAATGTGGTGGCTCCATCGGCCTCATCTTCTCATTTGCCAACGCGGTTGCTGTGGCCATGTATGTGGTCGGCTTCTCAGAGACGGTGCGAGACCTTCTCGTGGTGAGTTCGTCCATCGTTGCGGTTCAGGGTTTTGTGTTTATTATTTCATTAAACCCCGATTCGTGAACAACGCAGTTTCCTGAAATATTTTTCATCCAAACGTGGGAGATGGAACCATTTTAAAGAACATCATGTGATCTTGATTCGGGATAGAACAGTTTGGTTGGTGTTGAATTCACCTGTGAGCCATCTAGTTTGGGTTTGATTCCCTACCTGACTACAAACTATCATCCTGGTGCTTCACACGCAGGGTGATGCATCATTGAGTACACTGTTATTCACAACCTACCTCTCCACATTATAAATTTTTTATTTCTAAGATTTTTTTTTCATTCTTTTTTTGCATTTTTTTTTCCCGAGTTTCCCTTTCAATTTTATTTTTATTTTTAGAAATCAATTTTTTGAGGGGGTGGGTTGTTTTTTTGCAATTTTTTTCGTCATTTATTTTTATTTTTCTGAGTCATTGTGAAGTTTATTTTTCATTTTTTTTTCTCTCCTTTTTTTCTGGAACTCAGATTTTTTTTATTGAGTTTTTTTTGAGATTTAAAAAATCTGAGTTATTGTCGGTTTTTTTATATTTATTTTTTGAGTTTTCTTCAGTTTTTCTATTTAGATTTTCTTGAGTTTAAAAAAAAAATTTCTCCTGGGTTTTTCTTTTCGAATTGCCCTGCATGTTTTATAACCCCCTATTAGGGCTAATACTTTTTGTGGGGTTTCTTTCTGCAATTAGTGCCCCCAGTTTGTAATGGTATCCCAGAGTTTCTTCGACCCCTTGGAGTACTGAACCACCATTTAGGTTTGTCTCTTTTTTTTTTTCTGCCATTTTCCGAGCTGTATCTCAGAGCTGGCTCGGACTTTCGGAATTAAATTTTGTATCCATAATGGGAATAAAAGGTTTGCGGGGTTAAAGATAATATTTTTGACCTTAACATTTTTGAGGTCATTTCCCACTTTATAGGCATTTTACCATTTTTCACCAAAACTCGATTAAGGATTGTCTTATCCGAACGAAATTGCCATCTCTAGATAGCCCAGAGCAAGTCACATTTATGCTTAATTTACATCATACCCCTCTGGGTTAAAGGTCAAGGACAAATGGCAGAATGAAAAAAAACCACGTCTTGTTATCGCTCAATTTTTCCAATGTGGAATTTCATCGACCGCTTGGCCTCAATCCAAGATGTTCTTGCATCATAATAGTGTACCTGCATTGAAGTTGTGCACCTCATATTTGATTGGTATCCTTGACCTACTTTTTTTGGATTGTGACCTAATTAACAAAAAACACTTTTTTTTTTTCTATTTAGTCTATCCGTCCATGCTAATTTTCTTTGTTTTCTCTGCAATCGCTTACGCAATTGACATGAAATCTTCACCAAAGTTGTGATTACTCATGTAGAATGTTGTAATGATAATTTTGATGTCATAGGTCACGTGTTGTGGCAGCCGTATTGGAAAAAAGGAAAAATTTGGACCTCTGTATCTCAGAAACCACTCCATGGAAAAAATTGAAACTTGCCACATGTGAAATACTCCCACATGAGAAATGTGAGAAAGAAACTTGTCACATGTGAGAAAGAAGTTTGATATATTGGTGATGTCATAGCTTTGTTATGACGTCATAATTACATACGTCGAATGCTTTTTCCGATCAGTATGAAAAATTTTGAGGGTCATCTTGGGCTAAATTGTGTGTGTGTGTGTGTGTGTATGTATGTGTGTGTATGTATGTGTGTGTGTGTGTGTGTGTGTGTGTGTGTGTGTGTGTGTGTGTGTGTGTGTGTGTGTGTGTGTGTGTGTGTGTGTGTGTGTGTGTGTGTGTTGATGAGATCATCGGTTACGTGGTTCAGCAGCCAAATTGTTTTAAGGATTAAAAAACACCTTCAAATATCTTCCTCTCCAAAATGACCAAACAGATGGAGGGAAAACTTTACAGGTATAATTGCCTATCCATGAGGAACAAAAAGTTCTCAACCTATGATGTCATAGGCCACAAAGTTTGGCAACTATGATTTTTTTGAAGAATAAACCTTTAAAAAATCTTCTCAAGAATGGCTTGACAGATTGAGGGGAACTTCACCCACCTGTTCCCCAAGCCTTGAGGATACCAAGATGTTCATGAATAATTAATAGATCACATGGTCTGGCAGCCATATCAGCTTGAATGAAAATATTGAAAAAATTCTTTCTCTTGAACTGCTTTATCAATCGAAATGAAACTTCACAATTATGATCTCGTCGTCATGGGGAATATACCTTTTAAACTTAAACTTGAATATGCGCATGGCCTGGCAGCCAGAATTATTTAATATTTTGAATCTGGGTTCAGGGATTTAAATCAAACTTAGCACAAGTCTATATAATGATGTAATAATGTGGGCAGAGGCATATCTGGTGACGTCATGACGTCGAAGAGGGCCTTCCAAGTTTTTCATCGTTTTCTGGTTTCTTGTTTTTTTTTTTTCATTGTTTTCTCCTTTTTTTCACCGTCTAATGTTCATGGAGGAGCTGTAACACAAATCACGCACAAATGCAGACAAATACATGAGACAACACCAGACTTGATTATTTTTTGTATGCATGATTGAAACTCATGGAGGACTTTGTACAGACACAGTTGCTGAGCTTGGGGGAAGTGATGCCACTTCCCAGTGCCCCCTGGGTATGAGTCACCTCATCTTTTCGATCACTTTTCTCTCTGCACCCAAATCCATTAAAGAGGTGTTTCCACCTCCACGTGGGATTTTTTTCTATCTGGGATTTTTTTTTATCCGTGTTCTATCCATTTCAAATATTGAGTATCAAGCAAGGAAGCAGCACATTCCATTTATAACGTCTTTGCTATGACTTGGCCGTTATTCGACCCTTCCACACTCGGAGCGGACACTCTCACCATCACACCATTCTTCCTGAGTTCTCTGATTTTTTTTGTGCATTTTTCTTTTGTTGTTTTTTTTTTTTCAGATTTTTGTTTTTGTGAAAAAATGTTTGATTTTTTTTTTCTTACTTTTTTCATCATTAATTTTCAAATTTATATTGTTATTTTTCTGTATTTATCTGTTTTTTATTCTGATATCTTTTTTTTTCTGGGCTTAAAAAAAAAACTTTTTCTGAGTTGTTTTATCTAACAGCTTACAGCTTTATCTTTCACAAACATAGTCGAGCTATCGCCAGCACCCTGAACAAATTCCAAATTCCTACTCTAACTACTGCTGGGAAGGCAATGGCAAACCACCCAGTATAACCCTGTATAACTGCTTCAGGAGCACTGAAACTGTCAAGAATATGGTTGATTGATGATGATCCTGAGCATGGAGTAGGCCATTGTGTATTGGTACCGTAGGCAATATAGGTTGTTTTCTTTTGCCTGTATTTATATGAGAAATTCACTTTGAGATCTGAAGTTGTAAAAAGTGCTTCGGTTTCTTTAAAAATGACATTAACTGCACTTGATGGTTCTATCTATACGGTTTAATTTTATTTGGGTAAATTTCCTGACTGAATGGTGGATTCAATCAAACTGAATCATGCTTTCATGAAATAATATAATTATGAACTTGGATGTGGTTTCCAGGTGAACGGGTTGGGGATCGTAGATCCAGCCAATGATGTGAGAATTATTGGGCTCATCACAGTCACTTTGCTGCTGGGTATCTCAATGGCAGGAATGGAATGGGAAGCCAAGGCAAGAATGGATACAAACACTCATTGCAAACTTACATTGACATGAAAAACCTAAATACACATGTATCGCTCTTGAATTGTTATACAATACACAATGTCTAATTCTTTAAAATATAACCCGTACTATGGATCGGAAGTCATTGAGAACATGTTGCATGTATGATTACAATGAGAATCATATTACATATGTAATTTGAGAAGTGTTTGTTTTTGTGTTCGTTTGTATGTGTGTTTGTGTTTGTTTGACTTTTCTGTGCTCCTGAAATGCTGGACACAATGAGTTGAAAATTGCTCGTTTTACTTGGGGAAGCCTTTTAAGCGGTAAAATAATTCATAGTCCCGTGGGGTTCTGGATTTTGGACACCCCAATTATCTCAATGTAAATATTATGACAAAGTGCCTTTCATGATGGGAGGCGGTATAGAAGTCATTGTAAAATTATGCATAGACATAAAAATGGGTGAAATAATCTGTAAGAATGGGTTTGTTGCTCATATTACCAGTATTAATAACATGAAATATTTCGCTTGAAGTTTAAAAAAAATATATAAATTGTCTTAATGGAAGACGGTGTGGTGTTTCATTCTGAAAATTGTTTAAGATGTAACTCCAAAGAAACAAGAAAAGAAAGAAAAACTACCCATAAATTAATGATGATGGATTTTGTTTCGGAATACAAATTTTGATTCTGCTGCTGAGAACAAGTAAATGAACAAGTTGTGTTCAATGCCCCCATACATGCAAAGCAAAAAGTGGGGTTAAGCAATTGGTTCATGTCCGTTCATCCGTCTTATCAGTTGATGATCGAGGAACAACTTATTTAAGTCAAATGTTATATTTTGAACATGAATAGGAAGACAAGTCTGTCGTTTTACCAGATTTTGTTTCAGAATTTGTCCCGATCACACGTGCGCAGAGATGAGTGAGAAAATATTTGTACCCCGTCTGTCTGCCTGGCAGTGAAACAAAATTGAAAAACATTCCAAACAGAAAACCTACTGTTTTTAAGGATGTCATAAAGGACACAAACAACGGGCACGAAGGATTAATGTAACATGTTAGATAGGGTGGTGTAATAGACACTGGGGGGAATGGCAGTAAAACCCGGAATTTATTTAGTTATTTACCTTTTAAACCTCTTTAAATTGAGTTATATACCTGAAGACTGAATAAAACAAATCACCTTCATAATAGTTCCAAGAACCATGCAACATATCGATATGTAGCATTCGAGGGTGTTGCATGTTTATAGGGGAGAAGAAGAGGCTGCCATCATGGCTATGCACCGATCGATCAATAAAGCCTCCATCTCTTAAATTGTGACTCAACGTTGTCTTATTACAGTGTATAATGGTGGTTGATGTAGAAGACTGCTTCAACATCACAAAACTTCTGGATTTTTAAAAACGATCTTTAAAATCCTTATTTTATTAAAATTGAAGTACAGGAGGGCTTTGCCGTTTGTGGGTTTCCCCTTCACGGATTCACTCGATCGTGACGGATTTATTGAAGCAAGGTTTGCGGATTGCGGTCAATATGCTCGCATAATCACGGATTGGTGAACTATTTTCCACATTTATTAATCTAATTAATAGGGGCCGTAAACACAATAACCCACTCAAACCCTCTAACATCACAATCCACATCATCTCCATCAAGTCGTCTTTATCATCGCAATCATCAACATCGCCATCGCATTATTGGATCAAACTTAAGGCCCGGTCACACCTTGACGTTTTAGCCAGCGATGGCAACGTATTAAAATGTATGTAAAACGCTGGCTTACGTTGAACTTTTGATGTTTTTTTTTTTAAAGATTCGGACGTATTCATAATGACTTGGTCTTATGTATAACGCATTGGTAATGGACACAGAAGGTTTCGTTGTGTTATAGATAACTTATACCAACGAATGCTGAACCTGTTGTCGGCCTACACAACCGATGCCCAACGATAGTCTAACTTAGGCATAGCGCGTTGCACGCATCTCCGACGATGTCGTGACGTAGCCTATTAAAAGGCTGACGCACAACGATTCGAATCATAACTGCCGTAGAAATGGAAGTGTCAACATCGCGGTCACACCTTGGCGATCTTGCCAGCATATGCCGACCTAAGAAAAATGTGTCTAAAACGTTGGGGCACGTCAAATACGGTATGAGTAAGTTTGGTATACGTGAGTTCAACGCTAAAGTACGCTATCATACGTCGTAGTAAGTAGAGTACGTCAAGAAATTTTAAATATGTTCAAAATTTTACGACGTACTCGGCGTATGACACACGTTCCGCATGCGATGTGGATAAGTTTTACACACGATATGTGGACGCTTACACACGTCCACAAAGGCTACTTATAAGCTACTCATAAGTCGAAACACGTCGCGGTAATGTCTTTTTTACGCGAAACTTATTTCTAACTTTTGTTTGACGTGCTTTGAATCAATTCTTTACGTAGTCCCAACACACATCGACGTATGTAGACGTATTCCAATGACGTCTTCCGGTCGACAAAAAAATAAATGAACGTGTTTCTAGGTTACAACTGCCATATAAAGACGTGTTCCCAGCGGTTTTGGGAATTGGTATATAAAAATGTTGCTCATAAAAGGGGAACCAACAGTGTTTTCGAGTCCTTTTTGAGTCGATGTCCATGTCAGCAGTAACAGTATCAGTATCAGTATTAGTATTAGTATTAGTAGTAGTTTTTTCATGTTGGCAGTAGTAGGTGAGTGTGAGGGGGAGGGTGTGGGTTATGATGGATCGTCCTTGCGTTTAACGATTTAGCGATTTAAATGATAAACTCAACGATTTAAATGGCTGCATCTCCACTATTGAAAGTAGACGCTTGCGCTCAACAATTGGATTTTTTTTTACACTCAACGACTTTTAAACGGTACCACTCAGCTATTTTCATTGTTTACAATGAACGATTTAAATTGCTGTCACTCGCCTTTGTTTTTTGACGATGGGGTTTGGAAATTTGAAGCGTTTCTTCTGAACGTGTTAAAACGCTTAAACTCGACTATTTTAAATAGACGCTGCCGATGGACAATTGGAATCATAGCCAAGCTAGACATCGAAGTGTGAACATCCTCGTCATGCCGAAGAAAAGTTTGAAGAATGCTGCAAATAAGTGTCCTGGCCGTGGCCGTGGACGCTGACGCAAGGACGATCCATTATACCGACGTCTTTCAGCCTATGAGTAACTTAAAAGTAACGTCTGTCGATATGTGGCAACGATCGCGTAACGTGCCAACAACACGTTAATCATAGGTTAGAAATAAGTTTCGGCTACGCTAAACATTACCTCGGCGTGTCTCAACTTATGATTAACTTACAAGTAGCATGTGTTGACGTCTGTCAACGATCGCAGACCGTGCATACAACTTGTGGCCAGCGTAGCGGAACGTGTGAGTCATACGCCGGCATACGTCGTGAAATTTCAAGCATGAAAAAATTTGAGGACAACCAAAAAGTACAACGTTTAAAGCCAACGTACAACGACGTATGGCAGTGTTTTTCAGCGTGCTCTCAATGTTATCAAAACTTACCCATAACGTATTCAATGTGTGCCAGCGTTTTAGAAAAAAAATTCAAAAATCGGCATACGTTGGCTAAAACGTCAAGGTGTGACCGGGCCTTTATCATCATTAAGATTAACGGTAAGTTTTATTATGATCTTAATAACTTATAAAAAATAAACTTTATTTGATGCTCTTAAAACAGGAAAATGAGCCTGGTGTTGGCTTAACAGTTAAGGAGACATCTTGAGATCTTAGGGTCTTCAGTTTGAGCCCCTGTTGTGCTGTTAAATAACATCAGGTGGGTTTCCTCAGTCTGTCATCCTTCCAAGGTTGGCAAACTGAGTACTATTTTACTGGAAACAGGGGGCAGTGCATCAGCGGCACAGCTACGCTCCCAGCACTGATCCAACTAGTAGCCACAGGCTGCGCATAAAATACTAAAAATCAACTTCATTTTATGTTCTTAATAAATCTTTTATTTATGAAAATAAATAGCACAAAAACAATGTACAAAACACTGCATGGGGTATTGTGCTCTATGAACTCTCGAGTTCACATTGTTAAAGTGTATTTTCGATGTTCTAATATATATGAATCGTTTCCTGGTGACATCATATGTTGTCAGCCTGGGCGGCGCTGCTGATTGCTGACCAGAATGTCCCAAACTGGTTAAGATAGTACTAGCTCTGCCAGCGGACAGCGATTCAGAAGCTAGGTAGTCTAAATGTGGGATCGTTGCAAAGGAGGGGAGTGGAGTCGAGATGGTGGAGATGATGCAGAGAAGGTTAGAAGTTGTGTGCGTTTAGGAGACAAGCTGGAATGGGGACAGGGCGAGGAGGTTGGTAGGAGGGTATGAGCTGTTGCACACAGGAGGGATGGAAGGAGTAATGGTGTTGGAATCATAGTATTAGAAGAGATCAGCAAGGATGTGTTCAGTGGAAAGCTGGGAGGGATGGATAGTTATAGCATGGTTGGTGATACAGAAGTAAATGGTGTGTATTATGTCGATATATGGAGCACAGACGTGAAGGACTCGGGCAGAGAAGTAGGAGTTCAGGGACGCACTGGAGAGGATGATGGGAATGGTTGAGCTGGAGGTGATGCTGTGCATTGTGGGGGACGTTAATGCGCATGTGGGAGTAGCAGCATCAGGTTAAGAGGAATGTTTTGGTAAATTTGGGTGGGGACCGAGAAAAAGAGAGGGTCGAGAGTGAGTGGAGCTGGTTGCAAGGAATGGGATGGCCATAGCTGATTCATTCCTTCAGAAGTGGGACAGCCACAAAATTACTTACAAGAGTAGACAGCATGGAATGGAACTGGATTTGTTGGTAGTTAGGAAGCAACAGTTGTGGAGAATCAAAGACTGTTAGGCAATGGTAGCAGAGCATGTCACCACCCAGCACAAGGCTGTGGTGTTTGTTTTATGCACACAGAAAAGGAAGAAAGTTAAGAGCAGGGGTTGGAAGATGATAAAGTGGGGGAAGTGCAGGGCCAACATTGCTGTAGTAGAGGACAACAAGAGGTTGAGGGCTAAGTATGAAGAAGCCAAAGGTTTGGAGGAGGAGAAGTAGTACAGAGAGGAACTGATGCTAAACTCAAAGCAGGCATTTTCGTTAGGCCCCAGATCCGAGAACTGATGCATGATCCCGAGTTCAAAACTAAACTGAACCCACTTGAGTTTACAGCATGGGAAGCATTTGTGTTGGTTGTGCAGAACTTTCTTGGGAACCGTAGAGCTGAACAGGATGTGGAATTAGTGGACAACATGCTGAAGGCCTGTCAGTGAATGGGCTGTAGGATGTCTCTTAATATGCACTTCTTGCATTCTCATCTTGATTTCTTCGCACCTAATCTGGGTGAGGTGAGCGATGAGCACGGCGAAAGGTTCCACCAAGACATTTCGGTCATGGAAAATTAGGTACCAAGGCCGGTTCAACCCAAACATGATGGATGATTACTTCTGGTTCCTACAACGGGAGATCAATTCCACACACAAGCACAAGATCGAGTGTCTCACACACGTCTGAACATGTCTGAACATGTCTGAACACGTCTGAACAGTGCCTACAATGGCTATATTGAAAGGATGAGTGTAAACTTGAAGTGTTGTTTCTGAATCGCTCACAATGGTGTAGATGTATTTGTTACACGGAGATCAATCATTGTTATCTAAATATGACGAGAAAGTAATTACTAAGCACTGATATTAGATGTACAATGTGGCGATCTGCAATAAAGTATCTAATATAGCATGCTGGGTACCATTGATACAGGCCGGTAGGTGACATGGGTGGTCGCTAGACTAAGGCGAATTTGAAATATATAGATAAGAGAACACATCAGATGGCATTTTTGCCATTCGTTGTTCCATATAGGAACATGACGAGCAACTGTCCATTCATCATTTGTGTTCGATTCCCTAACCCTGCGTTAGGGAATCCCAACGCGAACGTTGGGGTGAAAGCCTATAGTAATATAATTGCATACTCGTCATACAGTTTTTGATGGATCTGGCTGAAAATTTTTGACAGAGGTTGATTATCGTGCGCATAAAAGCGCGGAAGCCGATTTTTGATTTTCGAAAAAAAAAACTATTTTTCGGATTTTTTTCAAAAATTCCAAAGTCCCATTGCTAGGCAACGGTGGCGTCCATAGCAACGGTGCTCAAAAGCATACAACTAGATCCTGGTATGAACCTACCAGTCAAGTTTCATCAAAATCGGTTGCTCCTCTGGCCTCCAGAGCTGTCCATTACATACAAACAAACAGACAGACATACAGACAGATGGAAAACCTGAGACTAAGGGTAGTCTCGCGACCACCCAATATATACATATACATATTTTGAAAACCTGACGTGTTGGCTAAATTCTGACTACAGATTTGAAATCAGCGTCCCAGATTTAGCCAGGAACACCTGCATGTCCCTTAGTAGCAGACGAAAAGTTTCTTTTTTTTGCTGCCCAATGATATCTAGTAAACACTTCCTCTGACTACACAAAGGATTCTGTGAAAGCTTATAAGAGCCTCAACGGTTACAAATACTCTGTGGCTTGCTGGGTTCATGGGATGTAGACTTGGAACATGCCGGAGAAACAGAGGGTACTCGTGATGTCCAAAGTAAGCACCAATTAATATGAATCAGTAAAGTACACTTGTAAACGCACTGGCTTGTTATCGAATTCTAGGGATTGACTTACTGTTGTGATCGTGCTCTTATCATGCTGTGAGTAAGGGGGACTTCTATCAACTGGTTACTTAATGGAGTCTGAGCTCTTTTACAACCCCAATATAAGATGAGCCAACCCTAATCATTTTATGGTCCAGATTAACATTGGTTGGAAAGCCCACCCTCACAAATGAATGGAGTATGTTGCACTGGAATGCTTTACGAGTTATAAAATAACTGGGTGTGATGATCCATTGCTTCACTGATGGCTTTAATCCAAAGAGAGCATGTTACACTTCACAAACATCTTGTATGTCTGTCTGTCTGTGAGTCTCAATGACGATGTAAAATGAAGTGAAACACAAAAAATGGATCTTTGATAACACGTAGTTGTTCTTGCTGCTTTCCTATGGTCCAAAGTGTAGGATTGTTATTGTTGTTTGTATTCTCTTTCCATGTACTTTTATATATTTTTCTGTTGCTTCCAGAAGTATTACTGTGCAGTACATAATTTTGTGTGCTCCTTCCATGTCCGTCACACTTTATTTTAAAATGTTATTGCCGTCGTACCGAACGGGTTTCAGGTGTTGTTAATAACATCAGTGATTTGGGATAAAAACAAAACAAAACATTGTGTTCCAGTAAAGTTTGAATGACAAGATGGTGGATAAGCAAAGGCACATGACTTTGTGACAATAATAACAATTTTGAACATGTGTGACTGTTCACTGACTGGGTGATGGTGCATTTCCTGGTTAAAACTAGGCCCAGCTTGCCTTGATGGTTATCCTGCTCATAGCCATCTGTGACTTCTTTGTGGGTTCCGTTCTGCACCCCTCATCACAACAACAAGTCCAAGGCTTCCTTGGCTACAATGGTAACATTTCTGAATTGTCACCTACACCTATATAGAGAATGTACAAAGGATGTACTGGTACGGTATATGCTCGTCACACTGGTGTCATTTTTTTCATACACAAGGGAAGAGAAATGTAAAACTAGCTCGAGGTGCCAGAGGCCAACACTGTGGCAGTAGGCTAAGAGGAACACGTTGTTACGAATTTTTGCCCGTCCGGCGTGCGATCGGCCACGTAACTCGAATCGCGACGCGTCGCCCACCGGAACGGACAATTCAGTCGTGACCCTCCTGGAACTACCGCCAGGAGCCAGTCACGGGTGGGGGTTTAACCTCACCACGATCATGCTAATTGCCCACCTGCGCAGGATAGGGTTGCTCGTCAAATTCGACCTACCTAAGTACCTGCGCGAGTGGTCGACCAGGCGATCGTACCTCGACGCAGGTCGACTTCGGACACGAACCGCTTAAGCGGCTCGTTCCGTGCTGCAGGGATAACCGAGCGGAGTTATCATCGACCTCGACGGTTCAGATTACTTATCGGGTGTTTCAATCCACTACCAATCCCTTACGTGATGCAAGATGGAACTTTCAACCGAAGGAAAGGACGCAACGAAACGGGAAACTGTTTGACAAGCAAGCACTTTTATTTCACACACATGCACGTATGTACAGCCATGCAATCAATGCGGGAAAAGCAAAAAGGAAAATGCAACCAAAGCAAAAGCACTACTACCGACTATAATTATTTACAACACTTAAACAATTATACTTGTCAGGACTTGGTGCCACATCATTCATTCAAAATAAACAGGAAAGACCTCCCCATAGGCAGGGAGGTAGACGGGGTCCGTGGACCAAATGTGCGCGGAACCTGGAGGAGCGGCCAGGTCCACGAGACCGAAAAGGTCTTACCCGCGTCCTCGTGACGCGATGGCGGGCAAGCCGCAATATCAGCGCAGCTGCGCCCCGACTCCGTGCCCCTGGCGTGGTCAGTGAGCCCTCTCCGGCGTGCTGCGTGCAAGCACGGTTTGGCCGGCACCACGGTTAGGGTGGGGAATGAACGGGGCCACCGGCACTATCTCAGCGCGGATGGGGGGGAATTGTTGATGCTCAGGGGCGAGCGAGGGGAATGGCTGGCTGGCTTGGTCGCTTGTGAAAGCGAAGGTGGCTCGAGTCCAGCGACGAGACGACACCAATGACGAGACGAGCCCAGCGACGAGACGACACCAACCATGGGAAAAGCGACCCCCACACTACAGCAACGAGTTCCACACAGACTCGCGTCTTTTATAGACCGGGGAGGAGCCTGTATGCAGATTTTAGGATCAAAACGCGATTGGAGGCGGGGCTATGCCACCCTCTGTTCAGCCATTGGCATGGGAAAAAGGGGCGTGAGCCTCTTTTGATCTGAATTCCTTCCTGAGAGGAATTCACATCCATCGCGCTTGGAGGCGGGGCCACACCGCCCGACGCTCGCCCATTGGACGGAGGAAAAGGGGCGTGAACCTCCCCTGCTCCGAATTTCTCTCCCGTAAGGAATCCACATTCATCGCGCTGGGAGGCGGGGCCACACCGCCCGACGCTCGCCCATTGGATGGAGGAAAAGGGGCGTGAACCTCGCCTGATCCAAATTTCTCTCCTGTAAGGAATCCATTGCACTCGCGGCTTGCTGCGTTCGGCAGCAATCACCGAACGGCTTCGGACAGTACGACGTTCGGTGTTGACTGGTGGTGGGGTCGATGGTTGTGGAGGGAGAAAGGCGAAAGTGGTGGGGGGTTTGCTGTGGTGGTTTGGTGGTTGGCGGGCGTCGTTTGGAAATGGCGGTGAAGCGATGTTTGCGGGATGGAGTTGTGGAGGTAAAGAGGCGAAGGTGGTGGTGTTTGAGTTGTTGGCGGCTTAATGGTCCAAAATAACGATAGAGAAAGAAAAATGGCTAACTCAAAGCATCGCAGCCCGGATGAATCACACATATTCCCTCTAAACAACAGGTGTCGGCTAACTACACATGAACTTATTGATATATCTCACCTGAGGACCCTTTATGGTGTACTGCGAATTTCCACAGCCGTAACAACGTGAACAAGGGGCACAGATGTCCAGGCAAGGGATGGACAGACACAAAGTACAATGAAGGAAAACCGACAGATAGTTGAGGGGCACACACACACACACACACACACACACACACACACACACACACACACACACACACACACACACACACACACACACACACACACACACACACACACACACACACACACACACACACACACACACACACACACACAGATGGGAGAGCCACCAAACAGAGTAACTGTAAGTAGAAGAAGCTGCAGGTGGGGAGAGGAGAAAAGACATCAGGAATTTAAAGGCGAATCGGTGAGAAGAGGAGACAACACGAGTTAGTGGTGGGTTACCGTTCTAAGGCAATGGATCGAACGGCAGGATTGTATGAACTCAGTCGCTCGATGACGTAGATGGGAGAATAAGAGGTCAAAGGAGTGAAGGTGAGCAATGTGTAACTAGATGTGGGAAGGGTACGAAGATAAGTTTACCGGAGAGTTTGTGCATTATTGCATTATTTTTTGAGGAAGCTTACAGGGTAGAACGGTGCAGTGGAGTAGCGGCTGAAACCCGAATCCTATCCTGGTTCGTCCTGATGATTCCATCTTTCCTCTTCACTTCCTTGGGTTCCTTCTTGGTGTTCCGTTTCATGACAGTGGCAGTTGATGCATCTGACTGTCCATGATGATAGATATTTAAGCAGCACATTGTAGTTTTACAGCGAATGAGGAGCTTTGTGTTTTATCATCCAATCAGAAGACCTCTTGTTTGACAATGCCAGCGATAAGGGAGCTTCTCACAGCTAAACGGTTCAGGATACCGAAGTAATGAAACGTAAAAGTGTTTGATGAAAATCACATTACTCGACGTTTGTAAAATATTTGATGCCATGAAAGCAAATTTGCATCACCCTCAATGCTTTAATAATATTGTGACGTACACGGGACTTGAACAGTCCCGCCAACGTAGAATGAGCCGAAACGATGGAGGCGGTTTATTTATTTACAACCCAAACATGGCGGTTCTAATCGCTCTACCGCAAACGGGACGAGGAAGGTGGCACGAGTCACTTTTCACTGAGTTGATGATGTTTATTTGTTTTTATTATTACCAGAAATAACAAGACTCGGCAAGAAGAGGGATCCGGGGAGATTCGACGGGATGGTGTGGGATCGGGCGTGGGGAAAAACAGACAATTCCAATGAATATACAGTTCTCAATCCCTCTAAGGCGCCAAGCACACACACACACACACACACACACACACACACACACACACACACACACACACACACACACACACACACACACACACACACACACACACACACACACAAAACGTAGCTATTTCTGGTGGTCAGGCTGGACCGTGGTGTGGACGCAACTGTCCCTGGATCGGCGTCGGACGAGCTGGCCTTGCTCTCGTCGGGGGGGGGGGGGGGACAGGAGAAACCGTGGTGCTGTCGACCTCCTGGTCTTGGCCCAAGTCCGCTCACAGCCGCCAGGGAACCAGTTCTGGCGCCAAGTTGCGAGCAGGAGAGGAAGGCAGGTCCGCCCGCCGTTCGACCCCGTACTCCGAGTCAGCAGAACCCCAGAGCCAACCAAGGTGAGGCACGAGGCTCAGCAAGGCTCCAAGACACGATGAAGAACACGATCGAATCAGCACAACAACAAGGATGCTCTCCCCGCAACAGCCTCCCCACCAAAAAAACACGATCTTTTTGGTTGTGATCTTCTTCCTCTTCCTTTTCGACCCCGAACAGAACCTTTTTATCCTCCTGCCCTCGTCACTTCCAATCGAGCCGTTTATTGGCCCACCGCCGTCGCCTTCTGCCAATCGTGATCACGGGGCGGAGCCATCCGCTGCACTGTCCTGTGACGTCACGGCCAGTCTCCAGAGAATACCAAAAGGGGTTTACGCAGACACACTTACCCTATCCCGTGTTCCTATCTAATTACGTGACAATTATCATTTCCCTCCTTGAAGAAATGAACATTTACTAGACAACTTATCACCACTGAATTGCTACTTATTACATCGAGATCCTGGTACACTCGAACAGCATGGCATTTCTAATTAAACATCCTAATTACCCTTTGAATGCATACCCCCCCCTCAAACGTAACAATATCTTTGGCCAAACAAGTAAAATTCAGAACCTTGGAGTATGTTTGTGAGTGTGAGTTGAATTGTAAGAAGTTTTGTGTTGCTCAGGTAAAGTTATGGCTGAGAACATGGGCCCAGACTTCCGGGGTGAGAATTTCTTCTCCATCTTCTCCATATTTTTCCCAGCTGCAACTGGTATACTGGCTGGTGCCAACATCTCAGGAGATCTTAAGGTTGGGATTCATCAACAAATCCCTTTGTTTTTTATCCTAATTGAATGTAATATACATATTGGCCAGCAATTCAAGGTATCTGTATTATACTCAACACCAGCAGCTTCGAAATTAAAGATTTCTCTTCTACATCATGGACGAGGTTTCCTTTGTCATTGTCTCTCCATGCAGGATCCGCAGCGTGCCATCCCAAAGGGAACCATCCTCGCCATTTTGATATCATCCCTGGTCTACATCGTCGCAGCTATCTGCATAGGTGTGGGAAATATGATCTTTATGAAATATGGTAATGAAACAATCAGAAAGATTTGGACATCACACAAGCGCATGACTTCGACAAGTTTGTCGCGTTCGGAACTTTTATAATCTGTAACTACCTTGGTCGTGCTGCCGATGCACTATTTTAGTTGAGCTGGTCATGCCACGGTGATGGCTCCGTCCGTGAGCCCCTTGCTTCGCCACGCTCACCACCCTAGATACCTCATAACCCCCTCATGAACTTGCCAGCATTGCTTCTTGACTGGCGTTCTGGTGAATCTTCTCATCTTTCCAGCTCATCCCTGCACTTCCCGATGGACTCACAAGTGCTGTACCTGGCATGCTTATACAGCTTCACTGGCTTTCACTTTAACACTTAGTGTCATGGCACTGCCTCTCCAGCTGATGCTCGGCTCGGCTCGGCTCCGATAGCTCGTGCCTTCATCATTTCTAGCACCGTCCCCTCTCCTCCTGGCCCGCCACCAACTACATAATCAAGGGGAGGCAGGGGAAACACAGTTGAGATTCCATCTTACAGGCTGACTAGCTAATTCGAGGATAACTGTGAAATGATTTGTTTTGCCTTTAAGAGAGGTTTCATAAATAGTTATGCGTCGTATTTTGAGTTAAGTTTGTTAATTGCTTATTTCAGGTAAAACAGTATATTGTATCTTTGAATCCTAGGATGCATCACTGTACGTGATGCACCGGGGTTGCTCAACTTGAGTGATGCTACAATCAATGCTACTAAGGCATTGTCTACACCTGCCACGTTTTCTGCAATGGCTCTGTTTGGTCCTGACCACGTGGTAACAAAATGTGATGATGCGGCCTGCCATCTGGGTCATGACTTTTCCTCTTGCAAAGTTCAGTCCTGCTCTTTTGGCCTCATGAATGACTTTCAGGTGAGGTTTTACTGAAAAAGGTATGTTTTGAAGATGCATGATGGGTTTTGAAGCCGACCAGTAGCAGGGGTGAAGTTGTGTGGATAACCGATGAGTGGGAAGATAAATGGATGATGTTTACTTATAGCATCTGTTTGTAGGTGATGAGCATGGTGTCAGGATTTGGGCCCCTCATCACCGCTGGCATCTTCTCAGCCACACTCTCATCGGCTCTGGCCTCTCTTGTCAGTGCACCAAAGGTCTTCCAGGTATTTGAATTCTTGATCTACAAACCTTAATTCCCATTAAAGCTGCCCCTTTAACACTGGTATCTAGTGTAGCAGCATAGCAAACCTGTTGTGCATTTTGTGATACAAGCACCAAATTTGGCACAAATGTACATTAATATATTGCGAACATTTTCAGATATTGGGCCACTTGAAATTCTCTCTTTATGTCCGCCATATTGGATTTCAAAATGGCCGCCACTTGAAATCTACATTTGCTATTATCTCTGGACGTAATGCAGTTATTGACTTGATTCTGGTATCTAAATATGTTTTTGGGGGCAAGGAATCCAATGGTACCATTATCAACTTAATATTATCCATCACAGTCTGTTATATAATTTTATTTGGAAATTATCTAGGCAAATATTGGATTCAACACAATACTTTGAAAAGAATGTCTTAGTTCTGTAAATGTCTTAGGTATAATACTGACATGCTACATGGTCTAGTATTTAAGGCTAGGTGTACTGGTATCTGAGGCTAGGTATATACCGGTACTGAAGATATGTGTACATAAACAGTGTCATGTTAAGTTCAGCATTGCCACAAGTACATGTATGTTGTTGACTCATCGTCATGTGCAGTCCCCTTCACACACACAGAGGGCTGTGCACTGAAGGGCAGCCTTTTTGCACTTGCAGCACCTCACACACCCTTTCTTGCACTTGCAAGAAACCAGCTCAATGCAGCTGTGAGCTGCATCCTGCAGCAGCAGCAGCGCCTCAGTGAGTTCTGGCAGTACCGTCCAGACTGCCCACGCAGTCTTCTTGCCATGTCTATGAAAACTAGACACAGTGTCGCATCCAGTTAGAGCGTGGAACATTGGCAGTGCACGAGCCTTCTCTCGTCCCAATCCAGCTGCTATTTCGTGTGCTGCTAGGTATCGGAAACTCTGGCCTGTTCCGAATGCCAGCCACAGTTTGTCTTCTGGTTGCAACTCCTGTGCCAGGACACTGCCAGCACCACAACATCGGTGTCTACAGTCCGGATGAGTATTGCATGGTGTCCATGCTGGACTGCATGAGATGCATGCAGCAACATCCGACTGTCAGCTTCTTCATGGTTACATGGGGCGAGTGAGGTCAGATCTGGCAGTAGTGGCTTGCTGAGCACTGCCTCTCCATCAGTAATGACGAGTTGCTTGTCCTCCTGGTCAAACTATTCCATGAGAGCTGCTGAGAGGAACCTGAACAGCTCGGTCTTGTTGCTGTCCACTTGTAGGAAGTTCTGCCAGTTTCCTGGTATGGCTGCGGCAGCCACCACACGTCTCCGCACACCTTGTCCCCGCTTTGCATGTGTACTACCTTTCAGTGAATCAGCAAGGTAATTATCCCAGACCAGATCCAGGTGTGACACTGTTTGCAGCTTCGTGGACATATATGGGATGAAGATCTGTTGTGCATACTCTTCAAAGGTCTTTGATACAGTTGGCTTCAGCATCTGGACGATGGCTGCTCCATCAAGCACAATACAGGTCGTGATAGGAGTCTCTGTCTTTGCGTCGGAGACTTCTTCCAAGCATGTGAGGAGATCACTCTTGGTACCAGTGCAGAGGCTTCCACCATCAGACAATGCAGGAGGACATGCCTGATTCTTGTGACAAAAGAACTCCTCAAGGTTTCCATCCCTCGTCTGGCAGCCAATGTACAGGCGTGCGAAGAGTTCACGGTCATTCTTGATGGAGGCGAGCTGTTGCTGACCTATGCTCTGGCTTCTTGGAGTGGAAGTGCTGAACACCTTCAGCTTGTTACGAGGAATGGGTGCGTCCACTGCCTTTGTTCTGTCCAACAGACACTCTCTGGTGAAAGCCTCGAACTGCTCTTGGCCAATCCTCTTGGCATTCATCACGGTCTCCACAGCAGCAGGATCTGCGATCTCCTTTGTGTCCAGTTTGACTACATCCTGACTCTCCTCCTCGAATGGGTTGCCCATCTCCTCTATGACACCGACGAGAGAGAGCGAACATCTTTCACAAATGAGGCCTGTACACTTGGCGTCTGATCATGATGACGTGTGTTGGTTCCCATCCTGGAATTCTTCGATCACCCTGGCAACTTCTGGTCCCGCAACCATCCAGCGACGTAGGGCACTAGGGTTGTCAGTGAGCCCAACTGCTCCACCGTCTCCTTTGATGCAGGCATTATTCTGCTCATGTGCCTGGTCAATCGGGATTGAAGAGAACACCCTCTGTGTTTTCTGAACGGTGAAGTGGCTTTCCCTGAATTTCCTGGCTACATCTGGGTGTTTGGTGAGTTCGGCCATGTCCTTCAGGTGCACTGGTATCCACCTAGCATAGTGGGTGTGATCCAGTGCATGGAACCAGGGGACCAGCTCTGTCAGAGCATCGAGGTACATCATTAACGATCCCTGCCTGAGAGAACGCACATACACTAGAACCAACAGTTCTAGTTCCAGCATGGTTGCCAGTAGTGAAACTGGGGGATGTCTTCTCCTCTCTGGCAACACCAGTCTTCAAACTCCGGAAGGTCCTCTGCATCCCTGGTTTCTCCCAGACAGTAGTGGTTGTAGGCACGGTGTTGCAGGATGTACAGTGCTGCTGCAGTCACTTGATGTGAATTTATATTTTAGACTGCCAGCATATATGAGCTTGTCTGAGTTGTTACTAGTGATTTAGTATAGTTTTATTTATTTATTTATATTTACAGAACCAAGACATTCTTTTCAAAGTATTGTGTTGAATCCAATATTTGCCTAGATAATTTCCAAATAAAATTATATAACAGACTGTGATAGATAATATTAAGTTGAAAATGGTACCATTGGATTCCTTGCCCCCAAAAACATACATTTAGATCCCAGAATCAAGTCAATAACTGCATTATGTCCAGAGATAATCGCAAATGTAGATTTCAAGTGGCGGCCATTTTGAAATCCAATATGGCGGACATAAAGAGAGAATTTCAAGTGGCCCAATATCTGAAAATGTTCGCAACATATTAATGTACATTTGGTGCTTGTATCACAAAATGCACAATTCTTTTGAATATTTGGGCTAAGCCGCCCCACTAATCTGTAACATCCATGCATATGTGTCCACATAACGAACTCCCAAAGTACCTTCAAATCTGGAAGTACCCTTAAACTCCCACAACCAATAAGGAAAGACTTAAATCTTCAATTCATTTGAGGTTTTGAGGCAGATGGCGTATGTGACGAGCGACATCAGAATGATTGTGAGGTGGTTGAAGTGAGGATCAAGGTGAACACTGTGGGGGTAAATGTGGAAAGTGAAAAGCTCGATGTTGATAGCCATCAAAAGCATAAATAAGATGATGATGAGGAAGATGTGAGTGACTGTGTAGTCGTTGAGGGTAAGAAAATGTTGTTGTGTGTCCTTAGGCATTGTGCCAAGACAAGATTTTTCCATATATCGAGATTTTCGCTCGAGGGCACGGAAAAGGAAACGAGCCCATACGTGGATATGCGCTCACCTTTATGATTGCCGTGGGATTCATTCTGATCGGTAGCTCACCTCACTCACCTACACCTTGAGATGTCTTTCACCACTCATCCCTCCTCTTTCCTTGTGCTTAATCTCAACATGTCACAAGTCATGTGACACTTTGCACCTCTGACTTGTACCTCACCAATATCAGAACATTACACCACAAATGAGCATGACCTCACTTCACCCTATCAAATTGTGCCTCCTGTGAAAGTACGTGTTGGTTCAACAGCCAATACCCATTGTTGTGCAGGAGAGCTCAACGCCATTGCACCAATCATATCAAACTTCTTTCTGGCATCATATGCACTCATCAACTTCTCCTGCTTCCATGCTTCCATCGCTCGCTCTCCAGGTAAGAGTCAATGCTAACCTTTTGCAATTACAGGAAAGAAGTAACAACCACTGACAAAACCCCTTCAGTAGATGTCGTTTTGCATCTAAAGCCAAAAACTTAGATCCATGGAACGTGGAAGGGTGTAGTAGCACTAGTATTATGATGATACAATTCGTATGATAATATCAAAATGACGAAAGCAATACTCACATCGGGGAATGATACTGTGCCGGAGTGGCGACCCGTCCCAGATTATAACCCTGAGCCAAAAAATGCTTTGACAGACCCACTGCTCTGTTGACACCTCTACAATATATATATTTACTAATAGATGTCGGTGTGTTTTTTTGTCAGTTAGTCCATCTGTCCGCCCGTCTGTCCGTCCGTATCCTCCATAACTCCAAAACCATGAAACCAAGCATCCTCAAACTTTGCATATATACTAAGGGAACTCCTTCCTCTTCTCCAATGGCTTGATTACCGATCATCAATTTGGTTTCAGACCAGGTCACTATACCCTGGATATGCTGCTTCTGCTCTCCCAACAATGGATGCAGGTACTCGATGTCAGACATGAAATCAGAGCCATATCCCCAGACATATCGAGTGCCTTTGACACGGTCTGGCACCCTGCCCACCAAACTCTCTTCCCATGGTATCCAAGGCCATCTCCACTCATGGCTCACAGACTTCCTCTCCTGTCGCAGTCAACGTGTGGCCCTAAATGGAGTTCTCTCATCCCCCCTTCCTGTCCAAGCTGGAGATCCTCAAGACAGCGTTCTGGGCCCTGTTCTTTTTCTGGTTTTCATCAACGATCCCTCCAACTCTCTGAAAAATCCTCTTTATCTCTTTGCTGATGACTCCACCCTCTGCCATACCATCTGTCATCCCTCAGACCAGCAAGTAGCAGCTTCTTCGCTCTCTGTAAATCTGGGTAAAATCACAAACTGATCCAACATGTGGAACATGTTTTTCAAGTCTGAAAAATCTCACACTCTCACTATGTCTCTCCGAAAGGACCATTTAGAACCCCCCCCCCATCCACTTTCTCAACAATCCTCTGGAAGAAGTCCTTTCATTCAAGCTTCTGGGTCTCACTATCTGCCATGATCTTTCCTGGGAAAGCCACATTTCCAAGCTGGCCGCCAAAGCCAGTCACCGACTGGGAATCCTTCATCGTGCAAAGTCCTTCCTCAGCGCATCTGAGCTCCTGACCACATACAAAGCTTTCATCCACAGCCTGATGGAGTACTGCTTTCCCTACTGGGCTGGTGCTCCTGCCTCCCACCTTTCTTGGCTTCACGCTGTGGAAACCAAGGCATTTTAGATCATTGGTATCTGCCACTATGAGGCTGAGTCTTTGGGTCTCTCACTCTCTCACCACAGGCAGGTCGGTGGTCTTTCTGTCTTCTACCGTCTCCTCTCCGGTCTCGCCCTCCCCTGCTCTGTTTGCGATTTGTCCCCACCACATTTCCACAGGTCGGTCAAGGTCCGCCAACAACCCCCTTCTGCTCAAACTACCAAAATCACGAATCACTGCTCACCTTCACTCTTTCATTCCTCTTTTTTCCCGCCTTTGGAATAAACTCCCTCACTCTATTCTTTCCCATTCTTCCCTCCAGGCCTTCAAAACAGCTGTTTACCACCACCCCTTATCTCCCCCCATCCAAATCCTCGATCTTTTCTACCCCCATTGATCCACCCCAAACCCACCTCCTTCAAATTCCCTGCTTTCCTTCCTTAAAGTCCCTGTCGTGTCCATCTTGTATTCCCCATGTTCCCTGCCCCATCCCTCTCCCTTCCACAGATCTCCTTATGCCTCTGTTCCCCACTGTTTTGTCCTTCCCACTCCCACCCCTCTTGTCTCATGCCCCCCTTGCTGTGCATTGTGTGTGAGCTCTCATACGAGCTTTGACAATCTATTTTAAAAAAACAACTCCATGTGCAGGAGTGAAATAAGGTGTTTGGGCTCGTTTAAACACCCATTTTGAAAAAAATTAATGACCTTATTTAATTATGCTTTATCAAGGCGTCATCCTTGGTCACCCTGCTGTCCCTCACTGGAGTCCTAATTTGCCATTTTGTTTTTTCACCTGCGCAACAGTGCCTTCACTTGGAACAGGTGGTAACAGTTTCTTAACGATAAAGTTTTTTTTTTTTTTTTCACTTTCCTCACTCATTTTTGTCAGGTCAGGTTCGATCTGTGACCTGCTACAGGTACCATGTAAACCTGTACTAACCTGTTCCATGGTCGGGTTGTCGGCGACTAAACCGTCTCCCCCACCAGGTTTTCTGGTGATGAGGGTGTTTGGATATGGACACCCAGCAGGATTAAAAACAAAACCTGTCAAAGGGCGGAGGAGCTCCTTGTGAGCCAACGGCCATCCATATCTAGTGCCCAACTGTGTCTGCGGACGTCCTCCTGCAGTTGGGTTACTTCTTATTAGGAGGTTGGTGGCAGGATTTGCACTCTGGCCACCGTAAAACCCTTCATTCCGCAAAACACAAAAACGCAAAAAAATCTGAAAACCCGCTCCGTGGGAGTACCTCCTGTGCAGCTTCCCTTCGCAGGGCAGCTCACCGGATGACGGGATTGGGGCAAAGCCTTCGGGACCCCCAATCTTTGATGATAGGAGGGAAACCACAGGGTAACATCCCTGGGTCAGATTGCGGGAGAGTGTGTTGGAGTGGTGCTGAGGTGTCGTCCACCAGACGGCGGTCTCCTTGGGTTAACCTGAGGCGGTCCCTTCGGGTGGGTGCCTGGAATGTCCTATCCCTAAGAGAGGATGATCACCTGTCTCTGTTATCATCTGAGCTCAAGCGTTTGGACATCGAGATTGCAGCTCTCTCTGAGGTTCGGAGACCGGATTGCGGAGAGATAATGGTGAGTGGTTACACCTACTATTGGTCTGGTCACTCTGCTGGTTACCATTCCCAAGGAGTTGCTGTGGCTGTGTCCAATAAGATGACTCCAATGATAATTGAGGTAACACCGGTCAACGAGCGTATTATGAGATTAAGGATTCGTCACTCCTTAGGTGTCATTTCCCTGGTCTCTGTTTATGCTCCGACTGAGGCGAGTGATCTCACAGAGAAGGATGCATTCTACGCCACGCTCGAGTCTGTGGTTGATCAGTGCCCTAGACGAGATACACTTCTAGTCTTGGGGGATTTCAATGCATCGACTGGAACTGATAGGGATGGTTATGAGGTGTGTGTTGGTCCCCATGGGTCAGGAACTATGAACCAGAATAGCACTAAGTTCCTTGACTTTGAAAGAAGTCATGGACTTAGGGTGGCTGGTTCATGGTTTCAGCGCCCACAAGCTCATCGCTGGACTTGGTATTCCAACGCTGGCAGTGTGGCAAAGGAGATTGACCATGTCCTCATTGACGGTCGTTGGAGGATGATCCAGAACTCCAGGGTCTACCGGAGTGCTCAGTTCCTCAATACTGACCACAGGCTTGTTGTAGCAACTCTAAAGCTGCACCTTAAATCCTGGAGAATGGTACCATCCCAGCCGAGGCTGGATGCTGCCAAGCTCAGGGATGAGAGAGTAGCTGAGGAGTTTGCGAACAGGCTGAGTGGACACTTGGGGGGTCTGGGTGCTTTGGGGGGTCCTGAAGAGTTGTGGAGTGCCTTCAAGACCACCATCCTTGATGTTGCCGGTGGATGTCTTTGAGCTCACCGCAGGGCGAAGAAGAATTTTGTCTCTCAAGGGACACTGGATACCATTCACCAGAGTCGCAGGGCCAGGCTGAATGGCAGAGCTGAGCTGTTCAGGGAGCTGAGGCGAAAAACTGTACGTGCACTGAGGGTGGACAAGGAGGCCTATGTGTGAGGAATCTGTGAGGGGGTAGAGCATCACCTGTGGACAGGTGATTCTCGTCCCGCTTCCAAGGGAATTCGCGCATTGCGTTCATCCAAGCCCATCCCTCGGTCTACTGCAGTTAGAGCAGAGAGTGGTCGGCTCTTGACAGAGGAGTCTGAAGTGAAGGCCCGCTGGGCCAGTTACTTTGAGCAGGCTGATCCCCCAGCTGTCGAGTTGGACGTCAAGGGTGTTACAATCCCTGTTGCTGACCCTCAAATCAACTGTGGTCCACCTTCGCTTGTGGAAACACGGGCTGCGGTGAACCAGTTGAAACAGGGCAAAGCTCCAGGGATCTGTGGCATCCATGCTGAACTTCTCAAGGCTGGTGGAAGTGCTGCACTCGTGTCATTGCATGCAGTTTTGTGCTCTGCCTGGAACACAGGCATCATCTCAACTGACTGGAAGAGGGGTCTTGTTGTCCCTATCTGGAAAGGGAAGGGTGATCGCCAAGAGTGCAACAACTACCGAGGGGTGACGCTGCTCTCAGTGCCGGGCAAGGTCTTTGCTCGGATAATTCTTGATAGGGTTCGCCACCATCTGCTTGAGCACCAGCGTCCGGAGCAGTCAGGCTTTACACCAAAGAGGTCAACGATTGACCGTATCCTTGCACTTCGTGTCTTCACTGAACGCAGACGAGAGTTTCGGCAGGGGCTGCTTGCAGCCTATGTTGATCTCTGTATAGCGTTCGATTCAGTGAATCGGGATGTCCTCTGGAGGATTCTTGGTCTTCGTGGGGTGCCACCAAAACTGATCGACCTGATGTCTGAACTCTACTCTGGTACTGAGAGTGCTGTGAAGTGTGGTGGTACCATCTCTGACTAATTTCCAGTTGTTACTGGAGTTCGTCAGGGGTGTGTACTGGCCCCCACACTTTTCAGCACTTGTATGGACTGGATTTTAGGGAGGATATCTGAGAGATCAAGCTGCGGTGTATCGTTTGGGAATGTCAAGATCTCGGACCTTGATTTTGCAGATGATGCAGTCATCTTTGCGGAGACTATTGACATCCTTTTGGGGGCCCTTGAGGTGCTGAATGAGGAGTCTGAGCCGCTGGGGTTACGGGTTTCTTGGGTCAAAACTAAGATCCAGGCTTTCGGTGACATCTTGCATGCTGCTGTCCTGTCTGTGTCTGTTTGTGGTGAGGATGTTGAGGTCGTGGAGATTCACTTACCTTGGCAGTGATATTCATGTCTCTGCTGGCTGCGAGTCAGAGGTCAATAGACGTCTGGGACGGGCCTGGGGAGTCATGGATTCACTGGATCATGGGGTGTGGAGCTGCCGGTACCTGTGCGGGAGGACGAAAGTCCGAGTCTTCAGGTCCTTGGTACTTCCAGTCTTGCTCTATGGATGCGAGACTTGGACTCTGACCAAGGATCTGAGACGGAGACTTAATTCCTTTGGTACCAGGTCTCTTCGGAGAATCCTTGGCTATCGCTGGTCAGATTTTGTGTCCAACGAGCGGTTTCTGAGAGAGACTCGGATGAGATTTGTTACCTGCATAGTCCGTGAGCGTCAGTTGCGGCTGTATGGACATGTGGCTCGTTTTCCTGACGCTGATCCTGCGCACCAGATTCTCTCAGCGAGGGAGTCTCATGAGTGGAGGAGGCCAGTGGGCCGACCACGTGCCTCGTGGTTGCAGCAGGTTGACCATCATCTCAAGGAGATGGGGATGGGCCTGGCATCTGCCTGGGGGATGGCCAGACGGAGGCCCCTGGAGTACCGGCGGAAAGTGGATGCAGCGACGCGCTGTTCTGGCACATGCTCCCATACCTGACCTGACCTCACTCATATCATTCTAATGACTCATCATTATATCTACAAATCGCTGGGTACATTGCATTGCTTATAAACGCCTGGAGACGCCAGCGTTCATGGCTTTATTTCATTTCCACACATGCCATAACCTCTAGAATCTCTAAATTTCTGCCGAATTTCGAAATTTAAACTTCTTCAATGAAATCGGCAGCAGTTCCGACCGTTAAAAAAGCGTACATTTGTCCAATTCTGACATTGCTTGACATTCCGGGCATCTCCAGGTGTATGGTGTATATATGACCGATGTGTGGTCACTAATCACTTGCCAAGCCAGTCTTTCCTTATCAACCGTTTCGTTGGAGTGCTTGCTTGAGTGCTTAAGTCACTTGGCGAGCACTTTACAAGCTGCTTGGTTGTTCGTTTCACGCCATGGCCATACATGGCAAAAGTATTCGCACTGTCACTGAATATATCGATCCAGTTGAACAAAGTTCATGCACCGCTCGTCTTCGTTTGGCCCTGCGTTGTCGTGCGGACCCCTTGGGCGGTGATAGATACATATAAAAAAAATCAAATGTTTCGTTTAAAAAGTTTGCTCAACTGTGTTGGCGGAGTGTTTGCTTGAGTGCTTAAGCCACTTGGCGAGTGCTCTTCAAGCTTTGATCTCTTCAAGCTTCGATCTCTACATTGTGAGTTCTAAGTCCCAGGACACAGTTTTCGCTGCTTATACAAGATTTGTCTGTCATGTATTTATACTGTTTTCTTTTTTCTTTCAGGTAATGCAAGTAATACATTAAACCAAGATGGCAGAGGCCAGTCCATTTACAGTGGTCCTTCCCCCCCCCCCCCCCCCAAAGATGAAGATTTGATTTTGATGGTGCTGGCTTTCCAAAACGCTCAGTCTTCTTGCACCTGTTTCATCATCTTATTTGTGTTTCGCCTCTCATGGACCACCACACCACTGCCACCAGCAACTCTTCTGCTGAAAATAGACTGGTGTCTGCCATCTTGGTTTTTTTGTAGTCCTTGTAATATCTGAAAAAAAGAAAACTATAAATAGATGGCATAAACAAATCTTGTCCAAACAGCTAAAACCGTATCCTGGGACTTATGACTCACCCTGTAAAGATTCCATGCCAATACTGTGGCTCGGTTCTCCGTGGGGACCTCTCCAAAGTTTGGAAGGTAAAATAAGTTCGATAATTACAATGAGTTAAAAATATTTTCAGTCGTGACAAAGCAATGAATCGCCACATCATGGCAGGAGAGCCGAGAGGTGTACACGCTTGGTCTAAGCTGTTGAGCCTGGGTTTGAATCCTGATAGCTATAAACTGTAATGCCGGTGTTTCACAGGGCAGGGTGATTCATCAATGTATGTGCCGTCTCTCCGATTGACGTTAAACTGGTCGTCACATCTACCAGAATCCCCCTTCTCCTTTCCCCATCCCCTCTCCCTCCTTACTCTCCCCTTTCCCACTCTTACACCTCTCCTTCTCTCTCTCTCTCTCTCTCTCTCTCTCTCTCTCTCTCTCTCTCTCTCTCTCTCTCTCTCTCTCTCCCTCTCTCTCTCTTCCCCACATCTATCCCTCTCTCCCCCACATCTCCCACTCTTTCTCTGACCCCTCCCTTCACCCCCCCTTTCCTCTCTCCCCCCTTTACTCCACCCATTTCCTCTTCCCTCCCCTTCTCTCTCCCATCCCTTTCCCTCTCTCTCCCACCCTCTCTCTCTCTCGCTCTCTCGCTCTCTCGCTCTCTCTCTCGCTCTCTCGCTCTCTCGCTCTCTCGCTCTCTCGCTCTCTCGCTCTCTCGCTCTCTCGCTCTCTCTCTCTTCCACCCCATATCTCTCTCTCTCTCTCTCTCTCTCTCTCTTCCACCCCATATCTCTCTGAACCATAGTCCCCTCCCCCCATTTCCTCTCACCTTCTCTCTCTCTCTCCCACCCCTCTCTCGCTCTTTCTTTCTGACCCTTTCCTCTCCCCTCTCTCTCAACCCTCTCACTCTCTCTCCCTCTTCCTCCCTCTTTCTCTCGCTCTCTAACCCATTCCCTCTCCCCCACCCCTCTTGCTCTCTCTCCCACCCCTCTCTCTCTCTCTGACCCCTCCCCTCTCCCCCCTTTCCTCTCACTCCCACCCCTCTCCCTCTCTCTCGTACCCTCCCAACCACTGAATGGACCGTGTATCTGGATTAGGTGCTTCCGAATATGGGAAGGACATATCTGGGGCTTGGGCATGTACAGGGAAAGTTTATAATGATAATATTTACGATCAATCACGTTGGGAGTGGTGGGAGCCCGGTTGCTGTGAGGGCTGTTATAAATATTTATTACTTGCAAAATCGAAGATTTTTCAAGTATATTGATCAGTCTATTTTGTTATTACTTGGCAATGTTTTTTCTTTTTTTGACAAGTATGTTGATCGCTTGTGTGTGCGTTTGTTTGTTTGTCTGTCTGCTCACCTCCAGCCCAAACCACTCAACTGATCGTTCTGAAATTTTAAGAGATTAATGTCATCGAGCCTGCGGCGGTCCGTCATTGAAGTTTCATAAAATTTGGTTGACCGAAAAGGTCTACAAAGGCCAATAGGCCAACTTGAGCCAAATTTTCTAAAATCCTCAAATTTGATCTGATTGACTTGAAATTTGAACAGGATTTGCATATCAGGTCATTGAATTCAACTACCTATTACTTTTGAGGTTTCATAGGTCAAAAGGTCAACATAGGCCATAAAGTTAACTCAAAATAGGCCAAATTTTAAAATTGCTTCTAAAATTGTCAATTTGCATCCGATTGACTTGAAATTTGAAGACCATTTGCACATAATAGGTCACTGAATTTAACCACCTATTAATTATGAGGTAAACATAGGCCAAAAGGTCAAAATATGCCAGAATGCCAATTTGGGCCGAATTTTCTAAACCCTAAATTTTCATCCCATTGAGTTGAAATTTGAAAAGGGTTTACATATCAGGTCACTGAATTCAACCTATTATTATTATTTTTGTGGTCAACATCGACCAAAAGGCCAAATTTCTAAAATCAATTTTAATCCAATTAACTTGAAATTTGAAGAGCATTTACATATAGGTCACTGAATTCAACCACCTATTAATTTTGAGGTAAACATAGGCCAAAAGGTCAAAATAGGCCAATTTGGGCCAAATTTTCTAAAATCCTCATTTTTCGTCCGATTGACTTGAAATTTGAAGAGCATTTTCATGTCAGGTCACTGAATTAAACTAGCATTTAATGTTAAGGTCAACACATGCCTAATTTTTAAAATTGATAGATAGGACCAAAAACTAAATATATCACTATGTCTCAAAAAGTTGTGGACGAGTTATGACAAAACAAGGTGGATGAGATGAATAGGTGACAAGAACAAGTGGATTGGGTTTTGGTTCGGATCCAGCCCATCAGTGGGATACAAAACGTGGTGTTTCACCTGGCAGAGGTATGTGCCCTACTGAGTGCCATTCTACTTTGTGCTGTTTTGCCAAGTTGTCATTCGATGAGTGATTTTTCATTCTGTCTGTCTGTCTGTCTGTCTGTTTGTCCGTTTATTGTCAACAGGTCACAATTTAAAACTGATTTTCACAAAACTTTACCACATGGTAGAGTTTGTCCGAAGGAAGAAGCCGACTGTTTTTGCGGTCAAAAGGTCAACATAGGCCAAAGGTCAACAACTAAGGCGGTATTTCTAAAATCCTCAATTTCCATCCGATTGACTTGAAATTTGAAGAGGATTTATATTTCAGGTCACTAAATTCAACTAGCCAATTATTTTTGAGATCAACATGGACCAAAAGCTCAACATCGGCCAAAGGTCATAAACTTAGGTGAGATTTCGAAAATCCTCAATTTTCATCCAATTGACTTGAAATTTGAAGAGGATTTATATTTCAGGTCACTGAATTCAACTGGCCAATTATTTTTGAGATCAACATAGGCCAAAGGTCATCAACTTAGGTGAGATTTCGAAACTGATTGACTTAAAATTTGAAGAGGATTTATATTTCAGGTCAATTAATTAAACCAGGTAATTATTTTTGAGGTCAACATGAACCAAAAGGTCAGCATAGTCCCAAGGTCCACAAATAAAGTGGTATTTCTAAAATCCTCAATTTTCATCTGATTGACCCAAAATTGGAAGAGGATTTATATTTCAGGTCACTGAATTCAACTCGCCAATTATTTTTATGGTCAACATGGACCAAAAGGTCAACATAGGCTGAATTGTCAATTTTCATCCGATGCATTTGAAATTTGAAGAGGAGTTGCATATTTGGTCATTGAATTCAACCACCAATTATTTTTGAGGTCAAATTTGTTTTATGGATTTTGCAAGTATCGTGCTCTGCATGACGTCTTCTTGTTTTGTGTTTGGTTCCGGGGCACAAGAGAAACTAGAAAGCATTTGAAAATTCAAGGCCCTTCCACATCCGCTTTATACTCAAACTAAACTTGATGAAAATGAATTAAAAAAAAAAATTGGACAATTTATTCATTTGTGTTCTCCACAATCTCATCATAAAGGTTTGTTGAATATTTGATGACAAAAACCCAATTGATAAAAATGTTATTCAACGGTAAACAAGGATTTAAATTAAAACATTTATGGCTGGGCTAGCACTTCACCGATGACGTCATCCTTACAATACCTTATTCTCTATTGGGAGTAGAATGAGATGTCAAGTTTCAATTTTTTTCAATGAACGGTTTCAGAGATTTAATGTTTCAATTTTTTTGTGTTTAATCCAATATTGCTGCCATACCACATGACCTATGACATCACTATTATAATTAGAATATTCTCCTTGGGGAGTCGCTCCGACCCTGAAATTTTTTTTGTCAATCGGACAAGTGGTTGCTGAGAAAACAAATGTTAAAAAATAATATCGCAAAATACCAAAAAGGGTCAAATAATCAAATATAATCATAATATAGTTGGTGTAGGCCTGGAACTTCTTACAAACTTTTCTCTGAACATATTCTGTTTATACTTCCAAAATCTTCACATTATGTGTTCCATGTATTTACGCAGGTGATAGCAGAGTCAAACAATGGAATATCATAATCATAATCTTAATATAATAATAATATAATGGGCGTAAGCCTGGAACTTCTAACACACTTTTCTCCAAACATATTCTGTTCATACTTATGAAATCTTCACATTATGTGTTCCATGTATTTACGCAGGTGATAGCAGAGTCAAACAATGGAATATCATAATCATAATCTTAATATAATAATAATATAATGGGCGTAAGCCTGGAACTTCTAACACACTTTTCTCCAAACATATTCTGTTCATACTTCCGAAATCTTCACTTTATGTGTTCCATGTACTTGCACAGGTGATAGCGGATTCAAAAATCGAATATAGATCGAATTTTCAAAGAAGGAATCAATGATGTCACAATCAGCAGCATTCGGCGGCAAACCGATGGCCGGGTCGCAGACGACGTACTTTACTTAACTAAGTCCATGAGCTCAGGACGTTTGTTCAACTCAGCATTTACGACTTTTATCCTGCCATGTTGTTCATCAGTCTGTTGATGGAGGTAATATAGAAACGATGAATATGTCAAATCGTTCGTGTTACTTATCCGGCACAATGTGTCAAGGCCAACAATCTAAAGCGACCGGTCTCAAACGCTACCATGGACACCCAGACACGCCACCAATATGAACTGAGCTGTTGAATGCGGCGCAAAACATCCAAAGAAACTACCGTAACTGAGTATTGTGATCCATCCTGTCCCCAATATCCGTCATAGATGGGTATCTGCTAGTTATGATAATAATAATAATAATAATAATAATAATGAGAATAATTTTAACAAAATTATTAATTTGTCTCCTCTATATTCTTGTCATGAGGTTTTGTTGAAAATTTAATGACAAAAGCTCAAATTGTAAAAAAGTTATGGATCGGACACACACACACACACACACACACACACACACACACACACACACACACACACACACACACACACACACACACACACACACACACACGTGATTTCAAAACCCCGTCTTCTGCTGTGCAGGGAACGGCTTAATTATACAAGATTTTTGCATCTATTGGTAAAAGGTGAAGTGTGTGTGTGTGTGTGTGTGTGTGTGTGTGTGTGTGTGTGTGTGTGTGTTTACATATATCCCCTGCGGATGGTAATTGGATTAACAGGAAGTTATGGGAAATCAACATCTGTCAGTCTCATCCGCAGATATTTCTCAGATTCTGATATTTCTGTGAGTCCGATTTTCATTCAGGAACAGAACAATTATTGTTAACCATTTTGAAATCAACTCTCTCGTTCAAATGCTGAAAATTATGTTAAAAAGGCGATTTTAATTACCGATTTCACACCCAGCAACGCCAGCTTAAAAGTGCTCGGCGAGCAGAACTGAGCCACTGAAAACACACACACACACACACACACACACACACACACACACACACACACACACACACACACACACACACACACACACACACACACACACACACACACACACACACACACACACACACACACACACACACACACACAGCACATGCGCAAAAGAGCTCGTTTAACATACAAACGTCATTTTGGAAGTCCCATATTGAACAATAAAAAATATTCCAAATGTATATTCATTTTATATTTCATTAATGACAACCTGCAATATTCTAATGTTTGTGAGTAACGATCAGTGCTGTTTGTACATGCATTGTTTGTAAAAAGGTTATTTTAACATTTTTAACGTCTGTAATGGCAATGTATGGAATGATTTGGTAAACAATCAAGTTCACACTCAGAGATCCAAAATGGTCCGAATCCTTAAATGTGCTCCTTGTGTTATTAGGTTGGAGACCAGGATTCCATTATTACAACCAATGGCTGTCACTGCTCGGATCCATCGTCTGCTGCGGCATAATGTTTGTGCTCAATTGGCTAGCAGCATTGATCACCTGTGCTCTCGTGCTTGCACTTTACCTGTACGTCGCTTACAGCAAGCCAGGTGAGGATTGGGGGAGGGCTGGAGCAGAAATTTGATGAGGATACTGCAAAGTGATTCTAATTGCTGAATTCACATTTTGAAAATATTATTTTTCCTATTTACACATGTGCCCCGTTGCTTGTAAATACGTCTGAGTATTCAAAGTGTCAGCTTTGTCGGACAAGTGAAAATCTTTGATGTATTTAATAATTATAGGGTGACGATATCATGTTTGATGCATTTAATAATTAAAGGGTGACAATATATCATGATATGCCTGGTGTTGTTGGCTTAATGGTTTGGTTGGTGATCTTGGGATCTTAGGGATCTTAGGATCCTGAGTTCAAATCCTGCTCATCTGTTGAATTAACACCAGGTAGGGTTGACTCTGCCTGTCATCCTTCTGAGGTCAGCAAAATGAGTGTCAGCTTGTTGGTATTTTTTGAAGGTGGGAATGATTCAACACTTTCGATTTTGAAATCTCAAAGTTTGATAATCTGTGTCCATGATGATTTATGTTCAATTGCACAAGAACTGTGCGGTTCGCTCATGTTTCTACTTTGTGGTTCTTTGGATCACACCCGTGTGCATACTCATATAGTCGATGTACTACTATGGAGTGTTGGTACGTGTTTGATGTTTGAGGCGACATACCTTTTGGAGAATTGTTGCTGTCGATGATTTATTTGTTAGAATGGGAACAATGCTGTGTTTTTGGGAGTTATTGGGAAATCATCTAATAAAGAATCTACTAAATAACAAATTTTGACAATTCATTAATCACTCGGAAGGTTTGATGCAGAAAGGAAGTTCTTTGGGAAATCTGAAAGCACTATTTGTCGTCCTCGATGTCCATCCGCTCCCAGTCATCTTGTTTTTAATTCGTTGACTCTCAATCTCATGCATGTCCAGTTATAAACACAAAGTTTTTTGTAAGATGTTCAACATACAGTGGAGACCAAATCTGTGGTACAGTCATGGTGAATGTGAGGTTTTACTATTTATCCATTAAAATTCCTTCCATACTCCAGCTGTTCCTTGTGAAGTCCATTCAGATAAATGTTGGCAATTTATCCAGCTTAAAGTTGGCTGCTTTCTCAGGAGCTGCTTTAGTAACTGGGGACCAGTTGTGCGTTGAAGAGAGTTGTCTGAATAGGGAATGTGTGTGCCACTTCATGTTTGGTAATGTAGATGTGTTCCAGTTACCAACCCAATTTGGGCCTGAATACCACGCAACACACTGTTGAGTAGAAGTTTAGACAGAGTGAAGCAATTGCTGTTCCACTCAGTCTGAGAAGCTCCCTCCCCTCCCCCAACCCTCCCCCCCCCCACAGAGATCTACTCATCCAACCTTGAACAGTCGGTGTTTTATCCACAATATTCCATCCAACGGTGCTAAACGGATATTGCTCGGTTACAATTTGAAAGTTTGTATCTAAAGATGACTTGTTTTTGAAATTTTTGTGCGAGAATCAAAATACTATTGCTATACGGCCCTGCGCTTTAGCCGTCATTTAATACCATGTGATTGCTCAAACTTCTCTTCCCAAATGTGTGCGAATTTACAACCAAGGTCAAAGCAACTCCCAATTCACCCAAGTAGAAGAGTGTCTGCAAACATGGGATGCTTTATCAGAGGCCACTTTTGATAAACATGTTAGTAATGAATAAAATGATTCATTCATTCATTCGGATGTAGCCTGTGGCTACTTGGCTGTATCATTTTATGGAGGCACGGCTGTGTCGGCAGTTCTGGATTAACCATTAGGCAGACAAGGAATGTGCCTTAGGGCCCGCCAAAAATTCGGCCAAAAATTATTTTCACATTAAATATTTGTCTTTTTTTTGTTTTAAATATTTTGTTCTTGAATCGGTTCATCTTTTGTCTGGGGTCCATTTCCATGAGCCCGAGATCTAATTTAAAATTTTCAGGCCATTCTCTAAAATTTCAAAATGTGCCTTAGGGCCAGCCGAGGCTTAATCCGGCACTGTGTGTCGCTGATGCATTGCCCCCTGTTACCGGTAAGCTGGTATTCATTTTGCCAACCTTGGAAGGATGACAGGCTAAGTCAACCCACCTGGTGTTATTTACCAGCACGACAGGGGACTTGAACTCAAGACCCAAAGATCTCAAGCCAAACACCTGAACCGTCAAGCCAACACCAGGCTTAATATAATAATGATTGATTGCTACTGATGTTGTTTCACAATCCATTTATCTGAGACTAAAGAATGTTTAATAAGGTTATTGAATGATCATTTATGGTATATATTACAGAACTTATTTAAAAAGAACTGTTTTTTTTAAAAGTTGATGTTTATTTGCTAATGCATTATTATATCGATACTGTACAAAATAGCACTTTGCTTTTGAATATTTTACTTCAAAAACCAAGTTTTGTAAATATACCAAGTCGTGATGAAGGTTGATTTGTAAACAGAGAAAACAAATGTTGAAGATTCTTCACATTTGCATCAAATGTTTCCCCACACATTAGGAAAATTGTATTATGAACATTACTGATCACGTGATATTCACAATTCAATTGTTTGACTCATTTTGATGCTATTTTGGGATAGGAAGACACACACACACACACACACACACACACACACACACACACACACACACACACACACACACACACACACACACACACACACACACACACACACACACACACACACACACACACACACACACACACACACACACACACACACACACCTCGGTGTAGGAAGAGGTAGTAAGGTTGGTTTTGAGATTTTAAATGTGTTTGTGTTTCAAATATCATTTACTTCGCTCTTCACCGTTCACAGATGTTAACTGGGGCTCCTCCACACAGGCGTTGACCTACTTACAGGCCCTACAGCGCACCTTGCGGCTTGCGAGTGTACCTGATCATGTCAAAAACTTCCGGTGAGACTGAGCTTCGGCATGTCCATTATTACAAAATATTCCTCGCGGTGTCTCATTATGCACAGTCCTGTGTTTTCTTTCAAAAGTGTAGCCAGAGAGCCACCCAGCTATACTCCTTTTAGGCTTCAGACTCTGATATTTTCAGGAAATACACATATTAAATATACTAGTACATGCCTGTAAAAAAAAAAATAATAATAAAAAAATATTCAAACCACGAGCAAGAAACAACAACCACACAGGCCGTTTCTTCGCTCTCGCGTGCCCGTGGACCGGAAGTTCCCATATCGCAGTTACGATTATTTGCAATTTAGTTTTAATGGGCAATTGTTCAATTAGCGCCAACATATTTTGCCTTTTCGCAATGTCGTCGCAAGGAAAAACAAAAAGAGAAGAGAAGCGAGACAAAAATTCTTTTACATCCTGGTTCGGAGCATACCAGCTCACACTGATGTTACCAAAATTTATGCACCGTCTAATATGAAAACGATCATAACTTGGGGCATTGTGTTTATCTATAAATGCGCATAAGAAATCGAGAAATTATTGGAATACACGAAGTCATCACTATCCGGAAGCCCGTACGTTGTAACCTGTAATGGGGACCGCGGCTGAGGGACCCATCAGCCACGCCCACGCAACAACGTGTCTTGTCATTGGTTGGTAAAGAAATGGCCATAACTTGGGAGGCACTTGTCCGATTAATATCAAACCTTGAAAAGGCACATCCTCAGGTCCCCAGCAATATATCTGGCAAGTTTCAATTAGATCGGACCAGTGGTTGTTGAGAAACAGTGGTCACAGACAGACACACACACGCAGAGATTGCTGGAATTATAGAAAGACGAAGAAGAAATTTTGTTTGTTTGTTCGTTTATGCATTCGGCCCTTGCAGCAGCCAGTGCAACCAAACTTTGCACGGCCTCCTCTTTCATCCAGAGGAAGGTCAACGGTTATGTTTGGATCAAAAAATTATAATAAAAATAAAATTAAAATCAGATAATTACCCTCCAGGCCTCGACTGGGTCTTGTGCTAATACACTCCCTGGATTTTTTTCCTGGGAAAATTGAGTAATATGTATTGTGAAGATCATATGTTGAGTTTCTCACGATTTGTTGTCAACTCAAATTTAATCATTATAGTGTTTACACATGAGCCTGGTATTAAAAACGATTGCTTTACACAGGTTTATTATAACATCTGCGTGTTCAGGCCTCGAGTGAGTATGTGTTGAATTTGCCCGGGCAACGCCAGCTACTTCTGCTAGTTATTAATACAGTTAATGCTTTCATCAGCCCTCAGTGTTTGGTGCTCACCGGTGACCCCCGTACGAGACCTGCCCTTGTTGAACTTTCCTTGACCTTCACACATAATATGGGCCTCATGGTGTGTGGCCATGTCATCAAGGTAATGAGGAGACAGTGCGGAAGAAGGATGAGTGAATTGGTGAAGTAATCAACAACAAACAATCGTGTTGTAAAATATGTAATTGGTTCGAGTTAATTCATGTTCATGGACTTGGTAAAATACTTGAATGGATCATGACATCACATTTTTGTTCAGGCATGTACTCTTGTTGAAGTCCTGGAAGTGTGTGTGTGTGTGTGTGTGTGTGTGTGTGTGTGTGTGTGTGTGTGTGTGTGTGTGTGTGTGTGTGTGTGTGTGTGTGTGTGCGCGCGAGCGTACGTGTGTCCGTGGGCCTGTCTAATCAGTAGGAACTGCTGTTAAGTGTAAATGACTACATAATAAGTAGACGGTTGTAGTTCTTTTTATCGTGCTTTTGTTGCTTGTATAATTACATACGTGTTTCATTATAATAAATGTCCTTGTGTGAATGTAAACCTGCTCGTTTCGTCCATTCCCTCATGGATTGAACATTTCGTGTGTTGGGAGTTTGAAAATCGTTGCTTTGCCGTAATAGGGGGACATTTGGACCGACGGTTCTCGGCGATTACGCCGCTCAGAATCTCGCACGGACAGGCTCGCCTCGGCGGTTTGTTCCGTACGAGTTCCGTCGAGGGTGGAATACCCCGGAAGTTGGATCACGTGGGTATTTAGGTACATTGAAGATTGGCAATCGACCCTACCCCACGTGATCTGCCGATTGGCATATTTCGGTCCTTGTACAAGGACCCGTCGCTCGGAGTTATCCGGGCGGCGATCTATATTCCGGGCGATCGGTCGGGCCGACTCGACTTGCGGCTCCGTCCAGAGCGGTCGGTTGGCGGCCGACCCCCGGCCAGTAACAATTGGTTGTCAGGAGTGCGATTCGGCCCCCTCCGCCTCCGTAGCAAAATTCACGGAGTCGGATCAGGGGTATATGGAGCAACCCCCCCCTCCCCCCCATGTCCCCAAATTACGAACGTTATAAATTTTATTCCCAGCACGTAAAATGTTCAGCCAAGGCGAGCAAGGGCAGGAGGGATTAGGAATGGATTTGGAAATGTTAGAATCTATGGCTCAGGACGAAATGACCATGCAGGACACTCCCATTATGCAGGTTGACTATTCCCCGCAAATAAATGCAGAGTCCGCAATGGGCGCAGCGGCGGGGGCCGCGGTGTATGACACCCCCCCTCCCCTCCTCCGTCAAAATCCCTCCTCAGTCCCCGGCGGATCCGCGCCCGATAATGGCGAAGCGACTGCCACCGGGCCACCTGACATGGGCCAGCTATTAGAAATATTGCTGGCAAAAATGGATGTGAACATGCAAGCATTCAGGAGCGATATGCGGGCAATGCGGGGTGAAATGCAGAGCATGGGGCGAGGCCTGCAGGCGGGCATAATCGCAATTGTGTGCAACAAAGCGCGTACGGTGGAGTGCAAAATGGCGGCGCCACGTGTTGGAGCGAACAAGCTGAGAGGGAGTGCAACGACTGTCCGGCCTGCGATGGAAGTGGGGGAGGACAAAGTAATTCGGGAGACTCGTTGGGCGAGACTCCAGCAGGTGACAGAGAAAGTGACGGTGACACAGAGGGAAAAATTAAAAGGAGTGACGGAGACGTGTACGGCAAGACACTTAGAGACGAGGGAAATAATAAACGAGGTGACAGAAATAACAGACGCGGGAGATAGAAAAAGTAGAGGAGAGACTACACGATAAAGACTGGGTGAAAGACGAACACACACACACACAGCGTTAGTGGAGGACGATGAGGGGGAGCTTGGGGAATGTGCTGTGACCTGGTGTGAGCAGCAGGATAGCCTCCTTCAGGAACGAGGTGAGGGTCTGTGCCCCTTGAGGCGGATCGTGACGAGGAGAGTCCGGTCGAGCCTTGCGAGGTAAAGGGGGCGAGTGCTGTGAATGGGTGCACGCGGAGCTTGGGGGTTATGGAAACCCCGGGACCCCTTTAGGTGGTGCTAATTCCCAGCATGGTTGTTCCGGTGTGTGTGGTGTCGAAATGTGTGTTTGCGAGTGTGTCGAAATGCGTGCTTTACAGCACGCATAGTGTGGATGAAGCACCGTGTGTGGATGAAACACCGTGGGTGTATGAAACACCGCGTGTGATAGGAACCGCGTGTGTGAGTAGTATGGTGTGTGTGTGTGTGAGTGAGAGAGAGAGCGTGTGTGAGGTCGCTGTACGTGAGAGAGATGACAGTCGGTATGCGGGAGGACGCAACCGCATCCCCGTGTCCGAGTGCCATGGTGGAGAGTGTGAGCGTCGTGGCACGCAGGAGTGTGCGCGTTGAATGGTGACGACGACTGCGACAGATGAGGGACAAAGGCCGAGTAGCGGCCGTAGCTGCACTGGGCACCGTGCCGGGTTTGCTCATCAGCGAGCGCGGGGTCCGTGCTGTGCTACGCACAAGGCCACCACGTGCGCGGCTGTGCAGGTGAAACCCGGTCCGGAAACGCCAGCGGTGGATGTTAGCCGATCCCGCAGACGGACAGAAGCTCGGCTGGATTCGGAATTTGGACCGGATTGGTTCTCCACGTGACCGTGTTTGTAAAGCTCCGACGAGCAGAGCACATGTATTCGCGTGGGGAACCCTTCGAAACGCGGGGCTTGCTTTGAGATGCGCAGAGTGACGTCATGGCTGCACGTGTGTTTGGAATCCGGCAGAAGGGAATTCCTGCCGGATGGTACCGTCCAAGAGGGACGAGGTGCGCGGGGCGCAAGCAGCTGCCATGACGTCACGGAAAAAGAGTGCGGCTGTGAACTGCCGCGCTGGTGGTGCGCATTATGAAAAAAAAAGAGTTGAGAAAAGCAAGCCTCGCTTCGGGTGAACAGGATTCCCAGGCAAGGGGTGGAAGACCCCTTGTTAGGGGGCACAGGAAGTACTAGTTAGGGGGATGGGTTAGAGTTAGTGAGACCGGCTTCATGGGGACATGGGTTGTACCTCATGGCGCCCGTGGAATGGATTAGTTAGAGGGATTTTAGTTTAGATTTAGGAAATGGATTTTTTGGATTTTTGGAGACACGGACAGACTGGAAATGTGTCGTGGAGACGTCGCTCAGCTACGTAGAGTAAATGGAACGTGCATGAGTTTTAAGGGATGACGAAGGAGCACGAGTTAGTCAGGGGATTTAGTTAGAAGGATGGCAGTGTGGAGTGTTGATGTGAGTTGCGAAATGGAAAGTGTGTGAGGAATGAGTGTAGGACAGTGGGCCCAAGTGTGCGAGTGGAGCGAATGTGGTATGCATGGTGCGAATGACTGGTTGGGGGGAGGAGTGATTCCCACCCAAGAGACCCCGGGGTCAGTTTAATGTTTAGTTAGTGGATAGTTAAATTTACTAAAAGGAGGTCGTTTTGTTGTTGGTGTCGAGAGAAGGCACGAAACCCGTTTGGACGGGTGCAAGAGTTCATGGACCGGCTGGGAGCGTGGCTGTGGAAAGGTGAGTTGTTTTTTTTTTGTTTAGTGGGCACCCCGGGCACCGGAATAGTCGGCCAGAGTAGGCCAAGGGCCCAAGAGGGGCTGGGATAGTGTAGTGGGCACGGGCGACCCGTCGGAAACGGGACCCGTAGCGCCAGAATGCCATGGGGGCAGTGTAGTGGGCACAGGCGACCCTCGGAAAGCGACCCGGGGCATCAACATGCCACGTGGGCCTCGGAGGGGGGGCAATGCCAGAGAGGGCAACCCCCCACATTTATAGGGAGCAGATAGGCTCGGAGGCAGCCTGCGGGGCTGGGGGTGCCATGATTGGAGTTAGGCAGAGGGGGGGTTCCTGCCAGTTGAGCCACGCTGCCCAGACAGGAAATTGTGTGAGGGCATGTATGAAAATTTAAGGGGAAAAGCCCAAATTTATAATGGACACCAACACAGGCGACGGGAATCATGGTTTTTCGAACTGATAGTTTTAAAGTGTGAGGCATTTTTGGAAAGCCCTGGGGTAGTTTCAGGTTAATGAATGTTAGGGTAGATAGGAGATGTACCCCTTCGCACTATCCATCCCTTTGCTCGTTGTAGGCCGCTGGACTCACCTTCGTAGATCGCTGAACCCGAGGAGGCCATTCTGAGGCTTTGTTGGGCCTCGAGACAGGACGCTAGTCTCTCCCTATTCCCCTCCAGAGAGGGAACGTAGGGGTTGGGAGTAGGCTAGGTGGACATGATAGGCTAGCCGTACAAAGACAATAAAGGGGATTACGGAGACAATTATAAAAGGGAAATAAAAAATAAAGAGGGGCTAAATTTTGTTGTTTTTTTGGCAAATTAAGGGAGCGGGTATGAACAGAGACAGGCTAAGGCGATAGAGTGGGGGGGGGGGGAGACAGTAGGCGAGGTCTGAGCCCGCCTTCAAAGCGGACGAAAACTGCCAACGATGCTGGTGAGTTTTTCGTGCCATTCTTCTCCGCGCTTGGTGTGAGAGAGGAGAAGGGGGAGGGGCAGCTCGCCGCCGATTGGTGGATTACCAGCGTGAGGCGGTCGGGGTGAGGGAACGCCCTCTTCGAGAACCTTCTCGAAGGAGGGTGGAGCTGAAAACGGGGGCGGAGTGAAGGGCGGAGCCCCGGGGGATAAAAAGTCGGACACGGAAGGAGCGCTGTTGTTGCTCTTGCTCTCTTCCTGTCTTCCGGCTCGCTCATCCTCTTCTCTTCCTGGCGGCCGCTGGCCTGGTCTTTTGTGGGGCGGTCCCGAGACCCCACTGGCGGGACGGAGCGTCTGCGATTCCCCACACCGCGACCTCGAGCGACAACGTTTCCCCCCCCCCCCCCTTCTATCCACGCTGGGATAGCGCCGGAAACTCCGTCCGTGGCGTCGAGCTGCCAACACGTGCCGGCGCGAGGCACGCCGGAGAGGACGCGCCTACCACGCCATGGCACGGAGTCGCGGCCAGGCGCGACCACGTTGACGGATGTAGGAGAGGGACTCGACGGCCCAAAGGGAAGTCACCATTTCTTTTCGGGGTTTTTGTATTAATGTGTGTTGGCGCCGTGTCTTGTAAAGTAGAACTGTTTAAGTGTTTCCATGTGTCGGTCTTATTCGGTTGTAGCTCTGCATTGTTGCTTTTGTTTGGGTTGATATATGTGCATTTTGACTGTTTGGCTGTATATGTGTGCTCTCCGTGTGTTGCATAATTAATGTGCATTGTGTGAACTGTTTTCCCATTTCGCTTCGTCTTTTCTTTATTGACCCTCCATCCTGCTTCACGTAAAGGGTTCGTAGTGGGCTTAATATGCCCGATAATTAATCAGAACAGTCGAGGCTGACGATAACACCGCTCGGTTATCCCGATAGCACGGAACGGACCGCTTAAGCGGTTCATGTCCGGAGTCGGCCTGTGGCGAGGTACGATCGCCCGGTCGACCATCCGCGCAGGTACTTAGGTAGATCGAATTTGGCAAGCAACCCTATCCTGCGCGGGTGGGCAATTGGCACGGTCGTGATGGTGTTAAACCCCCACCCGTGCTAGCTCCCGGCGTTGTTCCGAGAGGGTCACGACAGAATTGTCCGTTCTGGTAGGCGAGGCGGCCGCCATTCGAGTCAAGCGGCCGATCGCACGCCAGCAGGCGCGAATTCGCAACAATATGATGCCGAGATATGCTGTTGCATCCTCCATTGCCCCCGTGGAGACTTTGGATGCGTACAGGATGAGTGACGTGAACGACCTGGCACGAAGCTCAAGATTCCAAGACCTACTTGAGATCTTGTGCTCCATGCCACGAAGATGGGAGGGTGCTCCATTCAATGAGTATTGTCTTATGATTGAGGTTGTTGACTCGTGTGCGTCTCCTCGGAGAGTCTGTCATAGCGGACTCCATCCGTCATCGAGTCCATCCATCATAGGAGAGCCTCAAATAACGTCCTTGCGCGACACGATTGCAAACAGCAGCGAGCGCCACGATTGTGAAATGAGAATTTGAATGTGCGAAATTCGAACCAGGTGCCTCCTTTGACAGGTTCTGGAGCCACCGTGATGGTTTCGTGTGAACAGTGCTTTTTATAAACCGTGCTGAGCGCCGTATAACTGCACAGAGTGCCGTGAGTTTTAAATACGATTTTTAAAGTGCGACATTTGAACCGGGTACCTTTGACAGATTCTATAGCTGCCGTGGAAGCACTGAGTTACCCCAACATGTCTGAGCTAGTAGACTGATAACCCCTCTCACCGATGGCACTGGTCTCGAATCACTGCGACGTCGGAATGAGGCACGGCGACCCGGCAAACTATGCGGAAGCGTCGTCGTTTTCACGATATTCGGATTCTGGGGTCCAGCAGTTCCGTCATTTTTCCAAGAGTTCCCAGCGGCCGATCCAATAGTTCACAA
>NC_140971.1:97443609-97476109 GCF_056783735.1 Eptatretus burgeri
GGTTTCTGTAATAAAGAAAATTAAAAGGGAAATACCATCGTTTTGGATAAATAATTTATTTTACAATCTTTGAAAATGAGGGTTGGAGATACTTTTTAATTTTTCCAAACATGAAAATAATCAACATTAAACAGCTCCTCTCCTATTTAAAGTGAAAGGACATGTTAAAAATCTTCATTCTAAACTTTAATATTGCCGCTGAAATCATTCATGTTATTACAAAAGTTAATTCATTGAAAGGTGTTCGTAAAACAGCTCGAAGGTGAGAAAACATACCGTGTGTGTGTCCTCCACAACTTCAAAACTATGAAACCTAACAGGTTGAAGCTTTGCCTGTATACTTAGGGAACTCCAAGGAAGTGCAGGAGTGAAAATTGGGTGTTTGGGTTAATTAAAACACCCCTTTTGAAGATAATTAACGGCCTTATTTAATTATATCCTTTATCAGGAGCATCCTCGGCCACTTCACTCTCCCTCGATGGGGTCTTAAGGCGCCATTTTATTCGGCCTGCTCAACAACGCGTTGAGTTGGAACAGGCCGCAAAGGTTTATTAACGATAAAGCACTCAAAATGTTTTTTGTTTTTTTTCACTTTCCTCACTCATCATCGGAAACCTCATCTAAATACCTACGAATCCTTGGATACATCACTTTTGGAAGTGCTATAGTTTTAAACTTAGTAGCTCAGAGCGATTTCATGCATTATACGACGTGATTTTCCACGATGACCTCTCATGGACAGATTAAAGTATATTATTGAAATATGATTTCGGCTTTGAGGATTGGACATCGTCTGAACATAAGTGTCAATGTGGAGTGAAATCTGAAAATATTAAGAAATCGCCGATGTTTAGTTTTTTGCGGGTTTGTGACATTACCAATCAGCTTGCTATCGGTCGCCAAGCCAGCCGGTCAACAGTTGTTACAAGGTCGAGGTATGTAGACGGCACACACGGACGTGGTAAATATGGGTAGATTTTGATCTGTAAAGGGACTCTTCATGGGTTTGTGTGCATGCCTGCATGCTTAGTTATGGGCGCCGTGGTGGCGTAGTTTCATCCCATATCTTACGATGATAATGATGATGGGTGGTGGAGGTTTTAACTTTTAATCTCAGCAGTGTACGAGCGATCACATTTTCCTTTGTCCTCATGACTGTTTTTAAAGTAATTGGTAATTAGCCCCCGTTGGACTTCGTCCGAAATGGGGGCTTATGGATTTGGTCTCGATTATCATGTCCTTGAGTGCATGTGCGCGTGCGTCCACAACCATATCTCGGATATGTATGGACCGATTTATTCGTGCTTGGAGCAAAGACAACGCATGATGGTTTACATATGCACCTCAGTTTGGTTCGTGATTGAGATCAAGGATGGGCGACTGGCGGCCATTTCAGTAGTGAAAAAAACCTTATGTTGAGCACGTCCTCAACCATTTCTCGAACATTTATTTACCGATGTTGTTCAAATTTGACACACAGATAATGAATGATGGCTTTCCTCACACTTCCTTCCCCTCCCCTCACACTGCCTTCCCTTCCCCCATCCCTCCTCACTCCCCCTCCTTCCTCGCTCCGCCACCCCCCTTCTTTTTCTCTTCCCCACTCCTTAGTATACCGGTCAGTGAAGTGGCGGGTGATATTTGCTGTCACGAATAAAATGAACTATGGGAGATTGAAGATTTCCAAATGAAGTTAATCATGGGGAGAGAAATTTACTTTCCAGTTATTGAAAAGTAAACAATAATAAAAACGAGGAAAAAGACATAAAATGTCAGAGCCCCCATTGTTTTAGTAATTTTGCTGTATGGAGTTAATGGGCTAACCCATATTTATTTCTAACGAAAATGGCCACCAGTCTACCAGTTGGCTATCTTTGATCATCTGGCAAAATAAAGCTAGGTGTAAGTACATATGCAAACATGTACTGTGCTTGTGCCAAGTTTGAACAAGTTTGGACCATGCATATCTGAGAAATGGTTGGGGACATGTTCAACATCGGTTGTTTTCAATGAAAATGGCTACCAGTCAGCCATCTTGGATTTTATCTCGAAAAAAAAATGACGTGCATGTATAATCCATCGTTCATTACCTGTGAGCCAAGCTTGAACAACATTGGTAAATGCATGTCCGAGAAATGGTTGGGGACATGTTCGATACTGGTTTGTTTTTTTTGGCTGCCAGTTGGCCATCTTTGATCGCATCACGAAACAAAATGATGTGCTTACGTATACCATTACGTGTTGTCTTTTTGCCAAGTACGAATAAAATCGGTCCATGCATGTGCGAGATATGGTTGCAGACGCACGCACGGACACAAAATTTGAGACCATATCCATCAGTCCACGTTTCAGACTAAGTCCAATGGGGCCTAATAAACTATGGAAATTGTATAATAGGGATAGACTCTCATGACAAATGAATGATTGAATAGTAATCACATTTACCTTAATTGTGTGTGTCCAGGCTGTGGGACTTGGTAAAATGAGACCAAACACCTTGGTTCTTGGTTTCAAACAGAAATGGCAGCAAGTCTCTTCACAAGAACTTGAGGACTACATCAGCACCATACAGTGAAGTATTCATTAACATGTATTTTTCATTGTTCTTCTCTGTTTGACAATAGATAAGTTTAGGTATTGCGAATTATTTGGGGGGGGGGGGGGTCGAGAGGAGTCCATAGTTGACTTTATATAGTGTGGAGTGAGTGTGTTGTGTAAAACCTCCTGCTTTTGAGCAATGCCGGATGAGCACTTGGGCACAAAGGCACAACTGGAAAGCGCATTGCACATTCGGAGGAGTCAGCAGGGACTGTTTGTCCAGTGGACCACAGGCCATGGCAGTGAGATTGGCTGCTGAACAATGGAAAGGGAGGCGTAAGACTTTTTTTGTTGTTGGGACCACTCCATAGGACAGGATGGCCCAGATCACGTCCACAGAAGCGGATGACCAATGAGCGGGTCGCACTTCCCGAAAGGGCGGGGCCAAAGTTTATGAGGGTCATAACCATGCCTGAGCGTGACCGTTCTGCTTTGCAGTTCTAGTTCTGGTTTTGCAGTTCAGTTATCATGTTAGAGTTGGATTTGGAGTTGGAGTGGTAGTTTTGTGTTGAAGTTTCCGAGTTTGAATTTGAGTTGGGATCGGATGTTGGCAGATGCAGTATACCTCGACTCATCACCACCAACCACCCTGTACCGCACCATCCCGATGCAATACCAGCCTGAATGGAGCCACAACTAGCTTGTGCCTTGCCTCATATTTCAGTATATATAAATGTATACTGCAAAAATACAAATCCAGTCGCAGATTCATTTATTGAGATGTGACACCAAAATAAATAATTGTAATATGAAACCAAAAGGACTTTCAAAGGATTCCCATGAACTCTTAAGGCTATCATAACACTTTATATCAGAGGAAAAGTAAAATTTGTCTTTACGTATCCTTACGATAATTTATGGATCAGTGTGTGTTTGTTTGTCACGTCACTCCTCCTACAGTTCTGGGATGATTAAATGTAGACTTGCTGCATCAGATCAGCATGACTCCAAATAGTGTATAGGGGTGGTTTTTAATATATATATATATATATATATATATATATATATATATTATATAATATATTTTTAATATAACAGCGGATGCTTCGAGAAGTCAGTTATCCATGTGATCTCATTTCACCTTGAGAGCTGCCTCAAATCCATCTGTGATTGATTTAAATGAGTTTATGGATTATGTTTGAATCGATCTTTTCCCAACAGTGTTGTAATGCGTTCCAGAGCATAGTCTGACTGCTCACGTAAATTTTATTTCTCTCAAATGCATTCACCCTTCATTTATTCTGTTACGACAAAGTGTCAGCCAATAATAACTATAATAAATTCAATAATATGGATATATATCTTCAAGATTATGACAAATTTGTGTTTAAAATCGTAATATATATCTACTGTATACTGCATGCCCCATTGCAACTAACATCTGCAAACAGACTTCCTTTAATCTATTTATTCATCACCCCCTTCTCCCATTCCCCTCTGCCCCTTCTCACATTCCCTTTTACCCCTTCTCACATTCCCCTCAAAGAGTTCATCCACTCCCACTTGTATCACTTGTCTCACTACCTTTTCTAGCCCTTCACCCCTGAGCAGAAACTGCAGTTTAAGCGAATTTGGTTCAGTGGTGAAAGAGTGCATACAAGTCAAACAGAGAAACACCTTGAAGGATCATGATAATTACCAATGTCTCTACACCTTTCGCAGCCTTCGGTGGCCTCAAACATGAACGTCAAGGCTAGCGTGTGGTCGCTTAAAACCTTGCCCAGATTGTGAAGTACGTACATACAAAATTTGGGGCCTCAAGGTTCTATGGTTAGGACATGAAAGAATAACGTCCAAATGCACAAATACTTGAAATTGTTTGTAAGATTTGAACTTCAGTGTGTCTGTCCAAGCCATAGTTTTTATTTATTTATTATTTGACCTGTAATCAAATTTTCAACGTGTGTGTGTGTGTGTGTATGTGTGTGTGTGTGTGTGTGTGTGTGTGTGTGTGTGTGTGTGTGTGTGTGTGTGTGTGTGTCGTTGATTGGTATCTCCATGTGCGGGTTTCAGAAGGTGGAACGGAGCCCTCCAAGGTATCCACCTCCGTTTCAGTAAGGGGTCACGATTCATGGACCAAGTTGTGAAGTTTTCTTGTTCTCAAAGTTTTGTTCCAAGGGCTCTTTTCATGATCATCACCAAATCCTGAAAGTGTCCATCTTGTTTCAGGTTTAGGACCAGAAAGTCCCTGTCATGTAAGGATCTGAAAGTCCCTGTAATGTCCATGTTGTTTTCTCTGTGTACCTCGGCCCCATCCCTGTCCCTTCCACAGATCTCCTCATGTCTCTGTTCCCCACTGTTTTTTCCTTCCCTCTCTCGCCCCTCTTGTCTCCTGCTCCCCTTGTTGTACGTTATGTGTGTTAGCTCTCATACGAGCCTCGACATTGTTTTTAAACCCCCCCCCCAAAAGAAACCCGGACAGCCTCCAACTGTAGTTTGTTTGTGGTAATGTTTCCAGGGATGGTTTGTAGGATCTTTGTGAGGTTCTTCTTTATCATTCCCATTGCTCCAATTATCATTGCTACAATTTTGGCACTCTTCAGTTTCCAGAATCTTTTCATTTCATTCTTGAGATGTTGATATTTGGTCATTTTCTTGATCTCCATGTTATTTAGACCAAAATCGCTGGGTACTGAAACCTCAATTAACAATGCCTTATTTTCCTTTTTGTATCTGAGTACTATGTTCGGTCGCAGTGCTTTGTTTTCTTTGTTCATGCTGGATGGAATCATCAGATTGAATGTGAGTTACTTCCTTGTTCTCAATTATCACTTTTGGTTCATGTTTCCATGAGTTTTGTGGAACTGGGATCTTGAAATTTCTGCAGATGTGCCAGTAGATTACGGGGTTGACTCAGCCTGTCATCCTTCCGAGGTCGGCGAAATGAGTACCAGTATACTGGGCCGGTGTATACCCCGGGTTAAAAAAATAGGTGTACCATATCCCTGTGTTGTAAGAGGCGACCAGGGTTGCATCAGGAAGGGCATCCGGCGTAAAACATGTGTCAAATCACTATGCGGATCATACGGATGATCCGCTGTGGCGACCCCTCACGGGAGCAGCCGAAAGAAGAAGAAGAAGAAGAAGAAGAAGAAGAAGAAGAAGAAGAAGTGCCAGTGGATTACTCTACATACCTTGTTGTGCCTTTGTGTGTACAGCTGTTCTGACATGAGTTTTTTTTGGGGGGGGGGATAGGAGTGGCTCGTACTTTCTGTTTCTACATTGCCGAACCTATACCTGTCCAATTGACTCAGTCCTGCCATTTCCTTAAAGCCATTTGTGTCGTGGCCATTTATTTTGATTCGTTCTCCGTCCCAATTGAGCTGACCTCTTCTTAGCCATTCCAGTGATCCTTCTTTGACTATCCCCAAACTTTACAACTCTTTTGTACACCGCTTCTTCCCAATTCCATATATAGGCGATGCATGACGTCATCACCTGGCACTGAAGGAAGGGAATACTCAGTTTTTACTCCGTTTGTTTTTTTTTCTTGTTTGGCCGGGCAACATCTCAGCCATCCTTTAAGCTACGAAGCTAAAATTTGGGGACAAAAGTGAAGATGTGCTTTGGCAAAAATGGTATTTTTAATTTTTGTATTAATTACTTAATTATTATCGATTTATTAATTATTTATTTTCTTTCTCATCTGGGCAATATATCGGGCACCTTTTGAGCTCGGAAGCTGATATTTGGACACAAAAGTGAACAAATTATTTGGTTGATTTATTGATTAATCAATTAATTATTCATTTTTTGATGAATTGATTTTCAAAAAGTTACAGATTAGGATGAAACGGTGCTGCTTTTGGTATGCTATCAGCCAATTGAGGAAGAAATGAATTATTTTACGATTATTATTTATTTATTTTAATTATGCTGTTAATCAATCAAATATTGTACACCGCTCTCCGAATTCTGTCTCCATGTGCTGTAAGGCAGCATCACCGGGCACTGAAGGTGCCCGGTGATGCCAGCGCTGGAGGATTTGTTATTTACTTATTTGGCATGGGGGCGGTGTACTTGGAATATACCTCTACTTGTTTTTATTTTGTCTTTTTTGCAATCGTTGGGGCTGTGTTGTGGTCACGTTGGGTGTGTGACAAGAAAGAGTTGATTAAATTTTGGTGAAGATCCGAATCCGGATCTGAATTTTTTTCAGTGATTCTTCACCATTGAGAGATACGGCTAAACTAATATATAGCACGATATTTCAAATAGTTGTGTACAGATTCGAACAAAACTTGGTGGACACATTGGGTGTGTGCCCATGACGAATTGATTCGATTTTGGTGAAGATCCGAATCTGGATCTGGATATGAGAATTATTTAACTTTTAAAGTGATTCTTCACCATTGAGAGATGGGGCCAAAAACGATATAGTACTGTATAGCATATTTCAAAAATGTATTGGGCCCGATAGGTTCTCGTGGATCAAGCATTATGTGGCAGAGGTATGCGCTCCACTTAGTGCCCTTCCAATCAGTTTGTTTTCAGCAACCATTAACTCGAGGTCTTTGTCTTCAATTACACATTTGTTTTTTTTATTTTTGGGATTCTCCTTTTTAGTTTTTGGCTTTGATTTCCTCTTTGGAATTGCTGAACGTGTCCTGTATCCTTTCTGTCTCTGTCTCTCAAGTCTCTGCTTCCATGGTGGTGCTTGGGTTTTATTTGCGGGTCCTGTTCTGTTCTTGCGGTGTTTTGTTGTTATTTTTCGCAGTTATTTTATGGTCCAGTGGTGGAGTGATGGTCCAGGAATTATCCATCCAGTACAGCGTGATGTGACGAGGCATTTGCTTGTGGTTTGGAAGTGAGAGTAACAGATGAATTACTGACTGTAATGATTAAAAGTTTTCATTTTTGAGGAGAGACATTCCATATTATATCGAAGACAATTATAGTCTGCTTAGTTAAAACTGAGGAGTTTGTCATTGGCTAACGTTATTATATTACTATTGTGGTGGCACTCGTTATCAATAATCTTAGACATGGCTATTGAGTGTCTACATAATTTCATAATACTAACATAATACTGTATTTATGATGTCATGGCATTGACATATATGATTATTGAGTAAATGTGAATACTGATGATGACCATGTTGATAATGGAAACCTATGTCTTTTTAGTGATGCATTTGACATGCACTGCGGAGTCATTATATTCCGCCTGAGGGAAGGCTTCGACATCTCATCTGTCTTGCACAAACTTGGTATGAACATCATGTAATTAATTATACATGCCATCTCCTCCACCTTGTGCGCATAGCGTGAAATGTGGTTAAGCTATTGGTTCACTCTGTGTGTCTGTCTTTCTGTCTGTCTGTCTGTCTCTGTGTACAGACATCAGTCTATGATCAAGGAACAACTTATTTTCAATTGATTGTTAATATTTTAACATTGTAGAACAAATAGGAAAACAAAACTCTAGTTTAGCAGTACTTTGGCTCTGAATTTGAGAAGTTGTACAGAATCCTGTCCCGATTGCACAAGCGCACAGAGTAAGGTTTAAAAAATATTTTTGTTTAGTCTGTCTACCTGTCTGTTAGTGAAACAAAATTAAAAATCATTCCAAACAGGACACTTACTGGTTTTTTAGGGATGTCATGAATGATACAAACAACAGGCACAAATAACTAATTTAATGTGTTAAATAAGGTGGTGTCAAAGACTGTGCATCAATGGTGGTAAACCTCTGAATCAATAGTTTGTTTTTTTGTGTGTGTGTTTTTTTTTTCTACAGCCTTTAAAACCTTAATTTAATTTCAATTGAATTATCCAATGGAACAAAAATCACCTTGTTTCCACTTCCAAAAACATTCAGTATGACGCCATCTCGACCAATCAAATTTGCCATTTGTGCTCTCTGGGTGGTGGAATGTTGAGATTCAGACAAAATGGCGACTTGTGTTCATGCTCGAAAATCATGTTGTTCCCTCTGCCACCGAAGGTGAAGGAGGTTATGTTTTCACCCCTTTCTGTCTGGCTGTCTGTCCACTCGCCTCCAGCCCAAACCGCCCAACCAATCGTTATGAAATTTTCAGAGATTAATGTCACCGTCCCTGCGACGGTCGTGCATTGGAGTTTCATAAAATTTGGTTGACTAAAAAGGTCCACATTGGCCAATAGGCCAATTTGAGCTGAATTTTCTAAAATCCTTAAATTTCATCCGATTGACTTGAAATTTGAACAGAGTTTGCAAATCAGATGACTGAATTCAACCACCTATTACTTTTGAGGTTACCTTAGGTCAAAAGGTTAACATAGGCCATAAGGTCAACCCAAAATATGCCAAAATTTTAAATTGTTTCGAAAATTGTCAAGTTTCATCCGATTGACCTGAAATTTGAAGACCATTTGCATGTCAGGTCGCTGAATTCAACCACCTATTAATTTTGAGGTCGACATAGACCAAAAGGTCAACATCAGCCAAATTTCTAAAATCCTCAATTTTAATCCAATAAACTTGATATTTGAAGACTATTTGCACACAAGGTCACTGAATTCAAACACCTATTAATTTTGAGATAAACATAGGTCAAAAGGTCAAAATAGGCTAAAAGGCCAATTTGGGCCAAATTTTCTAAATCCTCAATTATCATCCGATTGAGCTGAAATTTGAAAAGGGTTTACATACCAGGTCACTGAATTCAACCACCTATTATTTTTGTGGTCACCATATGCGAAAAGGTCAACATAGGCCAAATTTCTAAAATCCTCAATTTTAATCCAATTAACTTGAAATTTGAAGACTATTTGCATATCAGGTCACTGAACTCAAACACCTATTAATTTTGAGATAAACATAGGTCAAAAGGTCAAAATAGGCTAAAAGGCCAATTTGGGCCAAATTTTCTAAATCCTCAATTATCACTGATTGAGCTGAAATTTGAAAAGGGTTTACATACCAGGTCACTGAATTCAACCACCTATTATTTTTGTGGTCACCATATGCGAAAAGGTCAACATAGGCCAAATTTCTAAAATCCTCAATTTTAATCCAATTAACTTGAAATTTGAAGACTATTTGCATATCAGGTCACTGAACTCAAACACCTATTCATTTTGAGATAAACATAGGTCAAAAGGTCAAAATAGGCTAAAAGGCCAATTTGGGCCAAATTTTCTAAATCCTCAATTATCACCGATTGAGCTGAAATTTGAAAAGGGTTTACATACCAGGTCACTGAATTCAACCACCTATTATTTTTGTGGTCACCATATGCGAAAAGGTCAACATAGGCCAAATTTCTAAAATCCTCAATTTTAATCCAATTAACTTGAAATTTGAAGACTATTTGCATATCAGGTCACTGAACTCAACCACCTATTAATTTTGAGGTCAACATAGGCCAAAAGGTCAAAATAGGCCAAAGGGCCAAATTTTCTAAAATCCTCAATTTTTATCCGATTGACCTGAAATTTGAAAAGCATTTTCATGTCAGGTCACTGATTTCAACTACCAATTAATTTTAAGGTCAAAAGATAAACACAGGCCTAATTTCTAAAATTGATAGATAGGGCCAAAAACTAAATATATCACTATATCTCAAAAAGTTGTGGACGAGTCGTGACAAAACAAGGTGGATGAGATGAATAGGTGACAAGAACAAGTGGATTGGATTTTGGTTCAGATCCAGCCCATCAGTGGGATACAAAACGTGCAATGTTTCAAAAATGATATCGTACTGTATAGCATGATATTTCAAACATGTATTGGGCTTAATATGTTCTCGTGGATCAGGCATTAGGTGGCGGAGGTATGCGCTCGATCGAGTGCCCTTCTAGTTTTATCTGGAATTGGTCTGGCACAGGCATGATGGGCCGAACTGCCTCCTCCTGCATCTAATTTCCTTGTTGCTATATAAAAGTGAAAAACTCTTTGATGGACTTTGAAGCTTTGGTCGACCCATGTAAGTATATCTATTAATTACGTACTATTGTAACGTACCTCTTCGACCTTTAGACCCTTTATACTTTCACTCTTATTCAATTGGAATATACATTTTTTAAAGGGATTTTTCTTGATTTGCAGAGATCTAACGTAACAAACGTCAAAGTGGTTGTTAAAATGTGATTTCCCTTCACTGCTCTGAGGCTTAGTCTGAGGTCTTGCCATGTATTGATGCCAAGATGTACATCACACAAACATCTATACAGTCTTATTCATTGGTGTTGTGGCAAATGTTGAGATACCGGAGCCCTGCAAAAATGTCGGCCATAATGTCATCGCCAGATTGCATCAAGTTTTTACATGACACAAACCATTTGTCCCCCAAAATGAATGATAAGTGAAATACAGTACACACATTTTACCATGATAAACAAGAGCTTGACACTCACACCCACTTGATCTCACAGTTCAGAATACCCCTTCAAGTAAAATTCAAATCAGTTAGTCTCTAACCACTGTTTTTTGACAAAACGATGTATTTTAAGAAATAGTTTTTAATTTTTACCCCGTGGGGTCTTCCACCCCATGGGGTCCAAGTGCCGCTCGCGGTCTCTTTTCTTGTGTTCAGTTCATTTGAACGTCTATTTATCCATTATTCGTGAACAGAATTCGATGAAAATTGACAGGCATATACTAGACACGTATATGCAGGCATTAACAGACCCAAAGTGCAATTGCGGCCCTTCGTGCCGAGGAACGGCCCATTTTGGCCCATTTTCTTAAAATTACTATTTCTCGGTTATTAGTGAATGGAACCGAACCAAACTTGACAGGTATATTCTCGAGACCATTCCCCAGGCATTAACTGAGCCCACAGTGCGATTCCGGCCCTTTGGGCCAAGAAACGGCCCTTTCGGCTCATTTTCTTAAAATTGTTATAAAAAAAAATTAAATGCGCTGGGTGATGCCCAACGCAAAATTAAGTCACAAATGATTATATGAAACTAGCTCTTGTGAGGTGTTCTGGTTTCTTTTTCTGATGCGATGAAAATCTTACCAAACTTCAAAACTATCTGTCGTCCGTGCTATCGCTCACTGAGAGTTGTAAGAATGAACTCCCACGGGGTATGCTTGCAATTCGAATTTGTTTAATTTAGTACCATGAGGTTATGGCTGGCAGGATAGCCTACAGGTATGCACACTCATCTCTGAGCTGTCTAGCCTGGGTTTGAATCCCAACCCAGATATAAACTGTCATCCCAGTGTTTGACGGGCCAGGGTGATTCTTCGATGTGTGTGTTGTCCCTCGGATGGATGTTCAAGATCCCAAGGTGTCTTTCACAAAGAGTATGTGCGCTGTCGCTGGCACCATGAACAAATTACGATATTCCTGATACTGTATAACCTACAGGGGATATTGCTGTGCCCCCAACAAATCACGCCACCTGCAATGATGTGCTGTTCTTTATATAAAAAGAAGATCTTAAACACCTGTCTTCAAACTAACCTCCAGCCCTTTCCCCAAACGTCATTTCATTACAATAGTGTACTTGTCCTTCAGATAAAGCGAACGAACAGTGTGCTTGGTGGCAAGGAGGTGATGATGAAGAGGACAAGGGTGAGGAGTCTGAGAGAATTGAAGATGTAGAAGAGAAACTGGGTGCAGACAAGAGCAAAGGTAAGGAGCCTTTGTACAAAGCAAGCAACATGATAACACCTTTGGTTTTATTATTTCATTATTCGGATAACTATACCCAGATATATTCACACGGTTTTAATTATTGCACACAACAAATATAAATTTTAACTTTAACGATACTTCCCCACAATGGAGTATATTATATTTTCCAGCATATTTGAAAATAAAATAAACGACATGATGATGATGATGATGTGCTGCCACACTTATTGGAAAGAGGAGCCTCTGATAGGTAAAGGGGGATGTCAAAGTGGAGAATTTCATTTGGGCCTAAAGCTTGGGATGTAGAAAACTGAACAGTAGTGAGTTAACAATCACAATGTTTTCATTAGTGCTGCTTAAGGTAGAGGGAAGCAATCAGAATAATCAAAATCGTGCCAACATTGCAACACTGACAACAATGACGACACGAGTACAATGAGAAACCTGATGTTCACGCATGATGTTCAAATCCCACGTACTATATGTGTTGTCCATTGTCTACTGTGTGTCCTGCACATGGTTTTGTACAAGCTCCACTTTGAAGCTAAGACAGATGTTGAAAAAAAAGAGTAGATCTTTTGGCTGTTACCCTGGTAACATTTAGTTTCCTGCTTGCCTATAGCTACCACAGCAGAGGATGAGGGATGTAGAGTAGGGAACAACACCAGGAGCTAAGCTGCAACCCATGATCAAGCACATGCAAGGAGACAAAACAAATGCAGCCAACAGAATGATTTTATAATCGAATCTTCTTGAGATATTAATTTGCTAAATACATTTGATTGGAATGAATTGGTTGTTATTTCAATGTTTCTGCATTTCTCTGTTCTTCCTCAGGAGAAGAGTTGACGGACAAGGAAAAGATACAGTTGGAATCCAGCCACAGGTTTGGCCGAGCACAATCTGCAGGAACTATCGACGTCTGGTGGCTATTCGATGATGGTGGTATGGCAAGTGGAGGAGTAAGGGTTGTAGTTTGAGGAAATGAAAGTAATTAATTTACGTGAAACTAGAACAGCACTCAATAGAGTGCATAATCTCACCTCGTGCACTCATTCCAAACAAAATACTGAACTGAACAAAATAGTTATTCTGAACATCGTTAACCGAAGACGCTATTATTATGTCCCATATACCCGTATCATCATTGCACCCTATTCTGTCACATACATTGCCATTGTCCGTAGCTTTATTGATTACGATTGATTATTAGGATATTTAACGACTATTTTTGTGCACATTTAGGTTAAATTGCGTCAAAGAAGATGAATGTGAAAAAAATTCAAACTACGTTCCGCATGGATAGTCGACCATATGTATGAAGTTTCGCATCGATCTGTGAAGCGGTTCTGGAGAACTTTTTTTCACATTATTTGTGTGATCAAGAGAATTAGGGTTGTAGTAAGGCAAGGATCTTTAACTCAGAGAGTGGTGAATACATGGAATGGTCTCCCTGCAAGGGTAGTTAAGTGGATGGCAGAGTCAGTGGATATTTATTTGGGTCCATTTGTTTGTCTGTACGTTTGTTTGTTTGCCTGCACAGAACTTTAGTGGTTTTCTCCGCAAGCGCTTGTCGGATTGAGACAAAATTTTCACCAGAGGAGCGACTACTCATGTAGAATGTTTTAATGGTAATTATGACATCATAGGTCACATGGTGTGGTAGCCATGTTGGAAAAACGGAAAAACTTTGGACCTCTGTATCTCTGAAACCGCACCAAGGAAAAAAATTGAAACTTGGCACGTGACAAGTACTCCTCATTGGGAATATGTGTGATTTTTAGCAGCGTCTCGCGTAGCGAACGCTGCTCATAGAGAGCTCTGCGTTGTTCTTGTTCTTCTTCTTGTGAAGACAAAACCTTAATCTCTAGGACTCGGCTCTTGTATATACAAGATCCGGATCTCCTTAAATACTGAGCACATGTACACATCCTCACATAGACGGTGCCTTTTGAGAGCGTCTATCATGAACTTTTGAATATATTCGGACATTTGCTTTTAAGTTTCGAAAAGTTCACGTTACTCTTTAAAGATTATTCCATTTATCATATTGTAATTTCGTAAATACATTATTTATTTCGTAAATACACGATATATCTTAAATACGTAAATACATTATGACACGTTTCGCTATTGGCTTAATCAAGGCACGTGACAAAATATCGGAAGTTGTTGTTTTTTTTTTTTCGCCGACAAAACCTTTAGGACGCTGCTCGTGGACACATTTGTCCTTATTTTTTTATGACATCATAGGTGCCTTCGCTTTGACGTCATAATTGCATATGTGGAACGCTACATCTTATCTGTATGAAAATGATTGAGGGTCATCCAGGGATAAAATGGTCCACAGGAAAAATTTGTTGACGTCATCGGTCACGCGATTCAGCAGCCATAGTGGTTTAAAAAAGAGAAAAACCTTCAAAAAATCTTCTTCTCTGAAGTGGCTGAACAGACTGAGGTGAAACTTTACATGTATGACCACCTATCCATGAGGAACAAAAGGATCACACATATTATGTCATCGGTCACATGGTTTGGCAGCCATATTGGATTTCCCCTAAAACCCCTAAAACAAAATTTTCTTCTCCAGAACGGCTGGATAGATCGAGGGGAAACTTCACACAAGTGTTCACCAATCCATGGGTGTTCAAGTTTGTTGAGGAATAATTCATAGGTCACATGGTTTTGCAGCCATATTGGATTGAAGAAAAATATTAAATTGTGTTTTCTCTGGAACCACTGAATCAATCGAAGTGAAACTTTACATTTATGATTTCGTAGTGATGGGGAATACATGCTTTAAATTTCAACTTGATCAGACACATGGTCTGGCAGCTGGAATTATTTATTTTTTTTAAAATCTGGGTTCTTTTTTATGTGTATAATGTATGTATAATACTGTATATATGTTCTGAATAAGGTTCACTTGGCTGTGCCTGGATGGATTTGAGGGTAGAGTAGTAGCTGCTGAAATGTGAATCATATGCTCTTCCTCTGGATGACTTTGTCTTTGCTTGTTTGGGTTCCTTCTGATTACTCTAATGCAGCACTGTACCTATTTGGTCTTTCATTTGAATTTGAATTGAATTTATACTAAATTCAATTGAATAATAATGAACATCATGGGTCAGGGTCAGAGTCAGGTGTCCAATCAAAGCGGGACGTCTTGGTACCCGGTCATCACTGTCAGCAGTTATAAAGTGGCAATTCTAGTTATGTCGATTATTAATGATTTAATACACCAGTACACAAACACCACGCAAGATACACCACACAAAACAAGTCCTGGTGAGCATCTGCAATCTCTGAGGGCTCTTTTTCTTGTTTTTCAATTGAGTTGGATCGGTATCTGGAAGTCGTGTGGATGGGGAGTAATAAGATATTGGCATGATTGTGCAAGCTTGATGGGTCAAATGGCCTCCTTCCTCCTGTGATTAAATTCCTTGTATTCTCGAAACAAATTATTAAATCTTAAATACATTAAAATAAAGATATTAGACACGAAGATTCCTTGAGAATTTGGCCAAAAAAAGGTTCAAATTGTTCTGCTAAGTGAGATAGAGTGATCTGAAAGTACGGTATGTTGTTATTTCAGACAAAGCATGTCTGTCTTTGGAACTCCAAAAATGTAAGTTGATGAAGAGAGGTTTTGTTTGTTGGTGTTGGCACTCCTCAATCTTGGCATGGATACATGGGTAAACTCAGTGATCAAGCTGAAATAGTAAACTAGCACTCCTCACAGATGTTGTACATAGTAAACAACTGTGTCACAGATCGAGGTGAGTGCCTCGAGTATGTCGACACCCCTTTTGAGTACAGCCACAAAATGTCAAGAGTTGAAAGGCTTCTGCAGACTCAGATTACCAATCTTGTACATACGAGCACCAGATTCATCACACGTGTCGAAACGCACTCTGAGCAGGTTTGGGAGAGAGTAGTACCAGTGCTCCTCAAAATGTTGTCTCTGGACGGAGTCTTGTAATATGACATTGAGTTAGATGCACCTTGTGCCTTCATAGTGCATTATAATGGGGCTCAAAATCTCAGAGGTTCATGCAAGGTAGGAGGACAACATGGTTGTTGGAGAATGGAGTAGTTTTGGGGAAATTTCGGCGGTGGAGGTTGGAGTTGTTTTGGGCAACGCAGCCTGTAGGTATAGCAAAGACCTCAAAGCTAGTCGGATTTCTTACCAAATTTCATACTCACTATCTCTCTGCGAAAAGGCCATCTACATCCCCCCCCCCCCCATCTTCTTCCTTAACAATCCTCTTGAGGAAATTCAGTCACTCGAACTCAGAGATCTCACTATCAGCCATGATCTTCCTTGGACAAACCACATTTCAAAGTTGCCCTCAAAGCCAGCCGCCAACTGGGCATCCTCTGTCGCACAAAGTCTTTCAATTGCAGGTTTTGGCATCTTCCATCTCTGCTTTACCTACTTTAAGAATTTTGTATATTTATTTCCTTTTCAATCACTCTCTTTTCCTCTTCTCTCCCAACTCCCAATCCCCATTTTTTCTCCCAAAGTCTTTCTTTTTTCTCTCTCTCTCCCCCTCCTTTGGGGTGGAGAAAAACCCCCATTTTGCCTCCACCCACTTCCGGCATCCTTGTTACTTGGCATGCCTGAACGTTTATCCACCTACAAGGCCTTCATCTGCAGCTTGGTGGAGTGCTGCTCTCTCCCCCCAATGGAATACCCTGCAATGAAGCTGATTCTATGGGCCTACTGGCTCTCACTTTCACATCACAGACAGGTCGGTGGTCTGTCTTCTACCTCCTCCGTTCTGGTCTTACACACTCTGCCCTTTCTCTCTGCAGGGCACATGGTTTGTCAATAACCTTCTGGTGAAACTCCCAAAATCCTGACTCGCAGCTCATGTTCACCTCCACTCATTCATTCCTCGTTTTTCCTTCCTGTGAACCAACTTGTTCAGTCTCTTCAATATCATTCTTCCCTCCAGGGCTTCAAAACAGCTGTTCACCACCATCTCAGGTCAACCCCCCCATCCACAACCACGATCCTTTCTACCCCCATTACTCTTCCCCAAGCCCATCTCTTTCTCAGCTTTCAATTTTTCCTTCCTCTTGTGTGATTGAGAGTTTGTGTCGGTATCCATCTTGTTCACCCCCACTTCCCCCCTCACCGTTTCCTCCCCAACTCCTCATTCTTCCCCACATCCATAATTTCTCCACATCTCCCTCTATTTCTCCTTCAACCCTACTCGAAGTATGTATCCCATCGCCCTCTCTTTCTACTCTTCTTTTTGCTCTGTTACATCCTGATTCATTCTGTGTTCGAGCTCCTCTACGAGCCTCACAACTGTATACAATAAACAAACAAACAGAGGTAACAACTACATTCAAATCCAGTCCAAAAGATCTCCAAAGATCAATGTTTTATGCACACCTCAACTCTTTTTTTTAATTTTTTGTTCCCGTTTGTGGAGCTACCTTCCTGAGGCTGTTCAATCGCACACCCCACTCTTGGGCTTCAAGCAGGTCTGGCACGACCATCTCGTGTCATCGATCTCCCTTCCCAACCTCGGATCTTTTCTGCCCCCAACCTAAACAGACTTGGTTTATACAGGTTACTGTGTTTCCTCCATTCCTCTTCTCTTGTTCGTTCATTCCCTTGCTTGTTGTGTCCATCCGTGGCCCCACTGCCATTATGTTACCTTTTTAACCGCTTGTCATCCCGCTCTTCCATGAGCCTCGATTGTGTCTACAAAAAAAGAGAAAAATAAATCCTCTGTCACATAGTTCTCAGAAAGTCTCATTGCGATTAAAAAAAAAAGTCATTTATAGAAGAATATTTCATGCAAGAATGAATTTCACGATATTAACAATCGGACTTGGTGGCACGAGGACGTGATTCGATCTTCTTTCACATCAATAGGACGGCTTATAGTTTGATCTGATAGCGATGATCAATTATAACAACCTGGCTGGGTTATTCAAGGAGTACAAAAGATCTCAATCATGTGATGTACCTGCGTGAGCACGTTGATGGTCAGTTAAGATAAATTTGATTGATTATTATGTATCAGTTAAATGCAGTGTAATCATTTTGTACGCAGGTCTCACGCTGCTCATCCCACATCTCCTCACTACCAAGAAGAAGTGGCGTAATTGCCGTATCCGGATTTTTATTGGAGGGAAGATTTCTCGCATTGACCATGACAGACGCATGTAAGGTCTCCTTGCAACCAACGCCAATCGTGTCCAATTAATCGGCCAGTCTCGCCCGCACCTACTCGATATTCTTTTGCTCGACTCGTCGAGGGTATTTTGTGTGCACCTCAGCTGACTTAACGTTTGAAATGTTTTCATTTACTTTTGGCTGGTGATTAAGGATGGCGACCCTGCTCAGCAAGTTTCGCATCGACTTCTCTGACATTGAGGTTCTTGGGGATATCAACAGCCGACCATCTCAGTGCAGGTACCCATACATCTCTTGAGTACTGATGGCATGTTTCCAACACCTCACAGAGGTGGGTGGACATGTTCTCTGTTGTAGCTAGAGAATTCATAGAACACCTTACCCGTAAATGAAGGTCGTATTAAAACAAATCTGGAAGTTTAGCACCGTTGACACAGCGTCTTGTACACCACCTTATTAACACGTTACATTAGTTATTCGTACCCGCTGTATGTGTCCTTTATGATGTTCTTAAAAACAGTTCGGTTTCCTGTTTGCAATGATTTTCAATTTTGTTTGACGGCCAGACAGGCAGAATAAAAAAACGGTCTCACCACTCTCTTCGCATGTGCGATCGGGACAAATTCGGAGCCAAAGTACTGATAAACGACAGGTTCGTTTTCCGATCCACGTTCAAAATATAACATTCGATTTAAACCGAGTTGTTGTTCTTCGATCATCAACTGACGTTTGTGGACACAGATGGAAGTGAACCAACTTGTTAACCCCACTTTTCACTTCGTGTGCGTGGGGGTAACGAGCCAGCCATTTAAACAAGTCTGCAGAATGCATCTCGTTTATGAAATCTGTCACATTTCTTAATCAGGGAGTTTTTGTACTTGCAGTCAAATGAAGAAGTCGTCTTGCTTGTGAAGGCTAGTGTTGTCTGCAGAGAGGTAGACCAATGGGTGAAATTTACAGAATGTTGATCGAGGTATGCTAACCGTCGTGGGGAGCAAGAAGCTGACGTTTTGAGCATGAATCCTTTGTTGGAGCAAATAAGAGAGACGGGAGAGAGGTGAGGGTGAGAGTGAGTCAGAAGTGTGTGCATCAGAGTGGGGGTCAAGGAGCACATCGGGGTGAGATCGAATCGTTTTAACAGGAGAGTCAGGATTCAGGGGTTAAAAGTCAAGGAAAGTGGAACAAGGAGAAAAGGGAAACAAAGAAGAAATGAAAGACATTAGATAGATAAACAAACAAGGAAATTAAAAAATGTAATAGAAATAATAATGAAAAATAAAGACAAGAAACTATAAAAAAATAGGATAGATAAAAGGGAAAGACAGAGAGAGGAGAAGGATGGAGAAGTTGTAATTTAAGAGACAGGAGATCTGAAGGAATGAAAAGCGCTCGTTGATCACGTGGGGAGCTAACATCCCAATCCTGCAGGATAAACCTTTATTCATCACGAGAGTGAAAAGGCCAGACCGTTATTTTCATGATCACCCTAAGCGTGATACCTGGGCTGAACATCCTTGAATCGAGAGGGATTTTGTTTTATCTTTTCATAGTTTATCTATGGTAGTAACCCAAACCTTGGTGGTGGAGTGGGCTGTGCCTTAATGTGGGAATTACATTTTCATGAGTGCTCAGAAACATCCTAGAGAGGTGCTGGGGGCTTGCAGGATGGCCGAGAGCAGTGATTCTCAACCCTCCCTCTGTCATTTACCCCCTCGGCTTGATGTATTTTTCAAACTTGATGAATAAAAAACAAACATCCAGTCCACTTATATCAAACAAGATCAAACAAAAATACCAGAAGCAGGATTAGTGGGAACTCTGCTGATTCATTGAGTCAACCAGTTTATTTATTCGAGGAGCTGTTGATGACAACGCTCCCCTCATGTCGTCATTGGCTTTCAGGCGGTTACTTGCCTTTGTCTTCATTGCTACTAAAGTAGAGAAACCTGATTCCCATAGATATGTGGTGACAAAGGAAACAAGCACTTTGAAGGCTCGCTGAGTAAGAAGAGGGAATGAATCTGTGAGTTTCATCCAGAAATCAACAACTGTCAAATTCTTCCTTAAGACTAGCAGAGGACTGAAGATCAATCAGCTCCTCTTTTGCTGGGTTGTCATCTCTCATTTCTGAGAGATCCGTGGTAAAAGGTCTTAATATCCATCTTTCTGTAGGTATCATGTCTTCTGGAAAGTAGCCAGTGAAGTGATGCTTAAAGATGTTCAAATGTGCTGTGATGTCTTCATTTATTTCAGGTAACGCACCAGGTGCTTCTCCAATGGCTTCATCCAAGTTTGGAAAATTTGCAATTTTTTTTTGATGAACTCTTCGTGCCCATAAATCCAGCTTTGTCTGCAATGCTTTCATCTTTTCAGCTGCTTCAACGATGGTTACTGATTTTCCCTGGAGTTGTTTGTTGACTTGGTTAAGATGGGTAAATATATCTGAGAGGTACCCGAAAGAGGCGATGAACTTTGAATCAGAAAACTTTTCCCACAGCTTTGAATCCCGGTCACGAAGTAAAATCTCCTCCTCAGTACGGAGCCCAAACACTCGGTTGAGAATAAGTCCACGTGAGAGCCACCTCACCTCAATATGAAGCAAAAGAATTTAATGCTCAGAGCCCATCTCATCACAAAAAAAGCTTTGAACAAGCGGTGATTCGGTGCTCGGGCACGAATGAAATTAACAGCCTCAATAACTTTCTGCAAAACCATTTTCAGACTTTCAGGAAGGATTTTCGCAGCTAATGCATATCTGTGAAGAACACAATGCGTTGTTATCACATGGAGTGCCTTTTGTTTTACAAGTGCAGTAAAGCTTGATCTAACTCCCATCATGGCTGGGGCTCCATCAGTACAAATTGAACCAACTCTGTCCCATGTGAGATTGTTCCTTTCAAGGAAGTCTTCTATTTTCTGCATTATGTCAGCAGCCTTTGTGGTTTGTTGGAGAGTCTCACAGAAGAGAAATTCATCCTTCAGTTCTTTTCCACATTTGTACCGGACAAAAACGAGCAGTTGTGAAAAATTAGCAACATCACAGGATTCAGCAAGTTGCAAAGAAATTTTGCTGGGCTCGATTTTATCTGTTCAATAACTTGTTGACAAATATCTTGAGACATTTAACTAATGCGTCGATGAATTGTTTCATTAGAAAGGGGAATGTCTTGAATCTTCTGTTTTGCTTCTTTCCCACATACATGTTCAACCATGTCTAAGGCACAAGGTTTAATCAACTTCTCGGTGATGTGAGGTTTCTTTGCCTTTGCTATTCGCTGTGCTACGTGATAGGAAGCTGCAAGCATTGGTTTCTTGTTAGGTACGAAGCCATGTTCGGGCAGTGTTCTTGCAACCCTAAACCTAGCTCTCGTTGCCTAAAAGGTAGCGCGGTCATCAGATGCATGGGCGGGATGTGGAGCTTGCAGGTGCTGTTTTAGTATTGAAGGTTTCAATGAGCCATTTCCAAGAACTTTTGAACACAGCAGACACTGAGGCTTATCCGCGCAATCTTCAATAATGAAGTCAAAGCCATATTGTACATCTGAATCCAGGTATGTACGTTTTTTTTAGACATGGCAAAATCTGAAAATAAATAATCATGAATTAATTATAATGTAACATTTGTCCATTCGCTGAAATCTAAAATCGATTTTTGAGTGTATTGAATAATTTGTAGAGAATGTGAGCGTCTGTACGTCATAATGTATTATGTGTTGTCCGTCTCGCATCACAACGATAACAGTGTTATTGATTTTGTCTGAAGTTGCGAAAAAAATCGTCACAACATGATGTATCAAATAACAAAAACGAAAGCGTTGCTATCAGCATCATCATTATAAAAATGGTGACATTGAGTTGGAGATGAGTATGATGTATGAATAAAGAAGTACATCATCATTGTCGTGTTGCAAGCAAAGTACATGAATATATGAACAGTTTTGTTTTTATGATTCATAAATTTTGAATGAATATATATGATTTTATTATCAAAAACAAAGGAATTTTGGGGGGGTATGAAAGGTAGTTCATCCTCGCCATCCCACATGAAAGGGGGGGGATCCCTATCCCCCCAGGATCTATGCCCATGCCAGCCATATTTTTTCTCAAACAGGATGACCAGGTATCGTGTATTACAGAATTAATACTTAATTTTCTGGTATGATATATTTACCTCCTGCCATGTAAATTTTTACCCCCAGGGGGTAAATTTACCCCTGGTTGAGAATCACTGGCCGAGAGGTATGCACGCTCACCTTCATGCCATCGAGCCTGGGTTCAAATAGCGGCCCGGCCATAAAACTGTCATCTCGGTGTTTTACAGGCAGGGCGATTCATCAATGCGTGTGCCGTCCCTTGGATGGACGCTAAATTGGGTGGCCTGTCCGCTGGGCATTAGTTGGTGGACGATAAACATCCCACAATGTCCTTCATGAAGAGTAGGTGAGCTATCACTGGCACCATAAACAAATTACAAATTCCTGCCCTAACTACTTAGTCGAGCATCGATCGAGCCTGGCCAGCCGGTTCGTGAAATACTTGGGCCAAAAGCTTCACCAGGCCAACCTCACAAGAATGTGGGAATAATTGTGGCCATTAAAGAAGAAGGATGAGGTGCTGGCCACCACTGGGTTTATGTGACCAAAGAAATGTCACTATAGTGCCACAATAACCTCCACCAGCACTTCCCAAAGGCTGACATTCTACAAATAGGCATTATGGGATAAATAACGTCGACACATGTGTTGAATGGTATTAATATTTGATTTTGATGAGAAATGATATGTTCGACCTGACCATGAAATATTTTGCAGCGTCCATGCTTTTGAGGAGCTGATCAAGCCATTTCAAGAGCCAGAGGAGGATGAAAATGAAGGGAATCTGAGATGCAGCAACAGGGATGGGGGAACTGTACCTAATAAAGAAGAAGAGAGAAAGGCAAACAAGGAGTTTGAAAACGGAGAAGATCTTGAACTAATATCTGAAGATAGTCTGGAAACCTACCACGATAAGGTGAATGAGGCGGTGGAGGTTGTTTGACCTTCTCCACATGAAAGGGATCTTGTGTATTTTCTTCCAAGGTTAGCAAAACAAGTCAGGATAGGATCGGATATAAATCTGAATCCTGAAACTTGTCTTGCCAAATATCTGGCTCGTAATGACCTTGACCAAATGAAAGTCGCATGATTACAAGTTTGGGTAGATAACCCCTGTTTTGACATTTTGTTAAGACTCGAGGGAGGGGTGTAATGATATAATACATATTCGATGTTACATTTACACCTGCAATATCATGGTGATGAGGTATGCCTTGATGGTGATGAGGTATGCCTTGATGGTGATGAGGTTATGGCTTGATGGTGATGAGGTTATGGCTTGATGGTGATGAGGTTATGGCTTGATGGTGATGAGGTTATGGCTTGATGGTGATGAGGTTATGGCTTGATGGTGATGAGGTTAGGGCTTGATGGTGATGTATGGCTTGATGGTGATGAGGTTAGGGCTTGATGGTGATGAGGTATGGCTTGATGGTGATGAGGTTAGGGCTTGATGGTGATGAGGGTGTGGCTTGATGGTGATGAGGTTATGGTTTGGTGATGAGGTTATGGCTTGATTGTGATGAGGTTAGGGCTTGATTGTGATGAGGTTAGGGCTTGATGGTGATGAGGATAGGGCTTGATTGTGATGAGGTTAGGGCTTGATTGTGATGAGGTTAGGGCTTGGTGATGAGGTTAGGGCTTGATTGTGATGAGGTTAGGGCTTGGTGATGAGGTTATGGCTTGATTGTGATGAGGTTATGGGGTCATTCCATGTCAAATCATCAAAGAATCTGCCGTCATATCTCAGATTTTTGTAAAACTTTGGGAACCAATTGGGACCCATGAAAAACGGCAAGAACTCAAATATTTTTGCTAACAGCCTCTTAATTAGTGAGATACAGACTAACGAACTTTCGACTAATTAGCACGACGTCGCGAATTCAAATGGCCATATCTCTAAAAGTATAACACCCAGAGAGCTGGTTTTGGTGTAATTTTAAAGGTATTTTCATGCCCTATGAATTTGTCTGGGCAACATTTTCCTACAAACAAAACAAAAAAGTTATCTTACAACAAAAAAGTTATCACAAAATATAAACTTCAATCGTGAATCCCCCAAAAAATGTATCCTTCAAATTTCCTCAAATTCATCCCAGAGGTACCTTATGATGTCAAGAAGCTTCCACATAAGTTTTGTGATGGGCACTCCAATAGTTTCTGAGATATGAGCAATAATGTACATGTACGTATGGCATATAGGTTCGAAAATCAGCATTTGTAATGTATTATACAATCATTCTAACCTAGCCATGACAGGGAACGACCATCAATTGCTTTGAAGTATCATATACTTTCATTTTCAACTGGGCCTGAGGGGAAGAAACAAGTGCTGCTGTTGCTGCATTGAAGAGGAAATTGAAAGCCTAAGTCAGGTTAGTGAACACTGTGTACTTGAACTCACTTATTGATTGTATCACCTGCACCACCAGCACCAAATAAATTGCATGTGCAGACATCAGGTGAAAGATGATGGTGGTCATCCTTTGGGATGCTCATGGTGTCATCACCCATTGTGTTCCAAAAGGGCAACTGTTACTGCTTACAGTTACCATGAGGTGTTGGGAAAAACAGTTTCTGTCAGTCATGAATCATACAGGTGTGGAACATGCAGGTAGGGTTTCACTTTCACCATGATCATGTTCCCATCACATCAGACTGCGCACGTCCAAGGATTCTTCAAAGAGCAGCGCGTTCAACTGATCTCACATTCACCTTATTCATCAGACCTTGCACTCAGTGACTTTTAGTTATTTTCCCCCAAAAAATGAAGACAGCCTTCATGGTCACAAATGGTCATCCACATCAGAGTTGCCAACGCATCAAAATCGGTGATTATCAGTGAGTTCCACACAACCCCTGAAGAAAGCTTCACTCCAGCGTTCACATCATGGATGGACAAGTGCCAACAATGAATAGCACTCCTCAGGGTCTGTGTTGATAAGTGAAGGCAGCATGTGTCATGACATGCTATTTGAAATAAATTAGGAAACCTCATATTGGAATCTACCTCATATATTGAAGTGTATAAAAGTCGCCGCGTCGTCAAATAATGTGCCTACTGTCTGGTTTGTAGAATGTTTTGAGCGCCCTTTGTACGTGTCATTGGGCATTTTGCGGTGTGTTTTATATGTTGGTGTGTTTTATGGCTCGCTGCTAAAAATCACCTGATAGTGCAAGGGAGGTTTTTACTCAAGGGACTCAAACAAGTATTGGACTGAAATCCACCATCAGTGGTAAATTGTTGAATTGAGGTCGTGATGGACGAGTGAATAAAATTAAATAATCATAGGGTATGGATGCACACTAGTCTGTTGAGAGAGTCCTTGTGTAAAGTACAAAACCCAGAAACTGGATGTACTGATGTTTGCTTTTTGAAAAGAAAAAAACAAAGCAACGAATTAAATAATTAACCTGTTACCTGTGTGCTAAATATCTGATGTGTGGACGATCTTCTCTTTCCTAGACGTATCGTCAAATACGACTCAACGAGCTCCTCCACCAACACTCTCGTGATGCTTCACTCATCGTCATGTAAGTTTATGGGAAGGGAAAAGAGGAGGAGGTTTCGGTAGGTGGTAGGAGTTGAGGGGGGAGGTGTGGAAGTGGAGAAAGAAGTTACTCTGTTATCCATCTGTTATCACACGTCATGTTTGTGTTTAATGAAATTATATAATATGTTAGCACCGTCCCAATCTTGGCATTCAGGAAGTCTATCTAATGATATTGTTGCGGATTCGCGCCCGCCGGCGTGCGGACGGCCACGTAACTCGAATCGCGGCACGTCGCCCACCGGACGGACAATCCAGTCGTGACCCTCTCGGACTAACGCCGGGAACTAGTCACGGGTGGACCTTTCGGTCTCACCGCGATCGTGCCAATCGGCCCCCGCGTGGGATAGGGTTGCTCGCCAAATTCGACCGACCTAAGTACCCACACGGAGGGTAGACCGGGCGATCGCACCTCGCCGCAGGTCGACTTCGGACACAGGCCACTTTAAGCGACCCGTTCCGTACTATCGGGATAACCGAGCGGTGTTATTCGTCGGCCTCGACGGTTCGATTAATTATCGGGCGTTTTAGCCCACGACCAACCCTTTACGTGAAGCAAGATGGAGATTCAATAGAGGAAAAGACGAAGCGAAGCGGGAAAACAGTTCAACAATAAGCACATTTATTTCGCGATGAACGAAAAGCACACATATACAATTCCACCAAAAGCACATGTAAAAGAAGAAGACAATGCAATATTACACAAAAAGCAAATGCAACAATGCAGATCTAACCGACTACCGGGCACACGGCAACACTTATACAATTTTACTTCACAGACGGCGCCGACAACACCTGTACCCAAAACAAAAGAAAAAGAACCACCCTCAAGGATGAGGCGGGCCTGGGGCCGAGACCGGGTCGGGCCTGCCCGTCTGATGATGAGACGCGAAGTGGCGGTGGTGCCTCAACTCCGAGGGCCTCGCGGACAGTGTCTGGTAGGGGATGGGAAAGGGGCCCCCTTTGTCGCACTATCTCAGCGCGGGGGGAACAGGAGGGGGTTGCTGATGCTCGGGGGAAGGAGGATATCACCCTGTCTCGGGTCCCGCGGCGAGCGTCTCCTCCTCGACCTCTGTCGCGTTGCTGGCCTCTCCCTCTGCAGCTCCCGGCACCGACGCGAGCACCCCCTCGTCCGCCTTCGCCGCCGCCACCTCTCCACAGCTCCGTCTACTCGCCCTCTCCGTCTCCTCTCTTGGCTCGTCCCAACTCTTCACTCTTGACTTCCCCCACTTCTTTCCAGCTCCACCGACGACTCTCTTGAACTCCGCACAACTACTTTACTGACGAACGCAGCCGTTTATATAAGCCCCGTGGCTTCGCTCTTTCACCCTTGACCCTCTGCCTCCGACCCTTCACCTCTCTAAGTGGCTCCCCATTGGCCCGAGGAAAAGTGGGCGTGAATGCTTTTTGATCCATGTATTTGCATATAGCGACCGCCCTCCAACGCCCTGGAGGCGGGGCCAAATCGCCCCTCGCTCACCGATTGGACGGAACAAAAGTGGGCGTGAGTCGTTTTTGATCCGTTTTTCTTCGGAAAGTCTGTGATGTCTCTGAATACGCTGCTCGGTGCGCGCCCTGCACGAGTCCAGTATCGGTGCCCACGAGTGGCGCGAGATGGTGTGGATGCGATGGTGGCGAGTTGTGACGGCAAAGGTCGTGGCGGTTGTGGTGAAGCGGCGTTGTGGTTGGTGGTTGTTGTTGTGAAGCGGCGTTGTGGTTGGTGGTTGTTGTTGTGAAGCGGCGTTGTGGTTGGTGGTTGTTGTTGTGAAGCGGCGTTGTGGTTGGTGGTTGTTGTTGTGAAGCGGCGTTGTGGTTGGTGGTTGTTGTGTGATGGCTGTTGAGACGTGGTTGGTGGTGGTAATAATGGCGGCTGGTCCAAAATAAAGATAGTAAAAGAAAAACTCCTGAAGAGTCGCAGCCCGACTGAATGACATTTATTCCCTCGAAACAACGGGTTTGGGCCTAACTACACATATACTTACAGAGATATCTCACCTAAGGGACTTGAATGGTGGTTTGTGAATTTCGTCAACCACAACACTACCCCCTCCCCTTTTTACAGACTCATCCCGAGTCGTCAAATTTTCGTGTGCCATCATGTGTAGTTTTCCCCTAGTACATTTTACCTACGGATCCCTGAGTGCGACATTCATGGTATTCGTGTCCCCAAAATAAATAACCTGAGGGCTGAGTAACTACCTAAACAAACTCACTCACACGGACGACTTAAATAAAATTGCCGGCGCAAAGACAGACATGCCGGGGGCGCACTCATATTTACAGTACATCTTAACCTTAACTTACAAATTTTACACTAAACCATGGCCCAGGATCATTGAACTCTGCAAAAAGAAAGCAGTTAGCAGGGAGCCAGGCTGCTCGCATGCAGTCTCTGGCTCAAAACAATGCAGGTGACAGGGAACGTGGCCGGCTGCTCACACGCAGTCCAAGGCCTTCCTTTTTGAACTGAACGCAGTGAACCACAACGGTGCATGGGCTGCACAAATGCAGTCTCCGTGCCAGCTCAAGTGGCACACGCAATGAACACAATGAATGGATGGATGAACACAAACACGGTGCACGGGCCGCCACTGCAGGCCCGTGTTGTAGCTGCCAACAGGGCAGTTCTTGCAGCTTGCAAACTGTTGCCTTGCGGATCCTGGCGCACATGGAAATTAACAGGGGGGGGGGGCAAAGCAAAAATTGAACGGGGCTGGTGAACGTGGGCAGTGGGCATGGCATGGCAAAGGCAGCAGGCAAACACAGCCCGCAGAAGAAGGCCGCTGCAGGCAAACACAGCCGGCAGATGAACTGGCCGGCACAGGCCTTGAAGTACCACAGCTGCAGATGATCCGGCCGGCACAGGCCTTGCAGCAACACAACAGCTGCCGAGGAAGTGGGCCGGCACAGGCCTTGAAGAAAAACAGCCAGCCGGCAGATGAAGTGGGCCGGCACGGCCTTACAGCAACACAGCCAGCAGATGAAGCTGGCCAGCCTTCGCCGTTCAGTGGAGGTTGGTGGAGGGAGTGCGGTGGTGCTGGCCACTCGGAAGGCGGGCTCGGACCTACCCTATGGTCTCCCTCCCAACCTATCGCCTTTGCCTGTCACTGTCCATACCCACTCCCTTAATTTGTCCAAACCCCAATTTAGCCCCAACTTATTTTTTTACTTTTTTACTTCCCCACTATAAATCGTCCCCTAACCCCCTTTATCGTCCTTGTTCGGCTAACCTATCCTGTCACCGAGCCTACTCCCAACCCCTACGTTCCCTTCCCGGAGGGGAACAAGGGAGAGCTAGCGTCCTGTGTCGAGGCCCAATTCAAGCCTCAGAATGGCCTCCCCAAACTTCAGCGATCTATAACCAAAGTGGGTCCAGCGGCCCACAACGAGAGCGAGGGGATGGATGGTGCGGAGGGGTACATCTCCTAATCTACCCCGGGGCTTTCAGCAAGCGCCTCTCGTTTAAACTATTGGTTCTATAAACCCAGATTCCCGTCGCCTGTGTTGGTGTCCTTACAATTTCGGGCCTCGCCCCCCAATTTTCTCTCCGTGCCCTCACACGGTCTCATGGCTGGGACACGTGGCTCCCTTTGGCAGGCACGACCCTCTGCCGATTCTCCCGCTATGGCACCCCCGGGCACTACACTGCCTCCGAGCCTACCAGCTCCCTAACACCGGGGAGTGCCCCCCATGGCACCTCCCCTGAAACGCACACGTGGCAGGCTGGCTTCCCAGGCCCCTTTCCGAGGGTCACCCGTGCCCACAACACTGCCCACGCGGCTAATGGCACCCCGGGCCCCCGCACCAAGCAGGCGCACCCGTGCCCACTACGCTATCCCGGCCCCCCATGGGCCCTTGGCCTACCACGGCCGACTAGCCTGGTGCCCGGGGTACCCACTCAGCGATACTCACTTTTCGCAGCCACGCTCCCAGCCCGTCAACAGGGCTCCTGCACCCCTCCAAACGGGTTTCGAGCCTACACTCCCACCAACAACAAAACGACCTCCATTTTGTAAATTTGACTAACCCCCGAACTCACTCTACACTGACCCCGGGGTCCCTTGGGCGGGAGTCACTCCTCCCCCCAATCACTCATCGCACCATGCAGTCCCCATTCGCTCCATACACACAGACCCGCTGGCCTCACTCACTCACCAAGCACATGCTTCCACTTCACTCACCAACTCTTCAACACACTCACCGCTGAACTCTGCCATCCTTCTAACTACATCCCCTAACTAACTCGTGCTCCCACGTCGTCCCTTAAACTACAGCACGTACCTTTTAACACTACGTAGCTAACCTACGTCAACTCCACACATCCACAAGTCTGTCACTGTCTCCAAATAATCCCATTAATTATTTACCCAACCTAAATCTCGCTATCATCCCTCTACCTAATCCATTCCACGGACTCCATGAGGACTTACCCCTGCCCCATGAAGTCGGTCTAGCTAAGCTAACCCTTCCCCCTAACTAGTTTCCATCCTGTGCCCTGGTAAGGGGGTCTTCCACCCCTTGCCCAGGAATCCTGTGCACCCGAAAGTGAGGCTTACTGTTTTTTTTTGTTTTTTTTTTCCATGCGCATCACCAGCGCGGAAACTCACAGCTCGCGCACTTTACACCTGTCCGTGACGTCATGCAGCTGCACGTGTACCTCGTCCCTTCTTGGACGGTACCATCCGGCAGGGATTCCCCTCCTGCCGGATTCCAACCCCACGTGCAGCCATGACGTCACCGTACACATAAAAAAAAAAAACACAAGCCCCACGTCTCGAGGGGTTCCCCACGCGAACACATGTGCTTTGCCCGTTGGAGCTTAACACACACGATCGCGTGGAGAACCCGTCCGGTCCAAATCCGTAATCCTGCCTAAACTTTGTCCGTCCGCGGGATCGGCAAATCCACCGCTGGCGTTTCCGGACCGGGACTTCACCCTCGCAAGCGAGCACGTGGGGGTCTCGTGCGTTGCACAGCACGGACCTCGTGCTCACTGCTGGGTGAACCCGGCACGGTCCCCGAAACAACTACAGCCGCTACTCGGCTTTCTTTCTTCACATGTCGCCGTCGTCGCCATTCGACCCACGCACACCTGCGTGTTACGACGCTCACACTCCATTCCATTACATTCACACCGGGAGACGCGGCTGCGTGCTCCCGCATGCCAACCGACATCTCCCTCACATACCGCTCTCTCACACACACGGTCTCCCTTGCATAAACCATACCACTCACACGTGGTGCTCCATTCACTCGCGGTTCCTCATCCACACACCGTGCCTCACTCACACACACGCGGGGGCACTCAACCGCGGTGCCTCATCCACACTGGCCGTTTCATCCACACACACGGCCTCTTCCACACACGGCGTGTTGGGAAGCACGTACTCTGGCACCATCGCCACCACACCACTCACACACGGGGTCGCTTCCACACACGGGGACGCACTCACACCTTGCACCACACACACAGGGACAACTACACTGGGGATTAGTGTCCCCACAAGGGTCTCCGGGGCCTCTATACCCCCCAAGCTCTCCGTGCACCTGTCCACAGCACTCCTCCCCTCGACCCCGCAAAGCACGACCGAACTCACCTGGTCGTGACTCGCCTCAAGGGGGCATCACTCCCCTCGTTCCTGGAGGAGGCCATCCAACTGCTCGCACCGGGCAGTCCGCGAGCTCACCCCCATTATCCTCCACTACCTCCGTGTGTGTGTGTGCGTCACTTACCCCGTCTTCATCATGCAGTCTTCCCTCTATCGTTCCCATCTCCCGTGTCTCTGCCAACTCAGTCACCTCTTCACCCTTTACCTCCCTTGTCTCCACTATTTTTATTTCCTTTGTCGTCACCTCGTGTCTCGTCTCACACGTTTTGGTCTCCCCATTTAATTTTTCCCTTTCGGTCATCGTCACGACCCTCGCCCAACACGCCCCCCGAATTATTTTTTCACCCGCCTCCACCGCGGGCCTGTCAGCCATTGCACCCCCTCCCAGCTCGTTCTTTCCTACACGTGGAGTCGCCATTTTGAGTTCCCTGCTAACGGCCTTCATGCCCGCCTGCAGGCATCGGCCCATGTTCTGCGTCTCACCCCGCAGCTCTTTCGTTTCTTCCTTCATTTGCTTGTTCATTCCTTTCATTTCGTTTTTCATTTCATTTGTGTATGTATCCATCTTTTCGTTCATTTGCTTGATCATGTTCGCTGTCATTTCCGCATACATTTTTGCCAGCATGGTGAATAGCTGGGCCATGTCGGGTGCGCTTGGGTGAGCCGTTTCGGCAGGGGTTGGGGAAGGGTTTTGGTGGAGAGGGGGGGGGAGGTGTCATACACCGCGGCCGCTGCCGCACCCATTTCGGGCTCTGGGTTCAGTTGGGCGAGTTCGTTTTCCTGTACAACCAACATTTCCTGCACGGGGATTTCATCCTGAGCCATGGATTCTACACATTCTACATCCATTTCTAATACCCCCGGCTCCCGCTCGCCTTGAGAAGCCATCTTGCTTCTCTTAAAGGGTTAATTTAGC